>NW_027362795.1:612500-1207500 GCF_046119375.1 Phyllobates terribilis
TCCCATCGATTTGGGCAATTTTTGACCTTCTGCAGACCGCCGGGGGGGACACCAGAAAAATGCTAGAGTTTCCCATAGACTTACATTGGGCTCGTTGCTCAGGTCGAGCACCCGAGTATTCCAATGTGCTCGACCTGAGCTTCGAGCACCCGAGCATTTTAGGGCTCGCTCATCACTAATCCTCACCAGTGCTCAGTAAATGATCAGTTAATTAGTGAGTGTGTATAAAAAGAAACCCAGCACCCCAGACCTTCACTTGAACTGCAACTTGAGCTCTGACAACATGCCAAAAATCCACCCTGAAACCAAAGCCTTGATTATCAAGAGGCTGAAGACCAAATCCACTGCAGAGGTGGCTGGCACCTTTAATGTGTCTCACCGTCAAGTACAAAGAATTAAAAAAAGATTTGAAGAGACTGGAGATGTGTTTGACAAGCCCAGGTCCCGCAGACCCCGCAAGACAACTGCTCAGGAGGAACGTTTGTTGGTTAGAAAATCCAAAGCAAGCCCCTCTTCCACTGCAGCAGAGCTCCAACAGGCCTGGTCACCTCAAGTCCCTGTGTCAACTAGAACAGTTTGTAGGATTCTGTCTCAAAATGGCCTCCATGGTCGAATCAGTGCCCAAAAGCCAGCACTAAACAAAAGGCAAATAAAAAAACGCGTGGCATTTACAAAGTCCCACAGCCTGCTAAACAGATGGATGCTGGAAAAGTGGAAGAAGGTGGATTTCTCTGATGAATCTTCAGTAGAATTACACCACAGCCGCCGCAAATACTGCAGGAGACCTACTGGAGCCCGTATGGATCCAAAATACACCCAGAAAATAGTTAAATTTGGTGGGGGAAAGATCATGGTCTGGGGTTACATTCAGTATGGGGGTGTGTGAAACATTTGCAAGGTGGAAGGCAATATCAATAGCCTAAAATATCAAGAAGTCTTAGCTACCTCTTACATTCCAAATCATAAAAGGGGTCAAATTCTGCAGCAGGATGGTGCTCCATCTCATACATCCATCTCTACAAAAGTTCCTCCAGACAAAAAAGAGATCAAGGTGCTCAAGGACTGGCCAGCCCATTCACCAGACATGAACATCATTGAGCATGTTTGGGGTAGGATGAAAGAGGAAGCCTGGAAGACAAAACCAAACTCTAGATGACCTCTGGGAGGCATGTAAGATGGCATTCTTTGCTATTCCTGATGACTTCATTAATAAATTGTATGAATCATTGTTGAACCGCATGGATGCAGTCCTTCAAGCTCATGGAAGTCACACAAAATATTAAATATGACTCTAATAGCACCACGACTTCATTCATCAATGTTATGCAACATATATTTGTATTTTAAGATAATTATTTGTTTGAATATCACATTACTTTCTGTGGGCGACAAAACTTTTGTCTTGCAAAAATCTGACCATTCTGTGTTCATTAAATGATCAATATTTCAGCATTGATGCCAATTTATTTTCTTAACCTAAACCAAATTTCGGAGGGTTTCAGCTTTCAAAAGAGTAATTTATAAAACCAATGGATGAATTTAACGTCAGCTTATAAGCTTTCATTTACATAACATGGATAAGCGACATAACTTCTGTCAGGGAGTGTACAGAGCGCATATTTGCAGGTGTGCTGCCGTGTGACTTGCTGCTGTCTGAGAGAGTGAACAAGACACCCGCTGCCTTCATTATCAACACGGATCCCTTAGGTCGTCCCGGTCGGCACTGAATATTGATCGTGCTTTGCAATGATAAAAAGACCATATTTTTCGATAGTTACGGGTTCGAGCTAAATAATATTTTATTTCCCCGTGATTTTGCGACATTCTTGAATAGGAACTATGCGACATATGCCTATCAAAACCGGCAGTTGCATGATACATTTAGTAGTGTGTGCGGACATTTCTGTGTATCTTTTCTGAATCATTTTGCCCGGGGGCTGACCTATAAGAAGATATTGAGCTTCTTCAATACAAATTTAAATCAAATTGGGCAAATAGTGACCCCGTTTCTGAAGAATAATCTATGTCCTGCACATTCAACCTATAGAACAAGCTACCTTTATAAGCAGCGTTGTTTGGCCCTTTGTGATAAAAGCTAAAATTCTCGTTATAGTTGCTAATGCGATAATGAATTCTTTGATTGCAGACATAAATTAGGTTTATTTTCTAGTGAGTAAAAATACACTTTTTCTGTGTTACCCTAGTATGGCGGTGTTTAGCTGACAATGTGATGTGGAATTGCTTTGAGCTGACCACACTGCGGCATCACGCTATCAGATGATAACACTGGACACTATCTGGTCAGGACGAGGCGTTACTGGGTTAGTGGTCATTTTATCTGGTAGCCAGGGCACCGAGCTGGTAATCGCTCTAAAAACAGTCTCTGACCATGCGGAAAATTATGCTGGACCTGCGACATCCTACATGTGTAGAGGTCAGCGGTCTGAGACGCGCTTGTAATATGCCTGTGCTACTACAGATTATGAAATACTTTTTATATTATTCTGAACACTTGTAAAACATATTTTTTTAAATTCAACACCTTATGTTATTGTAATGCTTTACATCACTCTATAATTTGGCTGAAATGTGATGTGTCTGATACATTCTATTTTTTAATAAAATCATTAAAACTTATAAAGTGCCTTTCATATTCACTGTGCAGTACAACAACATACACTGTGTGCAGAATTATTAGGCAGGTTGTATTTTAGAGGATTATTTTTATTATTGATCAACAACTATGTTCTCAATCAACCCAAAAGACTCATAAATATCCAAGCTTAATATTTTTGGAAGTTGGAGTGGGTTTTTTTAGATTTGGCTATCTTAGGAGGATATCTGTTTGTGCAGGTAACTATTACTGTGCAGAATTATTAGGCAACTGAATAAAAACCAAATATAATCCCATCTCACTTGTTTCTTTTCACCAGGTAAACCAATATCAGTGCACAAATTTAGAAATAAACATTTCTGACATGCAAAAACAAAAACCAAAAAAATTAGTGATCAATATAGCCACCTTTCTTTATGATGACACTCAACAGCCTTCCATCCATAGATTCTGTCAGTTGCTTGATCTGATTTCCATCAACATTTCGTGCAGCAGCCACCACAGCCTCCCAGACACTGTTCCCAGAGGTGTACTGTTTTCCCTCCCTGTAGATCTCACATTTTATGATGGACCACAGGTTCTCTATGGGGTTCAGATCAGGTGAACAAGGGGGCCATGTCATTATTTTTTCTTCTTTTAGACCTTTACTGGCCAGCCACCCTGTGGAGTAGTTGGATGCATGTGATGGAGCATTGTCCTGCATGAAAATCATGTTTTTCTTGAACGATACCGACTTCTTCCTGTACCACTGCTTGAAGAAGTTGTCTTCCATAAACTTAAAGTAGGTCTGGGAGTTGAGCTTCACTCCATCCTCAACCAGAAAAGGTCCCACAAGTTCATCTTTGATGATACCAGCCCATACCAGTACCCCACCTCCACCTTGCTGGCGTCTGAGTCGGAGTGGAGCTCTCTGCCCTTTACTGATCCAGCCTCTGGCCCATCCATCTGGCCCATCAAGAGTCACTCTCATTTCATCAGTCCATAAAACCTTTGAAAAATCAGTCTTAAGATATTTCTTGGCCCATTCTTGATGTTTTATCTTATGTTTCTTGTTCAAAGGTGGTCGTTTTTCAGCCTTCCTTACCTTGGCCATGTCCCTGAGTATCGCACACCTTGTGCTTTTTGATACTCCAGTAATGTTGCAGCTCTGAAATATGGCAAAACTGGTGGCAAATGGCATCTTGGCAGCTTCACGCTTGATTTTCCTCAATTCATGGGCAGTTATTTTGCGCCATTTTTGGCCAACACGCTTCTTGCGACCTTGTTGGCTATTTGCCATGAAACGCTTGATTGTTCGGTGATCACGCTTCAAAAGTTTGGAAATTTCAAGACTGTTGCATCCCTCTGCAAGACATCTCACAATTTTGGACTTTTCAGAGCCTGTCAAATCTCTCTTCTGACCCATTTTGCCAAAGGAAAGGAAGTTGCCTAATAATTAAGCACACCTTATATAGGGTGTTGATGTCATTAGTCAACACCCCTCCTCATTACAGAGATGCACATCACCAGATTTACTTAATTGGTAGTTGGCTCTCAAGCCTATGCAGCTTGGAGTAGAACAACATGTATAAAAAGTATCATGTGATCAAAATACTCATTTGCCTAATAATTCTGCACACAGTGTAATAATAATAGTGAATTTGATAGTGACATACATAATATGCCACAATCAAATTCAACCAAATTCAAACAACATAATAATAATAATAATAATAATAATAGCCCCCGGACATTTAATTGATAGTAACACTATCGAATCTATTTTAATAGTGTCACTATCAATTTCATTGTGCAGCACAGACTCAAAAATAATAATAAACCCCGGAAATTGATAGTAACATTATCAAATCAATTAATTTAATCAAAATTAAATAATTTGATAATGACCCTATCAATTTTAATTGATACACTAATAACACTATCAATTTCATAGTGTCAAAGGGGAGGGGTCAAGCTCTGCAAAAAGGGGAGGGGTTAGACAGTTTGATACACTTTGATGGGGACGGGACGGGGCACCTGTCAGATTGAGTTTGATGGATTATATGAATTCTCTACTAGTAGTATTTTAACGCAGGAGTGGGAGCCAAAACCAGATGAGGAACAATCAGAGAAACGGTCTAATAGAAACAAGTCACCAATTCTGCATTTATCACGCACTCCTGAGAAAAAATACTCACCAAATACTGATAGTGGGGTCGTAGCCTCATATATAGCCATCCACCTCTCCAGTCGCCTTGGGGGGTTTTCTTGTTAAAAAAGGTTGGAGGGTTGCATTTGTGCTTGGATTTTAGAGAGATTAATAAAATAACGGTTCACAATCCCTATCCTTTATCCCTTATATTATCTGGAGCTACATGGTTTTCTAAACGTTTCTTGAGAGGGGCATATAACCTTATACTCGTACGTCAGGGTGACGAATGGAAGACCGCATTCAATACCAGGGCTGTGGAGTCGATACGCTAAGCCTCTGACTCAGACTCCGCAATTTCCATGACACCTACTCCGACTCCCTCATACATGGCTCATGTTTAATTTACTGTCGCACAGATTCATCTCCGCTAAAAGTCTAGACCCTTAGATCAGGAATAGGACAGACATTAATAGGACATTTCATAACTTTCCCAAATTCTTATGAAAAATATATTCCCCACAAACTGCATTGAACTACTGTACCCAATTTATTATATATTTTAGGAGTTGGAGTCGGTCTATTTTATACCGACTCCATCAAAATGGACACTGACTCTGACTCTACAGCCCTGTTCAATATTCCTCAGTGTCATTTTGAAAATTTGGTGATGTAATTTGGGTTAACCAATGCTCCGGCCGTCTTTCTAAATTTCATACACTTTTTGCTCACTGGTGCGTAGATTTGTGGTGATTTACCCAGATGACATTGATTAATTCACATACTCTGGAGGAGCATCGTGAGCATGTCAGACAGTTTCTTCAGGTTCCACATGACAACCTTTATTTGCTAAACTGGAGAAATGTCAATTTGAGATCCAGCAGGTCCAGCACATAAGGTGACTGTCTTGACCGATCATAACAACCTGTTGTATATTGACGGTGCTAACGATGTTCCGTCGCAACCCTGGACCTACGTCCATGTACTTTGTCACCGATTTGCTTAACACTGGTGGTAATACTGTAGTGTTGCTGGTGGTGTACCGTTTTAGCAAAATGGTTCTTTTGGTCCCTCTTCAAAAGCTGCTTGGGTATCAAGCTGTCTTTTCTCTCAGTCTATCATCCCGAGACTAATGGTCAAATGGAAAGAATGAACCAGGGAATAGAGCAGTATTAGGGAATTAGGGATGTTTTGTCTCCTCTAATCAGAAAGACAGGGTGGAATTTCTGCCCCTTACAAAGTATGCGCTAAATAAACATTCCTCAAAGGGTACTGAGACCTTGCCTTTTTTAGCTGCGGTAGTTTTCATCCAGTGTTTGGGAATTTTTCAGGATTACAGTCCTCTATGCCAGAGGAGGAGAGATTTTGTTCCCAATTAATTAAGGTGTGGAAGGAGGTCGAAAGGTATCTTTTGGTAGCTGGTGACCAGGCCAAAAGAGGTGCTAATCGCAGACATAGGAAGGCTCCTGTCTTTAGGGTGGGGGATTTTGTGTGGTTGTCCTCAAAAACTCTGCGCTTAAAGATCACATCTAGAAAGTTTGCACTTAAATTTGTAAGTTCTTATAAAATTTAAATTTTAAATCCTGTGACAGTTAAGTTGCAGCTTCCTTTTGCCTGGAAAATCAATAATTCTTTCCATTCTTCTCTTTTAAAAAAAGTTTGAGGGGACCTCAAGACATAATTGAGGTGGATTTGGAAGGGTATCGGGAGTATGAGGTAGGGAGAGTTCTTGGTTCCAGGTGGGTCAGGTGCTGTCTGCATTATCTCATTAAGTAAAAAGATAATGGTCCTTAAGATAATTCCTAAGTTAATTCAGTGGATCTTCATGCGATCAGATAAACTGATTATTGGGTGGGGCTGAGGAAAACCTAGCGGTCATGGTACACATTGGTACCAATGACAGAGTTAGAGGGAGGTGGAAGGTCTTTAAAAATGATTACAGGAAATTAGGAGAGAAGCTGAAGTATAGGACCTCCATGGCGGTGTTCTCAGAAATACTTCTGATTCCACTAGCATCACTAGAAAGTCATGGGGAGCTTAAGGAGATAATTAAGTAGCAGGAAGAAAGGGTTTGGGTTCATGGAGAACTGGGCTGACTTTTCTGTCAGCTACAGGCTCTACGATAGAGACAGGCTACAGTTCTAATGGGGAGGGTGCAGCTGTGCTGGGGGAAAAAATGGTTAGATGGATGGAGGAGCTTTCAAACTAGGATGTGGGGGAGGGAGGGTAGCTGTCCAAATAAGGGAGTAGAGTAGACAGAGTGACACAGTAGGGGTCAATGAGGATTTAGGGGGGCTGGAACATTCAAGGAAAGAAAGAAGGCGAGTAGCAGTAATAAATGTGCTAATAGTATTAAATGTCTGCAGACAAATGCAAGAAGTCTTGAAAACAAAATAAATGAATTAGAGACTCTTATGTCAGCCACAGATTACGATGTAGTGGCCATTACTGAAACCTGGCTGGATAAAAGCCATGACTGGGTGACAAACATTGAGGGTTACACTACATTCAAAAGGATAGGAAAGAAAAGAAGGTAGAGGGGTGGGTAATTTTGTTAAATCCAACTTAAGACCTTGAGCTCAATGACCACATAGGGGGAAGCTTCAACAATGTAGAGCAGACATGCCCGATTTTGGGTGATTATATTTGGCATGCGACACCAGAACCACCACACCTATGTGGGGCTATTATTCTGCATAGAGGACTTTGTGGGGCCCATTATACTGTATGGAAAGCTATACAGGGCCCACTAAACTGTATGGAGGACTATGTGGGGCTCATTATACAGTATACTGGTTGGCCCACGACTTTGTTCAAGTTTTTCATTTTGGCCCTCTGCGTGTTTTTAAGTTTTACATCCCTGATGTAGAGTCAATATGGGTAAATGTACAGTACAGACCAAAAGTTTGGACACACCTTCTCATTTAAAGATTTTTCTGTATTTTCATGACTATGAAAATTGTACATTCACACTGAAGGCATCAAAACTATGAATTAACACATGTGGAATTATATACTTAACAAAAAAGTGTGAAACAACTGAAAATATGTCTTATATTCTAGGTTCTTCAAAGTAGCCACCTTTTGCTTTGATGACTGCTTTGCACACTCTTGGCATTCTTTAAATGAGAAGGTGCGTGCAAACTTTTGGTCTGTACTGTATTGAATAGCATAATGATGTGAATTCATGTTATGGTAAGCCGTAACTAATATTCATATAAAATGTATAATTATACTTCCCTAAATCTAAATCGAAGCAATCACAGGTCCAATCGTCATCGTCTGATGTCATCGGGTCTTCGTCTCGTCTTCTTCTTGGTTCTTTTATAACACAGTCTTTAGAAAAAAACTCCTTTGAAATAAATTATAGCGTGTAGCTATTGTACAGTCCATAATTGTATTCATTATTGTTCAGTCCATAAACTGTACTATGTGTCATGTGTCAATCAAAGTCCATAAATTAAATGTTGATAAGAAAACAAAGTCCATAGATGAAATGTAGCTTTAATATCTGTGCAGAGTCACCTGGACTTACATTGGATTGTCATTGGATAATTCTGGAATCCGCACTGGTCTCGTGTCCTTTGTGACTTTTGGAACAGATGTGACATCTTTGGTCAGCATAGCAAGGGTTAATTTGACACTTCCCTGCTTTATATAGCAACATAACCAGTACTTAATCCTTAATGTACAGGACACATATGTCAGGATGATAGCTTCCTGACAATCACCTTTCATTTTCACCAGCTTTCATTGAAGCGTTGCAGGTGATAAGAATAGTGTTGAGCGATACCTTCCGATATCGGGAAATATCGTATCGGATTGGATCGGACCGATACCCAAAAAGTATCGGATATCGCTGATCTGATACCGGAAACCAATTCAAGTCAATGGGACAGAAATATCGGAATGAAAATAAACCCTTTCTTTCCTTGTAGGTTAATTCTACATGAAGGAAAACAACTAAGAATAATGTAGAATGTATTGGGGGAGGTGGGGGAGACAATAAAGGCATAGAGGTTTAGCCCAATCAAATGGAATAGAAGGAATTAATATATTTTTTAAGACGTTCTGGTTACGGAAATGTTGACTATGTTAAGCTTTTTTATATTTTGTCAGATATTTATGTTTCACTACTTCCATGCTCTTCACCTTCTTTTTTACTTCTCCCACACTTTCTCCTTCATCACTCTCAGCATCAGCATCTTTTTCGTCAACTTCTTCTTCACCTACTTCATCTTCTTCTTCTTCACCTTCTTCGTATTATTCTTTTTTTTTACATTCTTCATATTCTTCTTATTCAACTATTCTTCTTCTTCATATTCTACTTCTTCATCTTCTTCATCTTCTTCATATTCTTATTTGTGACAGGCATTCCTGTAGTTGTTATCTATAAAAGTTTGAACATTACACCTTTCGTTCTGCCCATCACAAAAGAATTACAACAGGATTTGTCTGCGTTCAGTTTGGCCTGCAGCAGCAGGTCTTTTCCAGGGGCACCACGAGGAGGAACGGACTCACCCCCATACACTGCTTAGTCTTCTTCTGCTTATAATTTAGATAATATCTTTTGCTCTGATTTTTAGTCTTATGCTTAATGTTCTTCTGCTTTTTGTTCTGCAGCTTCTTGTACTTCTGCTTCTTGGTTTTCTGTCTCTTGTTCTTCTGTATCTTGGTGGTTGTCTTCTTGTTCTTTGTCCACTTGGTCATCTTCTTCAGGGTCATCTTTTTGGTCTTTTTCGGGGTGGTCTTCAGGGTCGTCGTCTTCAGGGTCGTCGTCTTCGGGGTCCTCGTCTTCTTCGGGGTGGTCTTCAGGGTCCTCGTGTTCAGAGTCGTCATCTTCGGGGTCCTCATCTTCTTCGGGGTGGTGTTCAAGGTCCTTGTCTTCAGGGTCTTCGTCTTCGGGGTCCTCGTCTTCTTCGGGGTGGTCTTCAGGGTCCTCGTCTTCAGGGTCGTCGTCTTCGGGCTTCTCGTCTTCTTAGGGGTGGTCTTCAGGGTCCTCGTCTTCATGGTCCTCGTCTTCTTCGGGGTGGTCTTCAGGGTCTTCGTGTTCAGGGTCGTCGTTTTGGGGGTCCTCGTCTTCTTCGGGGTGGTCTTCAGGGTCGTCGTCTTCAGGGTTGTCGTCTTCAGGGTCCTCGTCTTCTTCGGGGTGGTCTTCAGGGTCCTAGTGTTCAGGGTCCTCGTCTTCATGGTCCTCGTCTTCTTCGGGGTGGTCTTCAGGGTCTTCGTGTTCAGGGTCGTCGTTTTGGGGGTCCTCGTCTTCTTCGGGGTGGTCTTTAGGGTCGTCGTCTTCAGGGTCGTCGTCTTCGGAGTCCTCGTCTTCTTCGGGGTGGTCTTCAGGGTCGTCATCTTCGGGGTCCTCGTCTTCTTCGGGTTGGTCTTCAGAGTCCTCGTCTTCGGGGTCCTCGTCTTCTTTGGGGTGGTCTTCAGGGTCCTCGTCTTCAGGGTCCTCGTCAGGGAGATCCAGAGTGATTACCAAGAACCATTTTAAAAAGCTTGAACTTGGAAATGTAGCAGAAGGTACAAGAAGGCTGAGGAACTGCCGAGAACCAGCTGATGGTACTGGAACTCGGATGGGTAGCAGAAGGTACAAGAGCCAATGGAACTACCGAGGACCAGCTGACGGTACTGGAACTCGGTTACTAAGCAGGAGGTACCTGTGCCAGAAAGCACTACCAAGGACCAGCAGACGTTGGTGGAACTTGGATACCGAGAAGGAGGCACCTAAGCCAAAGGCACTGCCGAGAACCAGCTGACGGTACTGGACCCGGATGGGTAGCAGAAGGTACCCATGTAAAAAAAAGTTGCAAGGCCACGAGCCGGCCGCAGTTACCGAAACCCACAGTCCTACAGGGGGTGCTTGTCTTATTGGCACTATGGAACCAGCCTTCATTGCCAGATCCCGCAGCCCACATAGGAGTCACCTAAACTGCAGGCACCATAGAGTCGGCTAACCCGACCGCAACACGACAGGACAACGCATTGGAGGCAAAGTGTCGTTGACACTACCCGGAAACAGCTGGCGTGCTGGAACCAGGCTGGGCAGGAGTGAGTACCCGTGCCCAAGACACTGCCGAGAACCAGCTGACGGTACTGGAACTCGGATGGGTAGCAGAAGGTACAAGAGCCAATGGAACTACCGAGGACCAGCTGACGGTACTGGAACTCGGTTACTAAGCAGGAGGTACCTGTGCCAGAAAGCACTATCAAGGACCAGCAGACGTTGGTGGAACTCGGATACCGAGAAGGAGGCACCTAAGCCAAAGGCACTGCCGAGAACCAGCTGACGGTACTGGAACCCGGATGGGTAGCAGAAGGTAGAAGAGCAAATGGAACTACCAAGGATCAGCTGACAGTACTGAAACCCGGATGGGTAGCAGAAGGTACAAGAGCCAATGGAACTACCGAGAACCAACTGACGGTACTGGAACTCGGTTACTAAGCAGGAGGTACCTGTGCCAGAAAGAACTACCAAGGACCAGCAGACGTTGGTGGAACTTGGATACCGAGAAGGAGGCACCTAAGCCAAAGGCACTGCCGAGAACCAGCTGACGGTACAGGAACCCGGATGGGTAGCAGAATGTACCCATGTAAAAAAAGTTGCAAGGCCGCGAGCCGGCCGCAGTTACCGAAACCCACAGTCCTACAGGGGGTGCTTGTCTTATTGGCACTATGGAAGCAGCCTTCATTGCCAGATCCCACAGCCCACATAGGAGTCACCTAAACTGCAGGCACCATAGAGTCGGCTAACCCGACCGCAACACGACAGGACAACGCATTGGAGGCAAAGTGACGTTGACACTACCCGGAAACAGCTGGCGTGCTGGAACCAAGCTGGGCAGGAGGGAGTACCCATGCCAAAGACACAGCTGGGAAACAGCTGGCGGTGCTGGAACCCAGGGTAAATACTAAAAACAGAGTGGAGCCAGAGGCCTAATTGGAGCAAGTATAAAATCAGTAGTAGTGTGAATGTGGACAGAGCAGGAGAAATTGACGTACGCACAGCAGGGGAACAGCTGACGTTACTGAACCCCAATAACACGGCAGCCAGTGTTGACTGTGCATGAAAAAAGCCTTGGCACTCGGAATGTTTCCAAATGTGAAAATTTTATTATTGCAGTCCAAAATTTTATAAAACGTTTCGGTCTTGGTGACCTTCATCAGTTAACTGCAAAATGTGACATAATGTGAGTACAGAAAATACAATACATATATTAAATACAATAGACATTCAAATTTTATACATGTAAGGGACAGGACCACTGACAAGGAAAGACAACGTGAGGATGGTAATTAGGAGGGATAGGGGACAGGGATGCGGATCTATAAGCAGTGCTCAGTAGATTAAGGCAGACTACACATACCGCATGTTAGAATGTGGCTAAGGATACTGATATTCACTCAGTATGGACGATAATGGTAAGGACCACCTAGAATCAATAATATAGGTGAGCATGTATACAGAAGCTAGTATGTTACACAGGGAGTGCTGTGTTAGTGACAGAGGGCATTACCTTATTGCTTCATATGACCTGGATGGCGCCAAAACGCGGTGTCCACCGCTTGTTGTGGTAGCCAGTGTGTGTGAGAAGGTTCTCATTTATGCAGGAGCTAATAGAGCCCTGCGCAGGTGCTGCTGGGGTTAATTAGCGTGCACTTGGGAGGCTGAGCGCGCGGGACCGGAAGTAGCTCGATGACGTCACCGGAAGTGACGTTCCCTAGTGATGATTGCGTTCCACAGTCACTGTGTTTGCGTTCCAGCTAGCAGGAAGCGCTAGTACGTGCTAGTAGAGAAGAGGGGCGCTTTCCTGGACTAGGGTATAACTGAGTAGGGCTTTCAGAGAGGAGGAGGAGGAGAGGACCAAGGGTAGGGAACATCTGAAACAAAAATAATCACAATTAATATCATGATATACTGAACAAAATCGCACAGCTTGAAAAGGATAATAGTTGAACTATAGTAGATGAATAATTTATATACAGTCTATTCACATAAGTGCCTAAAACCAGAAAGCTGTAAATTTATACATAAGGCATTTTGCAATGAGCGGTATGTATACAATACTGCGTTAGTAAATAAGTCTATGTACCTGTGTCTGCATTACATTGTGTGTCTGCATTTCATTGTGTGACACCTGTATGTATACAAATGGTAATCTAGTTTTCCTCATGTGGATGTTGGATATTCATGTACACAGATACACCTACATATTCCCATTAATGTATATACGTACATGAAAAACGTACAGAGAAAAGTGTATAGAGAAAATATAGACATAAATCCCAGCATATTGTTACATAGGTGCTAGATGACTGTCTGGGCTGTCTAGACAATGGGTGAGTATCCATTAGGTGAAGGATAGTAAGTCGTATTCGCGGTTGAGGCCTTTGGGTGATAGAGACTCTAGAGTGTGTATCCAGAAGGCCTCTCTCTGTTTAAGGAGGCGGATACGGTCGCCACCACGTCTTGGTTGTGGAACCTGTTCTAGGACTTGATACTTCAGTTGAGATATATTATGTCCTTTACTGATAAAGTGGTGTGGAATGGGTAGTAATAGGTTTTTGCAGCGGATTGTGGACTTGTGTTTAGAGATCCTGTCCCTAACGGATTGGGTGGTCTCACCTATATATATCTTGCCACAAGGGCATTTGATAAGGTATACCACAAAGGAACTTTCACAGGTGAAGTAGCCTTTGATGTGAAATTTCTTACCCGTATATGGGTGGTGAATGGTATTTCCTCGTAGGACGTTATTGCATTGTCTGCATTGGAGGCATGGGAATGTGCCGGTTTTGGGGTTCTGCAGGAATCGTTGTGTGGGTCCCTGTTTGGTGATGCCTATATCTGCCCGAACTAAAGAATCTCTGAGATTGCGGGCCCGTTTGAAGCAGGGCAAAAAGGGCTTCTGGAAGCTAGGGATAGTAGCATAGCCTGAGCGCAGTATATTCCAGTTTTTTCGGATTGTTTTATGTCAAACATATGCATAGGGGTGAAAAGTGTGGACAAAAGGAATCCGGTCGGAATTATTGCTGCGAGGCCGAGGCTCTGTTTGTTGAATTGTTAGTAAAGATGGAGGGTATCCTCTGGAGATGAACTTAGAGCCCATTTCTTGTAGCCTTTGATGGCGTGTACTGGGATCTGATACTATCCTCTCTACTCTCTTGAGCTGGGACCTAGGGATAGATCTTTTGATATATGCCGGATGATTGCTGGAATAGTGGAGTAGTCCGTTGCAGTCCGTCGGTTTAGAATACAGGTCTGTGGAGAGGAAGCCATCGTCATCTTTGATGACGACAGTGTCCAAGAAGCTTACTTTATGCTGGTCATAGGTGACAGTAAAACCTAGATCAGGCCAGGCTGTGTTGAGGAGGTTGAAGAACGTGTTCAGGGTTTCCGGGGTGCCATTCCAGATGCAAAAAATGTCATCAATGTATCTCTTCCAGAGTACGGAATGTGTCTGGAAGAGAGGGTTAGTATAGACTACCTGGGTCTCGAAGGCTGCCATGTAGCAGTTAGCATACGGTGGCGCTACGTTCGAGCCCATAGCCGTCCCTTTGACCTGGAGATAGTACTTATCTTGGAACATGAAGTAGTTTTTGTGAAGTACTATGGTGAGTAGGTCAATTACCAGGTCAGTAAGTCTAGGGTCAGTGTCGGACTCCTTAAGCAGGGACTCCACCGTGTAGATGCCCTGATTATGAGGTATAGAGGTATATAGATTCTTGACGTCAAATGACACTAGAAGAGAAGCGGCGGGAACTTGTTGTAGATCAGATGTTTTCAGGAACATACCGGTGTCTAACAAAAAGGCCGGGGTTTTCTGAATCAGGGGTGTGATGATTTTCTCGAGAAATCTGGACAACGGAGAAAAGATGGAGTCGGTGGAGGCAACTATGGGTCGTCCGGGTGGGTTAGTCAAGTCTTTATGTATCTTGGGTAGTATATAGAAAACTGGAGTGATAGGGTAAGTTTTGTTGAGAAATTCACCTGTCTTACTGTCGATAATACCCGTTTCTATGTATCTATTAACTGTAGTCCTAATGAGGTTGGTGAAGGAGGTGGTAGGGTCCTGAGGGAGTTGTCGATAGGTAGTCGTGTCATGCAATTGACGCTCTACCTCCCGGATATATTTGTCTCTATCCATGATCACTATAGCCCCTCCTTTGTCAGCGGGCTTAATGATCAGGTCTTTGTCATTTTTGAGGCTATTGAGAGCCTGTTGGTCCAGTGCAGACAGATTGGGCTCATAATGGAGTTTCCCTCTGTCTACACTGGTCCTTAGGTCTCTGAAGGCTGAGTCTACGAACCCAATAAAGGTTTCCAGAGCATGTGAGCCATGGGGAGGCCTGTACATACTTTTGTTGAATAGACCCAGACTCTGAGATGTGATAACCACGTCAGTGTTAATTCTCGTGGTGGTTGGGTTTTTTGTTAAGGAGGGGAGGTCGGTATCCATGAAATGAGTCTTGAGCCTAAGAGAGCGATAGAAGCGTTGTAGCTCCATATCGAGTTGGAAGGTGTTATATCTCCCTGTAGGACAAAAGGACAGACCCTTCTGTAATACAGATAACTGGGTAGTAGTTAAAGTCTTAGATGAAATATTTACCACCAACGAGGTTGGGTTTGGGATCGAGTCACTCTTGTGAATTCCATGTTGCCGCCTGTGTTGGCCGCCTCTCCTCGTCTTCTTCTTCGGGGTAGTTTCCGAGGGAGTCCTAAAAAACGAGAGGAAGTGGTGAAATGGTCTCTCCTGTCCATTTCGGACCCTGATGAGGAGAAATCTGTGGAGGAGCGTGCGGGTCTGTAGGTATTTCCACCCGTATAGTGTTTCTCTTGCCATTTGTAGACTCTGTTGAGCTCGTAATCCTCGGTGTCTCTTTGAAATTTGCTTCTCTTTCTCGATTCAGTGTCCCTTTTATGTTGGTCTGTGTTGGCTTTGATCTTTGCTTGTAATGTCAACCACTCTTCAGCACTGGCCGAAGTGCTTAATTGAGTTTCAATATTCTTGATCTGGTCTTTGGTTGATGTGATGGCTTTGTGTAAAAAATCAACAGATCGTGTCATGAGATCGAAGGAGCATTTATTGAGAATCTGCTCGAATCTGCTGCAATAATCCGGTAAGTCGGAGAAAAGGGTGGGTCTCAGTGCCACCCTTAGACCTCTTGGAATGCGTTGTACCCTCAAGTACTCAGTTAACGTGGCGCAATGCAGTTCAAGGTTGATGAGGTGTCGTCTCTCTTTTTCCAAGTCGCGTCCCCTTGTCTCGCCTGGGGGGGCCCTCAAGAAATCGCTAGATATGGTGCCTTGTGCCAAGATAGAGGAAGCTTCGTCCGCATTGTATGAGAAGGTGGAAGATGACATCCTTTTCTCCGACTTACCGGGACACTGAATCGAGAAAGAGAAGCAAATTTCAAAGAGACACCGAGGATTACGAGCTCAACAGAGTCTACAAATGGCAAGAGAAACACTATACGGGTGGAAATACCTACAGACCCGCACGCTCCTCCACAGATTTCTCCTCATCAGGGTCCGAAATGGACAGGAGAGACCATTTCACCACTTCCTCTCGTTTTTTAGGACTCCCTCGGAGACTACCCCGAAGAAGAAGACGAGGAGAGGCGGCCAACACAGGCGGCAACATGGAATTCACAAGAGTGACTCGATCCCAAACCCAACCTCGTTGGTGGTAAATATTTCATCTAAGACTTTAACTACTACCCAGTTATCTGTATTACAGAAGGGTCTGTCCTTTTGTCCTACAGGGAGATATAACACCTTCCAACTCGATATGGAGCTACAACGCTTCTATCGCTCTCTTAGGCTCAAGACTCATTTCATGGATACCGACCTCCCCTCCTTAACAAAAAACCCAACCACCACGAGAATTAACACTGACGTGGTTATCACATCTCAGAGTCTGGGTCTATTCAACAAAAGTATGTACAGGCCTCCCCATGGCTCACATGCTCTGGAAACCTTTATTGGGTTCGTAGACTCAGCCTTCAGAGACCTAAGGACCAGTGTAGACAGAGGGAAACTCCATTATGAGCCCAATCTGTCTGCACTGGACCAACAGGCTCTCAATAGCCTCAAAAATGACAAAGACCTGATCATTAAGCCCGCTGACAAAGGAGGGGCTATAGTGATCATGGATAGAGACAAATATATCCGGGAGGTAGAGCGTCAATTGCATGACACGACTACCTATCGACAACTCCCTCAGGACCCTACCACCTCCTTCACCAACCTCATTAGGACTACAGTTAATAGATACATAGAAACGGGTATTATCGACAGTAAGACAGGTGAATTTCTCAACAAAACTTACCCTATCACTCCAGTTTTCTATATACTACCCAAGATACATAAAGACTTGACTAACCCACCCGGACGACCCATAGTTGCCTCCACCGACTCCATCTTTTCTCCGTTGTCCAGATTTCTCGAGAAAATCATCACACCCCTGATTCAGAAAACCCCGGCCTTTTTGTTAGACACCGGTATGTTCCTGAAAACATTATCTGATCTACAACAAGTTCCCGCCGCTTCTCTTCTAGTGTCATTTGACATCAAGAATCTATATACCTCTATACCTCATAATCAGGGCATCTACACGGTGGAGTCCCTGCTTAAGGAGTCCGACACTGACCCTAGACTTACTGACCTGGTAATTGACCTACTCACCATAGTACTTCACAAAAACTACTTCATGTTCCAAGATAAGTACTATCTCCAGGTCAAAGGGACGGCTATGGGCTCGAACGTAGCGCCACCGTATGCTAACTGCTACATGGCAGCCTTCGAGACCCAGGTAGTCTATACTAACCCTCTCTTCCAGACACATTCCGTACTCTGGAAGAGATACATTGATGACATTTTTTGCATCTGGAATGGCACCCCGGAAACCCTGAACACGTTCTTCAACCTCCTCAACACAGCCTGGCCTGATCTAGGTTTTACTGTCACCTATGACCAGCATAAAGTAAGCTTCTTGGACACTGTCGTCATCAAAGATGACGATGGCTTCCTCTCCACAGACCTGTATTCTAAACCGACGGACTGCAACGGACTACTCCACTATTCCAGCAATCATCCGGCATATATCAAAAGATCTATCCCTAGGTCCCAGCTCAAGAGAGTAGAGAGGATAGTATCAGATCCCAGTACACGCCATCAAAGGCTACAAGAAATGGGCTCTAAGTTCATCTCCAGAGGATACCCTCCATCTTTACTAACAATTCAACAAACAGAGCCTCGGCCTCGCAGCGATAATTCCGACCGGATTCCTTTTGTCCACACTTTTCACCCCTATGCATATGTTTTACATAAAACAATCCGAAAAAACTGGAATATACTGCGCTCAGGCTATGCTACTATCCCTAGCTTCCAGAAGCCCTTTTTGCCCTGCTTCAAACGGGCCCGCAATCTCAGAGATTCTTTAGTTCGGGCAGATATAGGCATCACCAAACAGGGACCCACACAACGATTCCTGCAGAACCCCAAAACCGGCACATTCCCATGCCTCCAATGCAGACAATGCAATAACGTCCTACGAGGAAATACCATTCACCACCCATATACGGGTAAGAAATTTCACATCAAAGGCTACTTCACCTGTGAAAGTTCCTTTGTGGTATACCTTATCAAATGCCCTTGTGGCAAGATATATATAGGTGAGACCACCCAATCCGTTAGGGACAGGATCTCTAAACACAAGTCCACAATCCGCTGCAAAAACCTATTACTACCCATTCCACACCACTTTATCAGTAAAGGACATAATATATCTCAACTGAAGTATCAAGTCCTAGAACAGGTTCCACAACCAAGACGTGGTGGCGACCGTATCCGCCTCCTTAAACAGAGAGAGGCCTTCTGGATACACACTCTAGAGTCTCTATCACCCAAAGGCCTCAACCGCGAATACGACTTACTATCCTTCACCTAATGGATACTCACCCATTGTCTAGACAGCCCAGACAGTCATCTAGCACCTATGTAACAATATGCTGGGATTTATGTCTATATTTTCTCTATACACTTTTCTCTGTACGTTTTTCATGTACGTATATACATTAATGGGAATATGTAGGTGTATCTGTGTACATGAATATCCAACATCCACATGAGGAAAACTAGATTACCATTTGTATACATACAGGTGTCACACAATGAAATGCAGACACACAATGTAATGCAGACACAGGTACATAGACTTATTTACTAACGCAGTATTGTATACATACCGCTCATTGCAAAATGCCTTATGTATAAATTTACAGCTTTCTGGTTTTAGGCACTTATGTGAATAGACTGTATATAAATTATTCATCTACTATAGTTCAACTATTATCCTTTTCAAGCTGTGCGATTTTGTTCAGTATATCATGATATTAATTGCGATTATTTTTGTTTCAGATGTTCCCTACCCTTGGTCCTCTCCTCCTCCTCCTCTCTGAAAGCCCTACTCAGTTATACCCTAGTCCAGGAAAGCGCCCCTCTTCTCTACTAGCACGTACTAGCGCTTCCTGCTAGCTGGAACGCAAACACAGTGACTGTGGAACGCAATCATCACTAGGGAACGTCACTTCCGGTGACGTCATCGAGCTACTTCTGGTCCCGCGCGCTCAGCCTCCCAAGTGCACGCTAATTAACCCCAGCAGCACCTGCGCAGGGCTCTATTAGCTCCTGCATAAATGAGAACCTTCTCACACACACTGGCTACCACAACAAGCGGTGGACACCGCGTTTTGGCGCCATCCAGGTCATATGAAGCAATAAGGTAATGCCCTCTGTCACTAACACAGCACTCCCTGTGTAACATACTAGCTTCTGTATACATGCTCACCTATATTATTGATTCTAGGTGGTCCTTACCATTATCGTCCATACTGAGTGAATATCAGTATCCTTAGCCACATTCTAACATGCGGTATGTGTAGTCTGCCTTAATCTACTGAGCACTGCTTATAGATCCGCATCCCTGTCCCCTATCCCTCCTAATTACCATCCTCACGTTGTCTTTCCTTGTCAGTGGTCCTGTCCCTTACATGTATAAAATTTGAATGTCTATTGTATTTAATATATGTATTGTATTTTCTGTACTCACATTATGTTACATTTTGCAGTTAACTGATGAAGGTCACTAAGACGAAACGTTTTATAAAATTTTGGACTGCAATAATAAAATTTTCACATTTGGAAACATTCCGAGTGCCAAGGCTTTTTTCATATATCTGCGGGTTCGGCCCCCTACTTGAGCACCATTAGACCACAGTGCGGCGATTTTCTTTTGAAAGTGTTGACTGTGCAGACGGCACTTCTGAGCGCCAACTGGCGGTGTTGGAGCTCAGGGATAATACTGAAAACAAAGGAGCCAGAGGTGTAATTGGAGCAACTTTAAAATCTGTAGTAGTGTGAATGTGGACAGAGCAGGAGAAATTGACGTATGCACAGCAGGGGAACAGCTGACGTTACTGAACCCCAATAACACGGCAGCCAGTGTTGACTGTGCAGACGGCACTTCTGAGAGCCAACTGGTGGTGTTGGAGCTCAGGGATAATACTGAAAACAGAGGAGCCAGAGGTGTAATTGGAGAAACTTTAAAATCTGTAGTAGTGTGAATGAGGACAGAGCAGGAGAAATTGACGTACGCACAGCAGGGGAACAGCTGACATTACTGAACCCCAATAACACGGCAGCCAGTGTTGACTGTGCAGACGGCACTTCTGAGCGCCAACTGGCGGTGTTGGAGCTCAGGGATAATACTGAAAACAGAGGAGCCAGAGGAGTAATTTGAGCAACTTTAAAATCTGTAGTAGTGTGATTGTGGACAGAGCAGGAGAAATTGACGTACGCACAGCAGGGGAACAGCTGACGTTACTGAACCCCAATAACACGGCAGCCAGTGTTAACTGTGCAGACGGCACTTCTGAGCGCCAACTGGCAGTGTTGGAGCTCAGGGATAATACTGAAAACAGAGGAGCCAGAGGTGTAATTGGAGCAACTTTAAAATCTGTAGTAGTGTGAATGTGGACAGAGCAGGAGAAATTGACGTACGCACAGCAGGGGAACAGCTGACGTTACTGAACCCCAATAACACGGCAGCCAGTGTTGACTGTGCAGACGGCACTTCTGAGCGCCAACTGGCGGTGTTGGAGCTCAGGGATAATACTGAAAACAGAGGAGCCAGAGGTGTAATTGGAGCAACTTTAAAATCTGTAGTAGTGTGAATGTGGAGAGAGCAGGAGAAATTGACGTACGCACAGCAGGGGAACAGCTGACGTTACTGAACCCCAATAACACGGCAGCCAGTGTTGACTGTGCAGACGGCACTTCTGAGCGCCAACTGGCGGTGTTGAACCTCATGGATAATACTGAAAACAGAGGAGCCAGAGGTGTAATTGGAGCAACTTTAAAATCTGTAGTAGTGTGAATGTGGACAGAGCAGGAGAAATTGACGTACGCACAGCAGGGGAACAGCTGACGTTACTGAACCCCAATAACACGGCAGCCAGTGTTGACTGTGCAGACGGCACTTCTGAGCGCCAACTGGCGGTGTTGGAGCTCAGGGATAATGCTGAAAACAGAGGAGCCAGAGGTGTAATTGGAGCAACTTTAAAATCTGTAGTAGTGTGAATGTGGACAGAGCAGGAGAAATTGACGTATGCACAGCAGGGGAACAGCTGACGTTACTGAACCCCAATAACACGGCAGCCAGTGTTGACTGTGCAGACGGCACTTCTGAGCGCCAACTGGTGGTGTTGGAGCTCAGGGATAATGCTGAAAACAGAGGAACCAGAGGTGTAATTGGAGCAACTTTAAAATCTGTAGTAGTGTGAATGTGGACAGAGGAGGAGAAATTGATGTACGCACAGCAGGGGAACAGCTGACATTACTGAACCCCAATAACACGGCAGCCAGTGTTGACTGTGCAGACGGCACTTCTGAGCGCCAACTGGCGGTGTTGGAGCTCAGGGATAATGCTGAAAACAGAGGAGCCAGAGGTGTAATTGGAGCAACTTTAGAATCTGTAGTAGTGTGAATGTGGACAGAGCAGAAGAAATTGACGTACGCACAGCAGGGGAACAGCTGACGTTACTGAACCCCAATAACACGGCAGCCAGTGTTGACTGTGCAGACGGCACTTCTGAGCGCCAACTGGCGGTGTTAGAGCTCAGGGATAATACTGAAAACAGAGGAGCCAGTGGTGTAATTAGAGCAACTTTAAAATCTGTAGTAGTGTGAATGTGGACAGAGCAGGAGAAATTGACGTACGCACAGCAGGGGAACAGCTGACGTTACTGAACCCCAATAACACGGCAGCAAATGTTGACTGTGCAGACTGCACTTCTGAGCAGCAACTAGCGGTGTTGGAGCCCAGGGTAAATACTAAAAACAGAGGAGCCAGAAGTGTAATTGGAGCAAGTTTTAAATCTGTAGTACATTGGATGTGGACAGAGCAGGAGAATTTGCCGGACACACAGCTGGGGATCAGCTGACGTTACTGAACCCCAATAACACTGGAACAAGCGTTGACTGTGCAGACGGCACTTCTGAGCAGCAACTAGCGGTGTTGGAGCCCAGGGTAAATACTAAAAGCAGAGGAGCCAGAGGTGTAATTGGAGCAAGTTTTAAATCTGTAGTACATTGGATGTGGACAGAGCAGGAGAATTTGCCGGACACACAGCTGGGGATCAGCTGACGTTACTGAACCCCAATAACACTGGAACAAGCGTTGACTGTGCAGACGGCACTTCTGAGCAGCAACTAGCGGTGTTGGAGCCCAGGGTAAATACTAAAAGCAGAGGAGCCAGAGGTGTAATTGGAGCAAGTTTTAAATCTGTAGTACAGTGGATGTGGACAGAGCAGGAGAATTTGCCGGACACACAGTTGGGGATCAGCTGACATTACTTCACCCCAATAACACGGCAGCAAGCGTTGACTCTGCAGACGGCACTTCTGAGCAGCAACTAGCGGTGTTGTCGCTCAGGGATTACAGTTCAGGTGGTAGAAACATGAACACAACAGGAGACCTGGATACTGTTGCCAACCAATTATTTATTCCGGAAGAGAACTGGCAAATTAATGCGAGATCCAGGCCTTGTTCATTTTCAGAAAAGTAAGCCAGTCAACGTTATCGGAGGATAGTCGCATGCGACGGTCTGTTAGTACACCACCTGCGGCACTAAAGACGCGTTCCGATTATACACTAGCAGCAGGGCAAGCTAGCACCTCCAATGCATACTGGCTAAGCTCTGGCCATGTATCCAGCTTAGAGACCCAAAACTTGAAGGGGGCAGAGCCGTCTGGGAGTACACTGAGAGGGCAAGACATGTAGTCTGTCACCATCTGACGGAAACGTTGCCTCCTGCTGACTGGAGCCGTCTGTGATGGTGTAGACATTTGTGGCGGCGGGGACACAAAACTTTGCCACACTTGGGCCATACTGGTCTTGCCTTGTGCTGAGGCGCTGCTTCTGCTCCCTCTTTGTGCAGAGCTTCCTCCACTGCCTCGACGCACTGAGCTGCTTTGTAAAGCACTAGCAGCACTGCTCTCGGTTGGAATGGAGAACATGATGGAATGCACCAGTGCGTCTTGGTACTCCCGCATTTTACGCTCCCGGTTCAACGGTGTTATGAGGCTTTGTAAGTTGTCCCGGTAGCGAGGATCTAGGAGGATGGACACACAATAATCAGCCGTGTTGAGAATGTGAGCGATGCGGTGGTCGTTTCTCAGGCACTGCAGCATGAAATCAACCATGTGCTGCAGACTGCCAACTAGCCAAGAAACGCTGTCCCCTGCTTGAGGCGTGATCTCTGCCTGCTCTGCATCACCCCACCCTCGCTCTAGATACTGACTACTAGAGCATTGTGTACCTCCCTCCTCTGGACAGATGTCTTCCTCCTCCATTGACTCCTCCTCATCCTCCTCACAAAGTGTCCCCTGCCTAGGCCTTTGTGAGGAACTACGTTGCGCAGACTGTGCAGAAGCAGATGGCATTTGTGACTCCTCATCCTCCACCTCTTCCAAAACCTCGTCCCTTAGTGCTTGCAGTGTTTTTTCAAGCAGGCAGATAAGGGGGATAGTCATGCTGACTAGTGCATCATCTGCACTCGCCATCCGCGTGGAATAATCGAAGGCACGCAAAACGTGGCAAATGTCCTTCATAGAGGCCCACTCAGTGGTGGTGAAGTGTGAACGGCGCGCACTGCGACTTGTTTGCGCCTGCTGCAGCTGGTACTCCATTACTGCTGCCTGCTGCTCACACAACCTCTCCAACATATGTAACGTTGAATTCCACCTGGTGGGTAGGTCACATATGATGCGATGTTCCGGAAGACGTAATCGGCGCTGCAGAGCTGCAATGCGCGATCTTGCGTTGCTGGAACGCCGCAAGTGAGCGCACTCTATGCGGACCTTGTGAAGCAGTGCATCAAGTCATCATAGTCCCTCAAAATACTCTGCACGACCAAGTTGAGCACATGTGCCAGACATGGGATGTGAGTGAGGTTGCCTAGGCCCAGAGCTGCCACCAGATTTTGGCCATTGTCACACAGTACCATGCCTGGCTGGAGATTCGCTGGCACAAACCACACGTCGCTCTGCTGCTTGATGGCATTCCAGAGCTCCTGCGCTGTGTGGCTTCGATTCCCGAAAGAAATTAATTTTAATACGGTGTTGACGTTTGGCCACGGCTGTGCTCATATCGGTCATTATAACAGGTAACCGTTCATGGGTCGATGTGGAAATAGACCGTGACGGCTCCTGCAGCGCTGATTCAGAGGAACTGGAGTATGAGGAGGAGTCAATGTGTACAGACTGGATTCCTGCAATCCTTGGAGTTGGCAGAACACGTACAACGCCACTCTCAAGATCTGTACCCGGCTCCACAACATTTACCCAATGGGCAGTGAGGGAAAGGTATCGTCCCTGTCCATGCTTACTGGTCCACGCATCGGTGGTCAGGTGGACCTTGCTACTGACGGCGTTTTGTAGCGCATGTTTAATTTTTCCCTCCACATGCTGTTGCAGGGCAGGGACGACTTGCCTGCTGAAGTAAAAGCGGCTGGGCACGTTGTATTGTGGGACTACCAATGCCATTAAGTTACGGAAGGTGTCAGTCTCCACCAGCCTGAATGATAGCATTTCAAGGGCCAGTAGTTTAGCAATGCCAGCATTCAGAGCCTGTGCTCGGGGGTGGTTTGCAAAGTATGGGCGCCTTTTCTCCCGTGCCTGTGCTAACGATGGAGGTAGACTGGCCTGGGAGTGTGAGGATGACAGGAAAAGTGGTGCTGTGGGTGGAATTACACTGTGTCTCTGTACAACAGTGCCAGAGGTTCTTCCATGGCGATCCTGTGAGGAAGCCGAACCAGCTGTGTGTGAGCTGGAGGAAGAGGCTACAACACGAGCTGAAGAGGTGGTAGGTGGCGCTGTTGGTTGGCCTAGGTCTTCAGTGTGTTTTTGTAACTCCACCACGTGCTCGGTCCGCACATGTTTCCACATATTTGTGTTATTGAGGTTGCTGACACTTTTCCCTCTTTTCACCTTCTGATTACACAGCTTGCATTTGACAAAGCAAATGTCATCTGCAACTGTGTCAAAAAAGGACCAGGCACTGCAAGTCTTGGGAGCGCCCGCTTTGGATTTTGGAAGAGCCATGCTCCTAATGGGTGCCGAAGTGGAGGCTACAGGGAACCAAGTCTGCCCCCTCCCTCTCCCTCCTTTTTGGGCCATTCGGGGAATCTCTTCCTCAGAGCTGCTCCCACCACCTTCCTGTCCCTCATGCCATGATGGGTCAAGGACCTCATCATCTACACCACCCTTTTCAAACAACTGCTTCTCCTGGGTAGTCTCGACAGCACAGTACGCACCAGAAAGTGGCACCTGAGTCTCATCATCAGATGCGTACTGAGGTGTGCTGCTGACTATAGGCACTGGCCCACCCGCCTCTTCAGATTCAGAGAGACAAAACGGTTGCGCATCACTGCATACTATCTCTTCTTCAAATTCTCGAATTCTGCTTGGCTGGCCCCCTCTTTCCAAGCCAAGAGATTCAGAGAACAGAAGTAGAGATGGCTCCTGTCCAGGGCTCTCTGACTGCCTGGGCAGTTTGGCAGGTGGTGAAGAGACAGATGGGTGCTCTTCAGTGCTCAGGACCTGAGAGGATCTGGAACTAATTGAAGTCGATGTGTTAGCTGCCATCCATCCGACAACGGCTTCAATTTGGTCCTCCCGCAGCAGTGGGGTACGGCTAGCTCCTACAAAGCTGCGCATAAAGGACTGTTCCCTGGTAAAACTGGGGGATGCTGAGTCACTGATGCCCGCAGCAGGCACAGAATCCCCACATCCTCTCCCTGCAGGCACAGAATCCTCACGTCCTCTCCCTGCAGAAACTCCACGCCCACAAGCCTTACTCCCTGCCTTCTTCATCTTGGTAGACTGATAAAGATAGGCAGAAAAGTACTAAGGGCTTAGTGTGCTTATTCCTGAACAGCTGCTAACAGGTATAAGAAACACTAATTTTATAAAGTGTGGACTAGACTTTAATATGAGCTAATGTGGCCTACACAACTGTAAAGTGGAGTGTTTGGTGAACTTTATTTAGGATTTTTTTGTCACAAAAAGACACTGGATGTGCCCAAAGATGTAATACCGATAGTATCACAAACTTTTTGTAGCTATTACAATGCAGGAAGGTAACCTACAATGCAATAGATGAGGCTACAAAAAATAGGCTAATACTAATCTGGCTGGGGCTGCACGGCACAATGCTGCAGAAAGGCTCCTCTATCTACTCCTATATAGTGTGTTTGGAACCAATGTAGCTGAATACGGATGGAACCACCACACTAATAGGAGAAATCAGGAAAAATGATCAATTAGCAAAAAAGGACAATGTATGAGGCAGTGACTCACGCTGAGCGCACTACAACCAGAGGTGGCTGAAGCACACACTACAGCGTGAGCTGCACTCACACACAGAGACCTTGCAGACAGGTGTGAACAGTGCAGATGCAGAGCACTGTGCACTAGCGCTGCAAGACAAAAAAAAATTCTCTATCTACTCCTATATAGTGTGTTTGGAACCAATTTAGCTGAATACGGATGGAACCACCACACTAATAGGAGAAGTCAGGAAAAATGATCAATTAGCAAAAAAGGACAATGTATGAGGCAGTGACACACACTGAGTGCACTATAACCAGACGTGGCTGAAGCACACACTACAGCGTGAGCTGCACTCACACACACAGACCTTGCAGACAGCGGTGAACAGCACAGAGAACTGTGCACTAGCGCTGCAAGGCACAGCGATTTATAAAGTAGCTTGGGTAAAGCAGAATAGAGCAAATAGGTAGCTAAAACTGTCCCTCAGAACAACAGCATCCTATCCCTAACTGAATTCACAGCAGAGTGAGCTCAAAATGGCGGCGGAGGCTTTTATAGTGCATCATGACATCATTTCAGCAGCCAATCACAGCCATTAGTCAACATGCCTACATGCCTAACAGGATGTGCCCATACTTCTTAGGATCCTCATTGGCTGAATAAAATGAAACTGGCTCATTGCATTCCGGTATACGATATGCTAAAAGTATCGGAATTAAGTATCGGAATTCCGATACCGCGAATATCGGCCGATACCCGATATTTCAGTATCGGAATGCTCAACACTAGATAAGAAACCACTGGAACTTGATGAAAACTTGAACACAACACTGTTCATTTAGGATCATCGTCCTCTGTAATCCTGGTGGTCAGTGGTGTGAATGTATTGAATTGACACATCTATCATCACTGAGCATTCAGCAATTTTACCTTCTGATACTTCTGGATAGCGTCTGTTTCTTCTTGTAATTTTTGAGAATCTCTTTAGATTTATAAATATGGAAAGTCTTTATTAAGATAAAATTAATAATTGCAGTATTTTGATTGAAGTCTTCATTCCCTAATCTAATACCAAATCTGGCAATTTCCTAACCTATAATATCACAGCATACCATAGCAATCAGTAATATTCATCTAATTATTTTCAAAATATTAATATCAATGATGTTTGGAATAATAAAACAATAATAGAAAATAATTATTAATCAGGTTCTTCATGTGATAGAACATTTTTTCATATCATAGGTGTAATTACCTCCTTTTCCAACCCATAGGTGTCAGTGTGTTTTGATGTAACAATGTTTATATCTTTATTAACTAGAGATATTGATTAAACCAGTAATACCAAAGAATGTATACTCTTGAACCAAAATGAATAAATATATGAATGAATGAATGACTTGTATTTACTCAAAAAATTGAAATATTTTCTTTTAGTGGAACCATATCATTATATTTAATAAAGCAATATTCTTGTACTAGACATTACTTTATCAAATATTGATGGGCATGGAGAGGGGGTGAATATTCATGCTCTTTAACAGTGGGCACACGCGATCGCCCGGCCACAGCAGGAGCCGCGCTGCTGATACACTGTGTGCCGCTATTAAGGAGCATGAACTGCGACTACGCTGTGTGCCGGCTATTAAGGAGCTTTAAGTCACTGCTCCCCACGCACACAGTCCCGACGTGGGGAGCAGTGACTTCCGGCAGCTGATCTCTCCTTGTGAGCCGCGCATGACGTCACATGTTGAGATCAGTGCGGGCAGACAGGATGCAGCGCTGAAGGAAAGAGAAGAAAGGTGAGTAGGAGTGTTTATTTTTTATGTGCAGCCTGATGGGGATTAGGGGGACCATGCATACTAGGATAAGGATGAGGGGGCCATACATACCAGGATAGGGATTAGGGGTGCCATGCATACCAGGATAAGAATGAGGGGGCCATGCATACCAGGATAAGGATGAGGTGTGCCATGCATACCAGGATAGGGATGAGGGGTGCTATGCATACCAGGATAGGGATGAGGGGTGCCATGCATACCAGGATAGGGATGAGGGGTGCCATGCATACCAGGATAGGGATGAGGGGTGCCATGCATACCAGGATATGGATGTTGGGTGCCATGCATATCAAGATGGGGATGGGAGCCACGTATAATAGGAAGGGGGGGCATATCTACCAGGATGGGGGGGGTATTATCAGAATTGGGGGACATTGCCCCTATTCCAGTGTCAGCAGCAGACCCACTCTCCCTTAACAGTGCATCGTGACCACATTTTTAGCTTACTTTTTTTTTTTTCTATTTTCCTTCTCTAAAACCTAGGTGTGTCTTATAGTCCGAAAACTACGGTAAGTTATGCAACTTCGCATGTAATACCCTTCTTAGTTATACCATTGTACCTTATTAATATTTCTTCTTTATTAAAATGTGTGAAAAATAAGTATTGATCAAAAGTGATTATATAAATCAGGATCAAAAACACATTTTCCCCCTTAATGCCCAAAAAATATTATTTTATAAAATAATTCACCAAAATTAAAAATAATTATTTTATAAATATTTTGCATACATTTCATATCAATGTGTAGCATATATTTGTCTGAAGATGTGTGTACTCATCTAGGTAACCATTAAAAAATATTAACCTTGAATACTATAAAATTATAATGTGGAAAATTATTCTAAATTATTCTAAATGTAAATTTCCTTTATAAATCATTTTGATGTGTGCTTGCACTTATCCACTATAAACTAAATCAAGAAATAATAATTACTAAAGATATATATATATATAATGTGGATAATACTTAATTATGTATCATAATATTCTCAGAATGAAATGTATTTCTATTACTTCACATAAAAACTTTTTTTGGGGGGGGGGATTTTGCAGCTGCTCATGTACTCATCTGTCATTTCACTCTGTCCTAGATCTATTCAAACCATACATTCAACATGCAAAGGTATGAATACATATGTTTTTAACACAAAATTATTATATCCTAATTATCAATGAGCATTGTAAACTATTAAATTTAATATCTTAATATTTCTTTGAATATTCCCCACATACATATAACTATTTCCTTTACTTGCAAAGATAGAAATGTCTTGGAAATTCTCTCTACTCGGCTTACAAGCTTTAAGTTACACCAACAGAAAATAGGAATTCACATATAGTAAAAGGAAAGCCAGCTCACCCAATACTTATAATCTAGCTTGCACGGAACCAGGTGATTCCACACCAGAATATGCTAAAAAAAGGGATAGTTGTTCCAGAGTCTGGTAAAATAATTCTTTCTTTATTTTTCGTCCATTAAAAACTTGCAAAAATTACAAAGGTTGCATAGACAGGGAAGGGGAGCAAGACGCGTTTCGAACGCTCACTTGCGTTCTTTATCACTGCATAGCTACACAATGAACAGGATTTTCTAAAATAATAAAAATGTGCCAATGAAAACAGTTGGAACAAATCACATAATATAATTACCACATTAAGCAACAGTCGTGTATGTTATCAAGCCAAAATCACCAGGGTATGTGAACTTTTGATCAGGGTCATTTGGATGTTTTTGGTTGTCATTAAGATTTAAAAAGAGAAAACACAGTAGTTTGACAATAAATGGCTTCACCCAACCAATAACCATGAGTGGAGAAAAGGGTTTTTTTGTTATCATTCATATTCTCTGAAACAAGGCCAAGAAAGGAAAAATTCTGCCGGGGTATGTAAACTTTTGATCACAACTGTATATACAGGGTGGGCCATTTATATGGATACACCTAAATAAAATGGGAATGGTTGGTTATATCAACTTCCTGTTTGTGGCACATTAATATATGAGAGGAGGAAAACTGTTCCAGATGGGTGGTGACCATGGTGGCCATTTTGAAGTCGGCCATTTTGGATCCAACTTTTTTTTTTTCAATTGGAAGAGGGTCATGTGACATCAAACTTATTGAGAATTTTATAAGAAAAACAATGGTGAGCTTGGTTTTAACATAAAACTTTATTCTTTCATGAGTTATTTACAAGTTTATGACCTCTTATAAAATGTGTTCAAAGTGCTGCCCATTGTGTTGGATTGTCAATGCAACCCTCTTCTCCCACTCTTGACACACTGATAGCAACACCCCAGAAGAAATGCAAGCACAGGCATCCAGTATCAGTTGTTTCAGATGCTGCACATCTCATATCTTCACAGCATAGACAATTGCCTTCAGATGACCCCAAAGATAAAAGTCTAAGGGGGTCAGATCAGGAGACCTTGGTGGCCATTCAACTGGCCCATGATGACCAATCCACTTTCCAGGAAACTGTTCATGTAGGAATGCTTGGACCCGACACCCATAATGTGGTGGTGGCACCATCTTGGTGGAAAAACTCAGGGAACGTGCCATCTTCAGTGCATAAAGAAAGCAACACATCATCATGTAGCAATTTCAGATATCCAGTGCCATTGAGGTTTCCATTGATGAAGAATGGCCCCACTATCTTTGTACCCCATATACCACACCATACTATCATTTTTTGTGTTCCAACAGTCTTGGAGGGATCTATCCACTGTGGGTTAGTGTCAGACAAATAGCGGTGGTTTTGTTTGTTAACTTCACCATTCACAAAAAGTTTGCCTCATCACTGAATATAATGTTCTGTGTAAACTGAGGATGCTGTTCCAATTTTTGTTTTGCCCATTCTGCAAATTCAGTGCGTTGATCTGGGTCATCCTCGTTGAGATGCTGTAGCAGCTGGATTTTGCAAGGGTGCCATTTGTGAGTAGCTAATATCCGCTGAAGGGATGTTCACTGAACCTGTTTTACGAAATTTGGCAAGCAGTTTGGTAACTGTAGCATGGGAGATGGGTGGTCTCATAGGGTGTCTTGCATTGAATCTGCTGCAATGACCTGAGTACTGCGCATTCACCAGACATCAACACAATTTCTATCCACTCCTCAAGTGTTAACCTCTGTGACATATCAATGGCTGTAAACAAAGAGAAACTTGTAAAAAACTCATGAAAGAATAGAGTTACGTTAAAACCAAGCACACCATTGTTTTTCTTATGAAATTGTCAATAAGTTTGATGTGTCACATGACCCTCTTCCCATGGAAAAAATAAAGTTGGATCCAAAATGGCAGACTTCAAAATGGCCACCATGGTCACCACCCATCTGGAAAAGTTTTCCCCCTCCCATATATTAATATGCCACAAACCGGAAGCTAATATCACCAACCATTCCCATTTTATTTAGGTGTATCCATATAAATGGCCCACCCTGTACAGACATGGATTTTGGCATGATTTTTTATAATTTTAACAAATTTTTCCTAACTTTAATTTGGAATTTGGCCTGTGTAGCTTTTAAGTTTTCTTCTAGTTTTAATGGTCTTTGTACATAAGCTCCTGCTACATCACTTGAGTCAATTATCATGTCTCCTCCTACATCACTTAATATGTCAGTTTCTCTTTTGTCCGTTCCCATGTCAGTCTCTTTGTCACCAGACGGTCACCTTCAGTAGCTGTTATCCTGTTCAATTTCCACATTACAGTCAGAATCAGTAACATCATTAGTATCCTTTACACTATTACACAGTCATGCTTTGACTTTTCTGACACAAGTTTGTGAAATGTCAACCAATTGTAAAATATTTTTCAACTTCTCTTTGTCTCTATAAAAGGACACCAGCTTAGAATCTAATTTTAAATTCTCCATTTCACATTCTGCACATAAGCTAAGCCACAAAACGTCTAAGTCAGTCTCGTCAGTAGCCTTTAATTTTAGTTTACTTTGCTTAGAAAAGAAGAAATAATATCCATATTTTTCCTTAACTTCAGATTTCTCAGATTCTCCTTTACACTGGGGTTTGGTCATCAGTGTACTTCTGATCCTTGTAGTACTTCTGGTGCCTGTCAATCCATCTGGAGAATATATCAGTCCTCAATCATCTGTAGGTTCTTTCTGATTCTTGTGACAAAGTTAGTGGATTTCCCGACACTTGGACAACAGGTGTTCAGCAAAAGCTTTCCTCCTCTCCCCCACCTTGTTCAAGGAGAAGGAAGCCACTTGAAAGCACAAAAAAACTCAGGACTGGGGGCTCGCCAAAATGTTAAATATAATTATTTTTGTATATTTATATATAGATAGGACTGTTTATCAGATGCGATTGTTCAAAGAATATATTATTTATTCTTGGGTTGTCCATTAAAAAGAATAATTCCAGCAGTTACATAAAATAGGTGAAATAGTTACAAAGTGATTTTCCATTTGTCCATAATTAGCCTATTAGTTGAAATTCACCTATCTTTTCCTGGGATCCTGAATGGTAGGTTGCGTCTGTCTGTGTCCAGCACGTGTGTCAGGGCCTACATGTCAGCTGTCTCTTCAGCTCTTAGATCCTAGGACTGAGCCATGTAATGTAGAATGGAAAAGAGACCCCGAGACCCCCACCCTGTGTGGGTTATATTGGCCCCTCACAGCACCTGTTGTTCTGCTTATGGCACTAACTTACACTGAGCTAAAAAGACACGAATAGCCTGAATGTCTTGTCAGCAAAACCTAGCTCGAGGCTGATCTATATAGAATTCAGATTAAAAAATGAATATCCATAATTCATATTTAACAGTAATATAGCACACCTATAAGTGTATAGGATTATAATGTTTATTACAATATTATGGTTATATAAGAAATTTCAAGAATGTGGAATGTTAATTGTAAGATATAGTGACTGCAAGTTATCAGACGGTAATGGGCAAGCTGAAAGGATATATAGGAGAGATGCATGTATGTCATCCTATGGTATGTTATTTTATTACTGTATGTACTGGTTTCTTGGTTTGTAAAAAAAAACCTAATAAAAAAATATCTATAAAAATGTATTGGATTAAAAAAAAAAGATTAGGAAAAAGGCTTCTCCCCTGTGTGAGTTCTCATGTGTCTATCCAAAGCTGATTTCTGGTTAAAACTTTTCCCACATTCAGAACATGAAAAAGGCTTCTCCCCTGTGTGAGTTCTCTGGTGATTAACCAAAGCTGATTTCTGGTTAAAACCTTTCCCACATTCTAAACATGAAAAAGGCTTCTCCCCTGTGTGAGTTCTCTTGTGATTAACCAAAGCTGATTTATGGTTAAAACATTTCCCACATTCTGAACACGAAAAAGGCTTCTCCCCTGTGTGGGTTCTCTGGTGCTTAATCAAAGCTGATTTCTGGTTAAAACATTTGCCACATTCTGAACATGAAAAAGGCTTCTCTCCTGTGTGAGTTCTCTGGTGACTAACCAAAGTGGATTTCTGGTTAAAACATTTCCCACATTCTGAACATGAAAAAGGCTTCTCCCCTGTGTGGGTTCTCTGGTGCTTAATCAAATCTGATTTCTGGTTAAAACATTTGCCACATTCTGAACATGAAAAAGGCTTCTCCCCCGTGTGAGTTCTCTTGTGGATATTAAGAAGTGATTTCTGGTTGAAATATTTCCCACATTCTGAACAGGAAAAAGGCTTCTCCTTACTGTGAGTTCTCTGGTGTCTAACAAAAACTGATTTCCAGTTAAAACATTTCCCACATTCCGAACATGAAAAAGGCTTCTCCCCCGTGTGAGTTCTCTTGTGGATATTAAGAAGTGATTTCCGGTTAAAATATTTCCCACATTCTGAACATGAAAAAGGCTTCTCCCCCGTGTGAGTTCTCTTGTGGATATTAAGAAGTGATTTCCGGTTAAAACATTTCCCACATTCTGAACATGAAAAAGGCTTCTCCGCTGTGTGAGTTCGCTGGTGCGCAACAAAAACTGATTTCTGGTTAAAACTTCGGCCACATTTGGAACAAAACAATCTATTATCCGCTGTGTGTATTTTTTGATGTTTAAGAATAGACTTTTCGAGGGTAAAACTATTTTCATTTTCTGAAAGTGAAAATGACCTCTTTCCTTTAGGAGCAGTTCGTTTTTTAATGCTTATTTTTTTATTTTGATTTTTTTCTTTCATAGTCGGTAATGAATCAGAAGACAGGACCTGTTCCATAGGCTTAGATGATAGATCTTTGCTTTGAAGGGAAGATGGGATATCTGGAGAAATGGCATTCACTTCAATTGTATCCTGTGGGATCTCAAGATCATCCGATTTAAAAATCTCCTGTCTCTCTGATCTCCAGGTACAGTCATCTGCCAAGAAAAAAAACAATTAATAATTTTGAATGAAATATCCTTGAGTTTACATTTTTGAACATTTCTACTTAAATGTCTGTAGAAATGGCAAGTTATTGACAGAATGACAGTGAAAAGTGAAAACCTCATAGAATGAACCAGTAGAGCGTAGTGTTCAACTGTTTGTTCATTCTGTCTCCAAAATATGGAATAAGAAGCCATCAAAAAATGTTATGTAGGCAAAAATAATACCAATAAAAACTTCTACTCATCCATAAACCAATGCAGCAAAATCCGGTCTCCCAAAGTCAAATCTCCCCCTTCCTTCTGAGCCTTGAAGTGTGCCTAAACAATATTTAGCAACCATGTATTTGGCATTACTATAGTGAGAAGAACCCACTTAATTTACGGTGTGTGTCTCCTAGAGCACAATCTGGGAACCAGTAAAATGGCAAATGTGTAATTTTCACCCTCCAACATCCACTGTGTGCTAATTTCTGGAAAGTGATTGTGGAGTCAAAATATTCACTTCTCCTATAGATTAATTCACTGAGGGTTATAATTTTCAAAATGAAGCTACTTTATGGTGATTTCTACTGCTCTGGTTTTCTGTCATTTTATTATATTATGGCTTCTGTAAATGGTGTGTCCCATCTCCTCTGGGGATAAGCAAGGCAGTCCCTGGGATCTGGAAAATGGATTATATAGCACCAAGCCTGTTAGTGGTGGCCATCTTTTGAGCTGTCAGGTGACCATGAACAGTGCCCCCAATACATTGTGTCTGCAAACTATTCCAGCAAGATCTGCAATACAATAGCTAAATGTCGCTCCTTCCCTTCTTAACCTGCCATGTGCCCAGACAGTAGTGTACAGCTGTATATAGGGTTTTGTCAAATTCAAGAGAAGTTGGAACATAATTTGTAAGGTCCATTTGTTTCCTATTATCCTTTGTGAAGAATTCCAAAGTTATCACCACATAAAGTGACACACGTCAGATTTGAAAATGGAGCCTGATTAGGAACACAAAACTGGCTGCAGGAAGGGGTTAAATCAGAGGATCACTGAAGTCAAAAACTGTGACTATAGACAATAACACATCTACTGAAATGATCAAACTCAATAGTCTCCATCAGTTAAAAACGAGTAACTATTGGTGAAACCTCTCTGGGGTAATTGGAGTATGGGGCTCGGTGGCTCTTCGTAATCTAAACTATGATAAGGGACAATATATTTTCTGTCAGAGGAGTTTCAAGAAGAAATATTAGACATTTAAAGAGAACTTTTTATAATAGTGCAGAGCTGAGGTGTCTTAAATTTAGACCTCGGGCATTGGGAAGACATAATGGAGACCTTCTTTTAAAGACAACGAGGGAGTTACAGAGTCACATAAGTGAGTCAGGCCGATTCCACCACACTCAAACTATCATACAAAATGAACCTGTAAAAAAAGACAGAATAAAAGATATGTTACATCCCCAACAACAATATATGTATCAGGGGAGAACTACAACACTAAACCGGAATTGCAGTCGTTTATGGTGGACCATTGGAGCTACTATGAGTCCTGATGAGAAGAGTAGAGAAAGTATTAGTGCTCCTGTCAGGCAAAATGTATTTTTGGTCATAGTTTTAAAAAATGAGAGCTGTCTCAAATCTCCACCCCCCTGTCCATTTGTAAGAGTTTTACATAGAACTCACTGTTGCTTTTCCCCCAAACCTCAGGAATTTTTATGAGCGTCATAAAGCCTCAGCCCAGAGCAAGCACTGGTATACCCTGGATTTTTCCCTCCAATCCTATTGTTTAGCTGCACAAACGTTTAATGTCGATTTTAATAATGCACATGACTGTCAGAAACACAGGGACCACATTTTTGAGATGGTCATCTTTTTCCAATTGTGATGGTGTGGTTTTCGTGACGAGGAGACCACCGGAAGCCCGGGAAATGGGTTCTGAGCATCATAGAGATTTCATATTTGATATCCGTCTTCATGAATAGTGGTGACGGCAAACATGATGTCTCCATCTTGGATGTGGGACCCCCCCCCACACCAAGATATGAAATCTGAAGGAGTTTTAGGTCTTCTGCAGCTGGGTGGGGTCACAAAGCCGAGTCCCCGTGTGAGGTAAGCACCATGGGTGTCTCCTAATGTTTTGGCCCCTTTGCTAAAAACCAGAACGGCCATTTTTTAAGTCATTCTTGCCCCGGGACGTCAGACGCATGCACACCATGCTGCGTGGAAGAATCAAATCTAATTTCCGGGGAGCCGTCCCCCCCACAGAATCTGAGACCATCACAACGTGGCACAGGTTTTGCTATTACTTATCCCTTTTATTTTAATAACTGTTTATTCATATATGTACATTGTCTCTTTTATAATATCTTGTATATCTTTTGTAAACACTGCCCACTTTCGGGAGTAAATCATTATTATTTACCAGCTTCGTTCTTCTTGTCCTATGTTGAGCAAACACGTTCCTCACCCGCTAATTCACATTACCTAATGGGTACCCAATCCACCTGTTAAGCGATTGGTGGTGGCAGTATACCAGTATTTATGTGATATTGTGGTTTGAGGGTGGCTGGTCAGAGGTATATATACAGTGCTGGCCAAAAGTATTGGCACCCCTGCAATTCTGTCAGATAATACTCAGTTTCTTCCTGAAAATTATTGCAATCTCAAATTCTTTGGTATTATTCCCTTCATTTAATTTGCTTGCAAGGAAAAAACACAAAAGAGAATGAAGCAAAAATCAAATCATTGATCATTTCACACAAAACTCCAAAAAAGGGCCGGACAAAAGTATTGGCACCCTCAGCCTAATACTTGGTTGCACAACCTTTAGACAAAATAACTGCGAACAACCGCTTCCGGTAACCATCAATGAGTTTCTTACAATGCTCTGCTGGAATTGTAGACCATTCTTCTTTGGCAAACTGCTCCAGGTCCCTGATATTTGAAGGGTGCCTTCTCCAAACTGCCATTTTGAGATCTCTCCACAGGTGTTCTATGGGATTCAGGTCTGGACTCATTGCTGGCCACCTTAGAAGTCTCCAGTGCTTTCTCTAAAACCATTTTATAGTGCTTTTGGAAGTGTGTTTTGGGTCATTGTCCAGCTGGAAGACCCATGACCTCTGAGGGAGACCCAGCTTTCTCACACTGGGCCCTACATTATGCTGCAAAATTTGTTGGTAGTCTTCAGACTTCATAATGCCATGCACACGGTCAAGCAGTCCAGTGGCAGAGGCAGCAAAGCAACCCCAAAACATCAGGGAACCTCGGCCATGTTTGACTGTAGGGACAGTGTTCTTTTCTTTGAATGCCTCTTTTTTTTTCCTGTACACTCTATGTTGATGCTTTTTCCCAAAATGCTCTACTTTTGTCTCATCTGACCAGAGAACATTCTTCCAAAACGTTTTAGGCTTTCTCAGGTAAGTTTTGGCAAACTCCAGCCTGGCTTTTTTATGTCTCGGGGTAAGAAGTGGGGTCTTCCTGGGTTTCCTACCATACAGTCCCTTTTCATTCAGACGCCAACGGATAGTACGGGTTGACACTGTTGTACCCTTGGACTGCAGGGCAGTTTGAACTTGTTTGGATGTTAGTCGAGGTTCTTTATCCACCATCCGCACAATCTTGCGTTGAAATCTCTCGTCAATTTTTCTTTTCCGTCCTCATCTAGGGAGGTTAGCCACAGTACCATGGGCTTTAAACTTCTTGATGACACTGCGCACGGAAGACACAGGAACATTCAGGTCTCTGGAGATGGACTTGTAGCCTTGAGATTGCTCATGCTTCCTCACAATGTGGTTTCTCAAGTCCTCAGACAGTTCTTTGGTCTTCTTTCTTTTCTCCATGCTCAATGTGGTACACACAAGGACACAGGACAGAGGTTGAGTCAACTTTAATCCATGTTAACTGGCTGCAAGTGTGATTTAGTTATTGCCAACACCTGTTAGGTGCCACAGGTAAGTTACAGGTGCTGTTAATTACACGAATTAGAGAAGCATCACATGATTTTTCAAATGGTGCCAATACTTTTGTCCACCCCGTTTTTTAGGTTTGGTGTGGAATTATATCCAATTTGGCTTTAGGACAAGTCTTTTTGTGTTTTTTTCATTGAAGACAAATTAAATGAAGAGAATAATACCAAAGAATTTTTGATTGCAATCATTTTCAGGAAGAAACTGAGTATTATCTGACAGAATTGTAGCGGTGCCAATACTTTTGGCCAGCACTGTACGTTCCTGGAAGGAACTGGTGGTATATATACGTCCTGTCACATCACGTGCCCCAATAGTCGACATAAATTAGAGCAGCTGCGCCCGTGCTTATCCTCGGTCAATACCGTGTTTGACCAGCAGGATAAGGGGGCGCCAGAGAGCTGCAAGGTCTGACCAATTGGTGTTTTCGTGACAGCTCCCCATTTCAGGAGAGATTGTGCAGTAATCTGAATTCCTTAGGATCGAAAACATAATGGAATTTATGACGTGGAGTGACTCCATGAAACCAGGGCTGGAGCCAACACATCTCCTGCAGGCGTGAATAAATGTATATTACAGCCATCAGCCACGCACAGCTTAGAGATATATCATGGCACAGGTGTAATGTTTTCTGTATAGTTTATCACAATCCTGTTTGAAGTTAGTTGGTTTAAAAAGAAATTGAAAAGTCAGGATAAAGGGAAACTCTGCTGTTATTGTACAGAAATTCACACTTGGCCTCACTGCACATTTAATGTTGTCAATAATAAAAGTGAAGTTTGGCCAGAAAGACTGGACCTGGTCTTGTAGGGACCATATGAGCACATTCAGCAGCACAGAAGGGAGAGAAGGTAGATTCATCCAATAAGATATCAGGGATCTAGGAAGCCAACAGCATCATTACCCTCCGCTTTCTCTTACAAGCCCATCATAATGTTTTTCTTCAAGTGATTTTCTAACTTGTCAGCACATTCTACGTACGCTGTCATTTGGCTTTACAGTTTACAGATCTGGGCAGGTAACGGACAGCGTCTCCTAATCCCAGGGGGTAGGTGGATCCTCCAGGTTGTAAGTTCTCTAGAAAAGGGCTTTCCCAATTCACAAAGTAATTTGAATATTTTCGGATGGAGGAGAATGTTGTGATCGAGCGGCAAAATGGTGATCACACGATTGTGATACGACCGGACTGCACTACCAATAAAGCAGCCACAGCTGGTGACTGAGAAGAATCTGTGACTTCTCTGCATTTAGTGGTTACTACTCACCTGGGTAGTCATATGTAGGAATCTCCTCTTTACACCGCTCATCACCCCTCACATATGTCTCTGTAGTATTAATATGGGTCAGATCTTCACCCTGAAACAAATATTGTAAAAGTCACAGACAGATAAAGAAGTCACATCTATGATCAGCTTTAATCCTGCCATCTCCACCATTCTCATTTCACAAGTATAAAACATATAATACTGGTGGATAAAACAAAATTGAGCACAAGACCCTCACAGCCGTCTACACATCATAGGTGAGATCTCATGACACCTTCTCTTCATCTACCTGATGATCCTGAGGAACACTGGGATCTTCTTGTTTACAGTCTTGTGAAAGAAGAGGACGGGGACATCTCTCTGGTGTTGTTCTCTTACTGGATAGGTCTGGAGGAAACACATACAGGGACTGAATTCATCCTTTACATACAGATAATTATAGGCCATGTGTATTTAGTCCTGTCTATTACCTGGTGATGTGAGGGGCTGGGGAACCTCCATCATGACGTTCTTGTACAGATCTTTGTGTCCTTCTAAATACTCCCACTCCTCCATGGAGAAATAGACGGTGACGTCCTGACATCTTATAGGAACCTGACACATACAATGATACAGTCATCCCCTGATCTCTTCATAGCATTACTGTATAATGTCCCAGCATTCCCAGCAGTGTCACCTCTCCAGTCAGCAGCTCAATCATCTTGTAGGTGAGGTCTAGGATCTTCTGGTCATTGATGTCCTCATGTATCAGGGTGTAAGGTGGAGGCCCCGTGATTGGGCTCAGGGGTCTTCTCCATCCCTCAGACACAGGGTCCTGACAGCGCTCACTAGAGGTCTTCTTCACTACTATGTAATCCTGGTAATGGAGAAACTCATTAATAAATCTCACTACAGACATTTCCAGAGGCCTCACCTATCCAGTTCTGTCCATCTGTTATTCCCATAGATAAGAATGATGTAATGTGACATCATCAGAATCTCTCACCTCTCCAGTAAGCTGGAAGAGGATCTCCAGGGTGAGGTGTAATATCCTCTCCGCCATCTTGTCTCTGTCCATATCCATCTTTGATGGGTAAATCAAGAAAATTCTCTTATCTAGAAGATCTTCTCTGAGAGGATCTGATATTGTAGAAACCTGAATAAGAAGATGAGACTATGTAACATCATAAAAATCCTGTGTAATAATACAATTACTGGAGATAATAAGGGAAACATATGAGGAGATTTATTATTTTACAGTATTTCGTTTTCTTCTTCACATCTACTAATAAAACCTATATATTTTATGCCACAGAAAACAAGCATTTTCTTCCTCTCCAGTTGAATGCGTTTCTCATAGACTCATCTTCCATAACACTAATTGTCGTCTCATTTACCGACACTGGAATTGGCATTAGCAATACTGCAGGAGATATTCATTACACGTGACATGAGAAATAACTACTTCATGATGAGGATGACATATTCATTTCTACTACAGCTCTAGAAACATTTTTGGCCAGAGTCTGTCACTTACTACATCACCACCAGCCGTCTATATGAATGTTTCCCGTCTTCCCCGGGCTCTACCATGTTAGATCTCATGACTGATTCACACACAGAAGTTTGAGGCTTTTATAAAAGCTTTTTTGTTTGCACAAACACCGCAGATAGAAATGATTTGATACCAAAGTCTCCATATACAGTTTTTTATGGGGTTTATTTCTGGCCTCAGGCTTTCCTATATTACAAAAAATACACCAGAAAAAAATCAGATATTAAAATGTTTCAAAAGAAAACTGGCACCAACAATTCTTGTAAAAAGAAAGAAACTTGCAAAACGTATTAGGCCCATTGTTATTTCTTAAGAGGTTAAACATTTGTTTTTTAAAAAAAAATAACTCTTTAGGGCACCAGAACATAGATGTACACTGCAGGGATGGCACAGGTGCGGCTGCAACAGAAATCTTGGCAGTTTAACCACTTGCTGCTGTCAAAAGGAAACATGGCATCTAAGAAGGTTTGACAATGTTCGGCTCAATTCCCCTCCTCACCCAAGTACTTGATAGTAATAAGTTACCTTTTAACACCCCCAAACACATTAGACTAAAGTTTCATTAAAGCACTGATTTCAGTGGGGTTTAGTCGACTATACAATGTATTCGGGGCCTACCGGCAGATGATGTCAGGGCAGGGAAGGATCTGGCATCCTGAATTTCAGAGGCTATTCCATTTGTTCTTCCTGTAGATAATCCTCCGCTAGAAGAGTCTGGAGGCGACTCTCTCATACAGACCACAGGAAAGCTGGAACATTTGTGTGTACGGTAGAGTTGGGAGAGATAGCCGGCTGCCAAATGACCATTTAGGCAACACTTATCTCTTGTGTATGGGGCTGTTAGTATTACACTGACAGGCAGTGATAATACACAGCACTACAGTAGTACAGTGCATCACCGGAGCAATCAGAGGTTTGTATGTTGTATGATCGCACTAATCAGTGTTGTTTAAAAAAAAGTTTAAAGTGAAAAAAATATTACAGTTTTATCAACAAGAAATATCAGTCACTATAGTGAAAACAGATTCACTGCGCAATGTTAGGTAAGTCACGTCCATAGCAACAATAGCTATAATTTGGCCCCCGAACCTCAAAAGGAAAAAAAAATATATATAGAGAACTCATATCTCCCGACTCTGCAAGCCTGGACCAGATGATGTGGAGATGAACGAGGAAGAACAATGTCCAAGGGTACGTGCCCACAATCAGGAATACCAGCGTTTTGGATGCAGCTCACCTGCGCTGCGTATAAAACGCTACATTCCACATTACAAGCACAGTGGAAGGGATTTATAGAAATCCCATGCCCACTGTGCTTCTATTTGACGTTGCGTAAACTCACCAGAGGTGCGGTTTTACGAGCCACAGCATGTTAATTTCTGTTGTTAAGACACTAGTCTCCGCAAACAGAAATTTCCACATAGAATGTATTAGATATGGTAAATCCGCATTGTTCAATGAACACATGCAGATTTAACTGCGTGATTGAATGCAGCGTATGAATGCATAATGCAGAAGAAGCAGTCCGGAACTTTCTGGTTACATGTAGCAGTACATAACTTTTGTTACAAGCCACAACAGTCCAGCAAACCATTATGAGAAGGCTCATCATCCCCTGTGTCACTACGGCCCCTGAGAGCTACTCTAAGCTCCCAGTTGATTTGTGAGGACCTCACTGGCTGAGGTCCATCGGTACAACTTCTCAGTAGTACTCTCTATGTCCATTCGATGACTGGCTTCCTCAGGGGGCTGGGGTTATAATGCAATAAAAAAATGGAGTCACTTACCTTTTAAAGCCTTTGCTTTAGCACCATAGGTCCAATAGGTACCAATAAATTGGCCACTTCTATGTCCAAAATCTTAATTGCTTCTTGCTCTTTCTTCCTGCAGTCATAGTGGAGATAATATGGCGAAATTTTAAATTGATATACCACTTTTAAAGATAAATCATGTTTTAATGCTTTTAACCCCTTAATAACATCTGACGTACTAATACGCGTCTGTGCCCTGGGACTTAAGAGCCAGACCCGTATTAGTACGTCATGGGGATCGCGCGCGCACACAGGCTGTGTGGGCGCGATCGCCGCCGGGTGTCAGCTGATTGTCACAGCTGACACCCGGTACTATGTGCAGGGAGCGGTCCTGCACCGCTCCCAGCACATTAACCCCTGCGATGCTGCGATCGAAGTCGATCGCGGCATTGCGGGGGCAAGGGGAGGTGATCGGCGATACTCACCTCCTCTTCCGGCTTCCAGCGCAGTCTGCAAAGGATTCCCGGGTGTTGCCATAACGACCCGATGTCGTCATGACAACATCCGGGTCACCAGAGAGCAGGAAGATTGCTTGGGCATGCGCAGTGCATCTCCAAGCAATCTTCACACTGTGCACTTCTGACAGCCTTCATGGCATAGGGATGGTGCTTCATTCCTGTGCCATGCAGGCGATCAGAAAAAAAAAAGTGAAAGTCCCAGAGTGGGACAAAGTAATAAAGTGTATAAACTGTGTGAAAGTGGAAAAAAAAAAAAAATGTGCAAAAATATTATAAAAAAATAAAAAAAATAATACACCAAAAATAAAAATATAATGTACCCATCAATAAATATTATTATAAAAAAAAACAATAAAAGTACATATATTTGGTATCGCCGCGTCCGGAACAACCTGACCTATAAAGCTGTCCCACTAGTTAACCCCTTCAGTGAACACGGTAAAAAAAAAAAAAAACGAAGCAAAAAACAATGCTTTATCACCATACCGCCAAACAAAAAGTGGAATAACACGCGATCAAAAAGACGCATATAAATAAAAATGATACCGCTGAAAACGTCATCTCGTCCCGCAAAAAACAAGCCGCCATACAGCTCCATCAGCCGAAAAATAAAAAAGTTATAGCTCTCAGAATAAAGCTATGCTAAAAAATATTTTTTTCTATAAAATAGCTTTTATTGTGTACAAGCGCCAAAACATAGAAAAATGATACAAATGTGGTACCGCTGTAAACGTACTGACCCGAAGAATAAAGCTACCTCATCAATTTTACCACACGCGGAACAGAATAAAAAAAAAAAAAATTCCTGAATTGTTGGTTTTTGTTTATTCTGCCTCCCAAAAATCGGAATAGAAAGCGATCAAAAAATGTCACGTGCCTGAAAATGGCACCAATAACAACGTCAAGTCATCCCGCAAAAAACGAGCAGTCACATGACTGTCTGCCAAAATCTGTAAAAATTATAGCTCTCAAAATATGGCGATGCAAAAACTAGATTTTACAAAAAATGCGTCTTTTAGTGTGTGACAGCTGTCAGTCATAAAAACCCCATATGATTCTGGCATTGCTGTAATCACACCGACCCGAAGAATAAAGTCGTCTAATCACTTATACCGCACAAGGAACGGCGTCAAAAATAAACTCTTGGGTTAGGATTGGGCTAGGGTTAGGGCTGGGTTTGGGGCTAGGGTTGTGCTGGGGCTAGGGTTGTGCTGGGGCTAGGGTTGTGCTGGGGCTAGGGTTGTGCTAGGGCTAGGGTTGGGATTTTTTTCAAAAGTAAGAAAAAGATGACGATATGGCGACTAGTGTTGAGAGCAAGTGCTCGCTACTTGAGTTTGCATCGGGTGCTCTGGTATGCATTGAGTATCGTGGGTATTTGAGTGACATGCTCGAGTCTCTGCCCCATATGCTTCGCGGCCAAAAAACTTTACGGGGATTGCCTGCCATGCACGAGCAATCCCCGCATGTTTTTTTTTGGGTGTCTAATAACCGTGAAACATGCGGAGCAGGGACTTGAGCATGTCACTCGAGCACACGCTGTACATGGTGCATACCTGAGTACCCAATGCAAACTCAAGTAGCGAGCACTTGTGCTCAAGAATAATGACAACTTATTCAATATGATGACCTAATGTAAACAAATTCTGTGCCGTACCTCTGGGTTCAAAATGTTCACTATACACCTTAATAAAATCCTTGAGGGGTATAGTTTCCAAAATGGGGACACTTGTGGGGGAGCTCCACTGTTTAGGCACATCACGGGCTCTCCAAACGCGACATGGTGTCTGCTAACAAATTGAATGGAAAATCGGCTCAAATTGTTAGCGGACGCCATGTTGCGTTTGGAGAGCCCCTGTGTGCCCAAACATTGGAGCTCCCCCACAAGTGACCCCATTTTGGAAACTAGACCCCCCAAGGGACCTATCTAGATGCATAGTGAGCACTTGGAACCCCCAGGTGCTTCACAAACTGATTCATAAAAATGAAAAAGTGTTCTTTTTCATTTTTATGAATCAGTTTGTGAAGCACCTGGGGGTTCCAAGTGCTCACTATGCATCTAGATAGGTGCCTTGGGGGGTCTAGTTTCCAAAATGGGGTCACTTGTGGGGGAGCTCCAAAGTTTGGGCACACAGGGGCTCTCCAAACACAACATGGCATCCGCTAATTATTCAAGCAAATTTTACAATCAAAAAGTCAAATGGCGCTCTTTCCCTTCCGAGCCCTGCCGTGCGCCCAAACAGTGTTTTTTCCCCAAATATTGGGTATCTGCGTGCCCAGGGGAAATTGCACAACAAATTTTGGGGTCCATTTTTTCTTGTTACCCCTGTGAAAATAAAAAAAATTGGGTCTAAAGTAACATTTTTGTGAAAAAAGTTAAATGTTCATTTTTTTCTTCCACATTCAAAAAATTCCTGTGAAGCACCTGAAGGGTTAATAAAGTTCTTGAATGTGGTTTTGAGCACCTTGAAGGGTGCAGTTTTTAGAATGGTGTCACTTTTGGGTATTTTCTGTCAAAAAGACCTCTCCAAGTGACTTCAAATGTGATGTGGTCCCTAATAAAATGGTTTTGTAAATTTTGTTGGAAAAATGAGAAATCGCTGGTCAACTTTTAACCCTTATAGCTCCCTAACAAAAAAAAATTTTGGCTCCAAAATTGTGCTGATGTAAAGTAGACATGTGGGAAATGTTATTTATTAACTCTTTTGTGTGACATATCGCTCTGATTTCAGGGCTTAAAAATTCAAATTTTGAAAATTGCAAAATTTTCAAAATTTTCACCAAATTTCTGTTTTTTTCACAAATAAACGCAAGTGATATCGAAGAAATTTTTCCACAATCATGAAGTACAATATGTCACGAAAAAACAATCTCAGAGTCAGGGGGATCCGTTGAAGCGTTCCAGAGTAATTACCTCATAAAGTGACAGTGGTCAGAATTGTAAAAATTGGCCCGGTCATTAACGTGCAAACCACCCGCGGGGCTTAAGGGGTTAATCCTTTAATTAGGGTTTATTACCAAATTACCGTAGCGGTAAATATGTAAATATCTCATAGGTCCTGGGTTTATTAGCATCTGCACCAAGAATGGGGCTAAGTGAGAATTTATTAATTAGCCATGGGGTAGATAGTACCATTTTGTGTATGTAGGAGGCAGTACTGTGGGAAAATTTTACTGTGTGTGGGGAGGTGGCAGTACTGTGGGAACATTACACTGTTAGTGGGGGATGGCAGTACTCTGGAAACATTATAATGTGCATGGAAGGATGGTGGTATTGTGGGAACATTAAACTTTGTGCTAGGGGAATGCTAGTACTGTGGGAACATTATACTGTGTGTGGTGGGAATGGTGGTACAGTGGGAATATTATAATGTGTGTGAGGGATGGTGGTACAGTGGAAACATTATACTGTGTGTGAGGGGAGGATGGTGGAACTGTGGAAATATCTTTTGTATGAGAGATGGCAGTACTGTAGGAACATTATACTGTGTGAGGGGCATCATACATACTGCATAAGGGGTGTAAGATTGTGCGCCATAAAGCGCCATAAAAAGCGAAAATCCTCAGTGTTATGCAGCATTTGTATAAGAAGATTGCCATCTGTCATCCAAGCGGAACCCTCCAGAACCAATGGGAAGAGGTAGAGTTTCAGGAAGGAGTCTAGATGGTTCACCTGGTAAGGTGACTTTGATGACCCAGTTTCTTGACATAAAAGGCCAGCTCCCCAAAATGGGAGCAGATCTGTTGCCAAGCAAAGAATCAAGCACGATATGTGCAGGGGAATCTGAAGCTGAGGAACCAGGCCGTGGTAAAGAGCCCAAGGCAGTGCGTTGTGGTGCGCCGGGCAGCAGAACCCGGCCGGTGCCAGATGAGTCCCAGAATCCAGTCTATGCTAGCTAAAGCCCGAGAACCAGACCTGCGCCGGTCAAGAGCTGAAGTCTCAACTACACCAGTCAAGGCCAGAGAACTAGACCCCAGTACTTCGGGAATGAGAAATGCCCACAGTTGGATAAGCACCGAAGATCCGCGAGGAGATTCCTCTCGGGAGTATACGCCTATGGTGAAGAGTGGGAGGCGCAAGTGAGCCAGGCTGCTGCTTCCAGCACTGACGTATGGTACAGGGGTTGGTCCAGGCTACTACAACAAGCAGGGCAAGGCTGGTTGAAGTGATGGCGGCCCAGCGAGCCTTGATAAACTTTGTCAGGAGGACTTGCATCCTAGGGGGAAGAACCGGAAACCCCCGCTAGGGAAAATAATATATACTGTGGGTACAGAAAGTATTCAGACCCCTTTAAATTTTTCACTCTGTTTCATTGCAGCCATTTGGTAAATTCTAAAAACTTCATTTTTTTCTCATTAAAGTACACTCTGCACCCCATCTTGACTGAAAAAAAAAAACAGAAATGTAGAAATTTTTGCAAATTGATTAAAAAAGAAAAACTGAAATATCACATGGTCATAAGTATTCAGACCCTTTGCTCAGACAATCATATTTAAGTCACATGCTGTCCATTTCCTTGTGATCCTCCTTGAGATGGTTCTACTCCTTCATTGGAGTCCAGCTGTGTTTAATTAAACTGATAGGACTTGATTTGGAAAGGCACACACCTGTCTATATAAGACCTCACAGCTCACAGTGCATGTCAGACCAAATGAGAATCATGAGCTCAATGGAACTGCCTAAGGAGCTCAGAGACAGAATTGTGACAAGGCACAGACCTGGCCAAGGTTACAAAAGAATTTATGTAATACTCAAGGTTCCTAAGAGCACAGTGGCCTCCATATTCCTTAAATGGAAGAAGTTTGGGACCACCAGAAGTCTTCCTAGACCTTGCCGTCCAGCCAAACTGAGTCTTGGTGAGAGAGGTAAAGAAGAACCCCAAGATCACTGTGCTGAGTTCCAGAGATGCAGTAGGGAGATGGGAAAAAGTTCCACAAAGTCTATCAATGCAGCCCTCCACCAGTCGGGCCTTTATGGCAGAGTGGCCCGACGGATCCTCTCCTCAGTGTAAGACATATGAAAGCCTGCATAGAGTTTGCTCAAAAACACATGAAGGACTCCCAGACTATGAGAAATAAGATTCTCTGGTCTGAGACGAAGATAGAACTTTTTGGTGATAATTCTAAGTATGTGTGGAGAAAACCAGGCACTGCTCATCACCTGCCCAATACAATCCCAACAGTGAAACATGGTGGTGGCAGCATCATGCTATGGGGGTGTTTGTCAGCAGCAGGGACAGGACGACTGGTTGCAATTGAAGGAAACATGAATGCGGCCAAGTGCAGAGATATCCTGGATGAAAACCTCTTCCAGAGTGCTCTGGACCTCAGACTTGGCCGAAGGTTCACTTTCCAACAAGACAATGACCCTAAGCACACAGCTAAATCAACAAAGCAGTGCCTTCAGAACAACTCTGTGACCATTCTTGACTGGCCCAGCCAGAGCCCTGCCCTAAACCCAATTGAGCATCTCTGGAGAGACCTGAAAATGGCTGTCCACCAATGTTCACCATCCAACCTGACGGAACTGGAGAGGATCTGCCAGGAAGAATGGCAGAGGATCCCCAAATCCAGGTGTGAAAAACTTGTTGCATCATTCCCAAGAAGACTCATGGATGTACTAGCTCAAAAGGGTGCTTCTACTCAATACTGAGAAAAGGGTTTAAATACTTATGACCATGTGATATTTCAGTTTTTCTTTTTAATAAATTTGCAAAAATTTCTACATTTCTTTTTTTTTTTTTCAGTCAAGATGGGGTGCAGAGTGTACATTAATGAGAAAAAAATGAACTTTTTAGAATTTACCAAATGGCTGCAATGAAACAAAGAGAGAAAAATTTAAAGGGGTCTGAATACTTTCCGTACCCACTGTATATAATATATATATTTGTCGGGACCATCACCCTTGTCAATAGCTAAAGTAACATACGGTTAGAGGCGGCTATTAGGCTGAGTTCACACGATGCGTATTTAATGCGTTTCCGCGGCGTTTTTGCAGTTGCGTAAATGCCGCGGAAACGCATGAAAAACGCATGGTAGAAGGGCAGCAATGTTCCCCAATTGAAATCCACATGTGCTGTGCCCATGATGCGGATTTGCGCTCAAAAATCCGCAGCATGTCAATTAATTTTGCATAAACGCGGCGTTTTCGCCGCCATTGACTTGCATTAGAACGCGCCAATTCCGCAAGACTGCATCTGTACTTGCGTTATTGGCGCGTTCTAATGTGCGGATGGTACCCGGGTGTGGAGAAGAGGAGACTCTCCTCCGGACCCAGGTACCATTTAAAAAGCTGTAAAACAAGAATAAAATAAAAAAAATATATATACTTACCATCTGTCGGCCCGCGCAGCGCTCCTGCTTGGTTCCCGGCACTCACAGTAAGTTGTAGGACCTGCGCTGACGTCAGAGTCATGTGACGGGTCACGTGACGCTGACGTCGGCAGGTCTTTCAATTCAAAGTTGCCGGCAGCCGGGAGAACGGAGTGAGCAGGACAGCGCGGGCCATCGGAGGTAAATATATACACTCTCTCGGGTCACACTATATAAATCCATGCCGTTTGCATGGATTTATACAGTGTGACCTAGTTGTCAAGCACTTTCCAGGTGATGCTAAAAATCGCCTGGAAAGCGCTTGTCAATCTGCATACGGAAACGCATGTGAATCCGCATGTAGATCCGCATGTATTCTGCAGGAAAAACGCATGCACAATCTGCATGCGTTTTTTCTGCCAGGGAGATGCAGAAATTTTCTGCTTCATTTCTGCATCGTGTGCACATACCCTTACAGTTAGTGAGCCGGAGAATTCATTGTATATCTGATATTGTAGATTTCACCTTGTAATCTCCCTGTTCTGCATTATTCACTGTTGCTATAGTTATCACAATTCCCCCATATTAGGGACATAAATAATTATATTGGTTACTCCCACATTGTCTATGTCTGTGCGTTGTACCCAGTCACCTGATTACAGGGGCATAATGGGGGCATCATACATCCTGCATAAGGGCATAATGGGGGCATCATACATCCTGCATAAGGGGCATAATGGGGGCATTACACTGTGTGGGGGCATCATACATACTGCATAAGGGGCATAATGGGGGCATTACACTGTGTGGGGGCATCATACATACTGCATAAGGGGCATAATGGGGGCATTACACTGTGTGGGGGCATCATACATCCTGCATAAGGAGCATAATGGGGTCATTACTGTGTGGAGGCATCATACATCCTGCATAAGGGGTATAATGGGGGCATCATACATACTGCATAAGGGGCATAATGGGGGCATTACACTGTGTGGGGGCATCATATATCCTGCATAAGGGGCATAATGACTCCATAGTTGGGTCGTATGTATCTATTACAGGAAACAGAACAAAAACCTTATGATTCTTATAAAGGGGCAACACAAGACCCCAAAAGAGTCTCCGTGCTGAAGGGGTTAATGCCCCCTGCGCCCAGTAATGGGGGGTCTCCACATACCTCCACCTGCAGAGCCGCCACCACATATATGGCTGCTCTGTGCGCACAGGAGCTGTGATGAGGTCACAGGAGGGGAGGAGTCAGGGGTCACATGATCAGGGCCTCAGTGGATGCAGGACTCTGCTGTGCTGGTTGTCATGGTGCTGGATGAGCTGAAGTTTATGTGTGGGGTCAGGAGGGGTTTACAGTGTGGATGTAGCAGAGCCGCGAGTGTATGAGGCGTGCGAAGCGGAGCCGCGTGTGTACGAGGCGTACGGAGTGGAGCCCTGCGTGTATGAGGCGTACGGAGCGGAGCCGCGCGTGTACGAGGTGTACAATGCGGAGCCGCGCGTATCCGAGGTGTACGAAGCGGAGCAGCGCGTGTCCGCGGTGTATGGAGCGGAGCCGTGTGTGTATGAGGTGTACGGAGCGGAGCCGCGTTTGTACGAGGTGTACGGAGCGGAGCCGCGTGTGTATGAGGTGTACGGAGCGGAGCCGCGTTTGTACGAGGTGTACGGAGCAGAGCCGTGTGTGTGGGGAGCCGCGTGTGTACGAGGTGTATGGAGCAGAGCCGCGCGTTTACAAGGAGTACGGGGCGGAGCCGTGTGTGTACGAGGTGTACGGAGCGGAGCCGCGCGTGCGAGACGTGCGGAGCGGATCCGCGCGTGTACAAGGCATATGGAGCGGAGCCGCGCGTGTACGAGGCGTACGGAGTGGAGACGCGTCTGTACGAAGTGTACGGAGCGGAGCCTCGCGTGTACGAGGTGTACGAAACTTTGGCCATGCCCCTGGCCACACCCCAATCAACGCCCATTTACCATTTCTTTCTCCACTGGCAAGAGGTGTTGTCAGAGGGGCGCTAGTAATGAGGGCCATTCAGCAGACGCAGGGTGCAGACCCAAATCCAGGACTGTCCACTGTATCTGGGACCATTGGGACGACTGGACAGGAGGCCGTGAATTTCTAATATTCCGGTGTCCCTGGCGGTTTTTGATCACCAGGGCAACGCAACATCATCTGTGCGTCCTGCTCATCTCTAGTTGGGACCTGAGGATTATTTTTTGTTCCTTAATTCTCAGTCGGAGCCGCCAGAACTTTGTCATCTTTATGTAGCTTCACTACGACATCTTGCTTATTTGTGTCTGTAAGGCCATGTTCACATGTCCCAATCCTGGTATGCATGGTCCCCTCATCCCCAATCCTGGTATGCATGGCCCCCTCATCCCCAATCCTGGTAAGCATGGCTCCCTCATCCCCAATCCTGGTAAGCATGGCCCCCTCATCCCCAATCCTGGTATGCATGGCCCCCTCATCCTCAATCCTGGTATGCATGGCCCCCTCATCCTCAATCCTGGTATGCATGGCCCCCTCATCCTCAATCCTGGTATGCATGGCCCCCCCATCCCCAATCCTGGTATGCATGGCCCCCTCATCCCAATTCTGGTATGCATGGCTCCCTCATCCCAAATCCTGGTATGCATGGCCCCTTCATCCCCAATCCTGGTATGCATGGCCCCCTCATTTCGAATCCTGGTATGCATGGCCCCCTCATTTCCAATCCTGGTATGCATGGCCCCCTCATTTCCAATCCTGGTATGCATGGCCCCCTCATTTCCAATCCTGGTATGCATGGCCCCCTCATCCCCAATCCTAGTATGCATGGCCCCCCCATCCCCAATCCTGGTATGCATGGTCCCCTCATCCCCAATCCTGGTATACATGTCTCCCCTGTCACTGCACACATAAAAAAAATAAACACTCATACTCAGATTCCTTCCCTCTGTTCTAGCGCTGCGTCCTGTTCTGCCAGCAGCAGCTCACATCAGCATCTGAGCAGCGCATGACATCACTGCCATGTGCCCTAAGACGCTGGTGTGAGCTGCGGGGATATTCTCTCTTCTCCATGCCGGGAATATGGGCGTGGAGTGGAGTGAATATTTATTCTCCTTATTAGCGCACACTTTTAGCAGCGGTTGCAGCTCCTGCTGCGGCTCAGTGATTTTCTATGCCTACTACTAAAGAGAATGAATATTCACTCTTCTCCACGCCCATGGTAAGGTAATGATAAAAGGAACTGAACTAGTATGTACTAAAATGCTGCCTGCAAAAGAGACAATCCATCGTGTCTGCTCCTCAGGGTCCCCCCAGCAGCAGCCACAGCCTGTGTGCTCCCTTTTGTAGCTGCACTCTGAGTCCCTGTGTATGCCTGCTTCTTCAGTGCTATGGGGTTGCTGCAGGCACACAGGAACTAAGAAACCAAACACAATGGAGCACACAGGAGCTGCTGCTACTGAAGAGGATTGCAGTTTTGCTGCTGAAATTATTACCTTAGACTAGTCCAGGAGAACGCCGGAATCAGGATATGCTGTGTGCTTGCTCTCTGAACCACCGGTAGAAGAGGAGATAGAAAGGGCGTAGTCTGATACATGGAGGGGGGTATGTCAGGCTATTGTCTGCTTCTCACTGCGTGGAAGAAGTAAGGTCCTGGCTGGGACGACTGCATGACAGAGTCTTAAAATCAGGACGGTCCCACAATATGCGGGACGGTTGGGAGCTATGCGCTGGGTTTCCTCCTTTGTGAGGCTGTGCCACCTTTACTGCGGTGACTTCAGTTGTAGTTTGTCTGTGGGTCTTTCTGCCTTAAATTTTGTGATCAGCTTGTGAAATGCAGCTCGGTGGGGTTGAGATCTGGTGACTGACTCGGCCATGGCAGAGTATTCCATTTCTTTACAGTAAAAAACTCCTGGGTTCCTTTTGCACTATGTTTTGTGTCATTGTCCATCTGTATTGTGAAGCTATCTTGTGCTTACCAGTATCGTGACTCCTATGGGAATAGTCCTGCGCCTTGTTTTCAGTGGGCGGTCCACCTGAGGAAAGCGTCTGAAGCCACTACCGCTTCTTCGATGATGTCCCATTCATTTTGTATGTGCAGCAATCCACCTGTGTTACAACTGTTTTGATTGGCTCCTACATGTGTAAATAGCCTGGTTGTTTAGTCCACCATCACCCATTGACAAAGCTAGGTGCCAAACGCACGTTTTTTCCTTTTGATCGGTGTGGTTACTTTATGCCACTGGGCATTTCTTATACTTAAGTAACATACACTATATAAAAAAACATGTTTATCTCAATATCTGACATGAAATTAGAATAAACCTTTCCCGTTTTAGGTCAATTAGGATTACCATAATTTTTAATATTTGCCAAATGCCAGTATAATGAGAGAGAGAGAATGTTTTAAGGCATTTTTATTACTTACTGCAAAGTCAAAAGTTTACATAAAGTAAGATTACTATGCCTTTAAACAATTCTGAACTGCCTATATGATGATTGTAACATACCTGGTGGCGGGCTTGCATGGTGCACCATCTCTCACTATGCAAGATCGCAAACTTGATCATCAGTCCAATCTGCTAGCCTGGCTTCTATTCATGCTGTCTGTTTGTCTCTGTTCTGACTGCTTAGGGCGGCGGCCCGGTTACTTCCTGTTTCTTGTAGCTGCTGTGGGCACACCCCTAATGCGTCCTCAGCCTATTGCTGTCTGTCACTGGATATTTAAACCAGCTTCACCTGGAAGCTGGTGCCTGAGCAACTTTAACATTCAGTGTGCTCCTTGTCTCTGAATGTGCCAGGTCCTGTTCTTCCCTGCCTGTCCGCCTTCTTGGAGGCTGTATTCCCAGGCCTGTCTGAACACGCTCCTAGCCTGTTCGTTTCTGCCTCTGGGGGCCGTATACCCAGGCTCGTTCCTGTATTTCGCAGCAATAACAGTTCCTGTCTGAACTGTCTCTTAACCTATTACTTGTTTTGTTTCTATGTCCGTTTCCTCCCTTTTGCTGCAGTGTCTGAACCAGCTTTTGGCTATACCTAGGCTCGTTCCTGTATTTCCTTGCAGTACCGTTCCTGTCTGAACTGTCTCCTAACCTGTTATCTGTTTTGTCTCTTTGTCCGTTTCCTCTCTTTTTCTGCAGAGTCTGAACCTGCACCTAACTCCTACTCGTTGTCGCTGTACTTCTGTTTGTGAGTTTGGAGTCCACTCGCTACTTCTTTGCAAGTACCTTGTGTGTATCTGGTTCTGCCTTTCCCTTCCAGTCTGTTCCGTGTGAAAAGAGTCCTGTCCCCTCTGCTCTGTCTTTGCTCACCGCTTTGGCGGTTTATCTCTGCTCTGCTTTACTTACCGCTCTGGCGGTGTCTGCCCGCTCTGCTTTGTCTACCGCACTTGCGGTTTCGCTCTGCTTAGCCTTGTCCACCGCGCCTGCGGTTTCGCTTTGCTCAGCCTTGTCCACCGCACCTGCGGTTTCGCTCTGCTCAGCCTTGTCCACCGCATCTGCGGTTTTGCTCTGCTCAGCCTTGTCCACCGCATCTGTGGTTTCGCTCTGCTCAGCCCTGTCCACCGTACCTGCGGTTTCGCTCTGCTCAGCCTTGTCCACCGCACCTGCGGTTTCGCTCTGCTCAGCCCTGTCCACCGCATCTGCGGTTTCGCTCTGGTCAGCCCTGTCCACCGCACCTGCGGTTTCGCTCTGCTCAGCCCTGTCCACCTCACTTGCGGTTTCACTCTGCTCTGCCTTGTCCACCGCATCTGTGGCTTCGCTCTGCTCAGCCCTGTCCACCGCATCTGTGGCTTCGCTCTGCTCTGCCTTGTCCACCGCATCTGCGCTTTCGCTCTGCTCAGCGTTGTCCACCGCATCTGCGGTTTCGCTCTGCTCAGCCTTGTCCACCGCATCTGCGGTTTCGCTCTGCTCAGCCTTGTCCACCGCATCTGCGGTTTCGCTCTGCTCTGCCTTGTCCACCGCATCTGCGGTTTCGCTCTGCCTTGTCCACCGCATCTGCGGTTTCGCTCTGCCTTGCCCACCGCATCTGCGGTTTCGCTCTGCTCTGCCTTGTCCACCGCATCTGCGGTTTCGCTCTGCTCTGCCTTGTCCACCGCATCTGCGGTTTCGCTCTGCTCAGCCTTGTCCACCGCATCTGCGGTTTCGCTCTGCTCAGCCTTGTCCACCGCATCTGCGGTTTCGCTCTGCTCAGCCTTGTCCACCGCATCTGCGGTTTCGCTCTGCTCAGCCTTGTCCACCGCATCTGCGGTTTCGCTCTTCTCAGCCTTGTCCATTGCATCTGCGGTTTAGCTCTGCTCAGCCTTGTCCACCGCATCTGCGGTTTAGCTCTGCTCAGCCTTGTCCACAGCATCTGCGGTTTCGCTCTGCTCAGCCTTGTCCACCGCATCTGCGGTTTCGCTCTGCTCAGCCTTGTCCACAGCATCTGCGGTTTCGTTCTGCTCAGCCTTGTCCACCGCATCTGTGGTTTCGCTCTGCTCAGCCTTGTCCACCGCATCTGCGGTTTCGCTCTGCTCAGCCTTGTCCACCGCATCTGCGGTTTCGCTCTGCTCTGCCTTGTCCACCGCATCTGCGGTTTCACTCTGCTCTGCCTTGTCCGCCGCATCTGCGACCTTGGTCGGATCGGGTAGATACTTAGTTACGCCCCTCCAGGCACTCTCCGGTCCATGGTCCAGTGGGATCACTAAACATGCACACGCCAGTCAGTCCGGGCGTGTGCATAACAATGATGTCATGTGTTTGGAAGCTTCTGAGACACACCGGTGGATGTATTTTAATGCACATCTGAAACACACTGCTTCTTTGTGCAGCATCATGGGAAAGTCTATAGAAATCAGCCAAGATATCAGAAAGAGAATTCTGGACTTACACTTGTCTGGCTCATCCTTGGGTACAATTTCAAGATACCTGAAGGTGCCTCGTTCATCTGTACAAACAATTATACGCAAGTACAAACAAGATTGGAATGTCCAGCCATCATACTGCTCAGAAAGGAGACGGTTCTGTGTCCCAGAGATGAACTTGCTTTATTCCAAAATGTGCATATCAACCCAAGGACCAAAGCAAAAGACCTTGTGAAGATGATGGCAGAAGCTGGTAAGATTGTGTCAATATCCACAGTGAAACGAGTACTATATCAACATGGGCTGAAAGGCCACTCTGCCAGGAAGAAGCCATTACTCCAAAAGAAACATAAAAAAGTCAGATTAATGTTTGCAAATGCACACAGGAATAAAGACCTTAATTTTTGGAGACGTCCTGTGGTCTGATGAAACTAAAGTTCAACCTTTTGGGCATAATGACTATTGTTACATTGGGAGGAAAAAGGGAGAAGCTTGGAAGCCAAAGAACACTATCCCAACTGTGAAACATAGGGGGGCAGCATCATGTTGTGGGGTTTTGCTGCAGTAGGGACTGGTGCACTTCACAAAATAGATGGCATCATTAGCAAAGAAGATTGTGGCAATACTGAAGCAACATCTCAAGACATCAGCCAGGAAGTTAAAGCTTGGACGGAAATGGGTCTTCCAAATGGACAATAACCCGAAGCATGCTGCCAAAATGGTAACAAAGTGGCTTAAGGATAACAAAGTCAATGTTTTGGAGTGGTCATCACAAAGCCCTGATCTCAATCCTATTGAAAATTTATGGGCAAAGCTGAAAAGGCAGGGGCGAGCAAGGCGACCTACAAACCTGGATCAGTTACACCAGTTTTGTTAGGAGGAATGGGGTCAAATTCCGACCAACTATTGTGAGAAGCTTGTGGAAGTATATACCAAATGTTTGACCCAAGTCATTCAGTTTAAGGGCAGTGGTACCAAATACTAATGAAATGTATGTAAACTTTTGACTTTGCAGTAAGTTATAAAAATGCCTTATACATTCTCTTTCTCTCATTATTCTGGCATTTGGCAAATATAAAAAATAATCCTAATTGACCTAAAACGGGAAAGGTTTATTCTGATTTCATGTCAGATATTGAGAAAAACATGCAGATGTGTCTTTTTATATAGTGTATGTAAACTTCTGATTTCAACTGTATATATTGTATCATGTGCCCCAAAAAATCTGCACTTTTATTCCTCATTGGTTTTGAGTTAGTTACTCAAATCTATACCCCTGATGTCAATACAATGCAGTTTTTTATTCTAAGGCCCCGGTCCCACTATCAGTATTCGGTCAGTATTTTTTATCAGGAATGGGGGATAAATGCAGAATTGGTGCACGTGTTTCTATTATACCTTTTCTCTGATTGTTCCTCACCTGGCTTTGGCTCCCACTCCTGAGAAAAAATACTGACCGAATACTGACCAAATACTGATAGTGTGACCGTGGCCTAAGATCGCTAGTGTTTCTAGTTAGGTAAGGATGAGGTTGCTTTATTATTTAACTTTCATTGCAGGGGACATTGGCTTCAGCTGGAATGGGCATTATGGTAAGTAGGGTTTAATTTAGAACAATAAAAGGTCTCTGTGTTTATTTCAAATAAAATATTTTATTCATGGTGTTGTAGTTATTTCACATTTCACTTTCACTATGGGGTTAGTAATGGGGGCGTCTTATAGACGCCTCTCCATTACTAACCTGGGCTTGATGTCAGGTGGCCTTATAAGCTGACATCAACCCCAGCCCTATAACCCCACTGCCACCGCTACAGGGCAGTGGGCAGAGCGTAGGCTTAGTGACAGAATTGGTGCATCCTATGGATGTGCCACTTCTGGGGCGGCTGAGGGCTGCTGTTTCTAGCCTCGGAGGGGGCCATTATTTATGGCCCTTTTCTAGGCTATTAATATCAGTCCCCAACTGTCTACATAGCCTTTGCTAGCTGTTAAAAGAGGAGGACCGAACGTCATTATTTGGGGGGTGCCCCATTTTAATAGCCTGTAAAGGCTAAGTATTCAGCTGGGGGGCTGATATTAGTAGCCTGGGAAGCTCTGTGGGTATTACCCCCTTCCCAGGCTTCAAACATCTGCCCCAGCTGTCTGCTTAACCTCTGCTAGACTATAAAATTACGGGGGACCCCACACCAATTTTTAAGAAATCATTTAATTTAACAATAAATGATAACTACAGTAACCAACAGTCACTGTACTAATTATATACATGACTGACACCTTTCTATCTATTCTATGTGTATAGCTATTCTTTCTATTCTAAATTGTTGGGCACCGATGTATTGTAACTGTATGCGGCTGATGAATTGCTGGCTTTTAAAGAGACGGGTGAGTGAAAATCGGACGCCACTCGCATGGTCCAAGTGATGTGCGTGCGATTTTTTTCACCTACCCGTTGACTTGCACTGGCGAGTCTCGTCCGAGATACGTGGCAAATCGCAGCATGCTGTGAATTTTTTCTCAGCCCGATTTCAGCTGAGAAAAAAAAAAAATCGCAAATGAGATGTCACTCATTCATTAACATTGGTCCGAGTGAAATTCAGTTTTTTATTGCTCTTCCTCAACTAAAGCAGAGAGGGAAAGCGCGTGGTGGATGCTGGGCTGTGATGTGTGATGAAACCCCGACCACAGCCCATCAATCAAGGGGGAGGGCGTCACTTGCTCGCGTCCGACTGCAGCCGGAACTTGACGTGACATCAGTGGATGTCGGAGTCGGCTGCAGCCGGGGTCACGTGATGCCTGGTGAGCGGCCAGCAATAACGCCGCTCACAGGCAATAAAGAACAAGCAAGGTATTTACAAAAATACTTGTTGGCACAATTTAAATCCATGGGGGCATTGTTAATAGTAGTGGACAACCTCTTTAAGGCCTGGAGGGAGGTCGAAATGTATCTTTTGGTAGATAATGACTGGGCGAAAAGAGTTGCTAACCGCAGCCTTAGGAAGGCTCCTGTCTTTAGGGTGGGGGATTTTGTGTGGTTGTCCTAAAAAAATCTGTGCTTAAAGATCACATCTAGAAAGTTTGCACCTAAATTTGTAGGTCCTTATAAAATTATTAAAATTTTAAATCCTGTGACCGTTTAGTTGCAACTTCCTATTGCCTGGAAAATCAATAATCATTTCCATTCTTCTCTTTTAAAAAAATTTCAGGGGACCTCAAGACATAATTAAGGTGGATTTGGAAGGGTATCGGGTGTATGAAGGCGAATTCTTGGTTCCAGGTGGGTCAGGTACTGTTTGCATTATCTCATCAAGTGGAAAGATTATGGTCCTTAAGATAATTCCTAATATAGTTTAGGGTGTTATGGATAAATATATGTATGATTATGGAAGTTATATGAAAATAGTATGTATTAAGAATTGTAGACAATACAAAATTCCCTCCTCCTGCCCGAACCACATTGTACCAATAACCTCATATTGATCAAAGATCCACATACTACGTGGAACATAGTATGACAGAATTACTGACTGGGTGGATCAGGGAAATGCTGTAGATATAGTATATCTTGACTTCAGCAAAGCATTTGACAAAGTATCTCACACCATCCTTATTGAAAAAATGACCAAGTATGGAATGGACAAGGCAACTGTTAGGTGGGTTCATAACTGGCTTAGTGATCAGACTCCAAGAGTGGTCGTAAATGGCTTCACATCCAGCTGGATGAATGTCTCAAGTGGGGTACCACAGGGCTCTGTCCTGGGACCTGTATTGTCTAACATCTTTATCAATGATTTAGATGAAGGAATTGAGGGTAAACTGATTAAATTTGCTGATGACACAAAGCTAGGAGGGATAGCTAATACTAGAGAAGAGAGAGAGAGGATTCAAAAAGACCTAAATAAACTGGAGCAGTGGGCAGCAACCAACAGAATGGTTTTTAACAGGGAAAAATGCAAAGTACTACATCTGGGCAATAAAAATGAAAAAAGCATATACAAAATGGGAGGAATAGAGCTAAGCAACAGTACATGTGAAAAAGACTTAGGTATACTAATAGATCATAGACTGAACATGAGTCAACAGTGTGATGCAGCAGCAAAAAAGGCAAATACAATTCTGGGATGTATTAACAGAAGCATACAGTCTAGATCACGTGAAGTCATTATCGCACTTTACTCCTCTTTGGTCAGACCTCATTTGGAATACTGTGTCCAGTTTTGGGCACCACATTTTAAAAAAGACATCGACAAACTGGAGCAAGTTCAGAGAAGAGCGACCGGAATGGTGATCGGTCTGCAAACCATGTCCTATGAGGAACGGTTACAGGATTTGGGAATGTTTAGCTTGCAAAAAAGAAGACTGAGAGGAGACTTAATAGCTGTCTACAAATACCTCAAGGGCTGTCACATTGTAGAAGGATCATCTTTATTCTCATTTGCACAAGGAAAGACTAGAAGCAATGGGATGAAACTGAATGGGAGGAGACACAAATTAGATATTAGAAAAAACTTTTTGACAGTTAGGGTGATCAATGAGTGGAACAGGCTGCCACGAGAGGTGGTGAGTTCCCCTTCAATGGACGTCTTCAAACAGAGGCTGGACAGATGTCTGTCTGAGATGATTTAGTGAATCCTGCTTTGAGCAGGGGATTGGACCATATGACCCAGGAGGTCCCTTCCAACTCTACCATTCTATGAATCTATAACATGGAATTATGGAAATTCCCTAATGATTATTGACTAACATATTAATCTGATAATAAGAGCTTGCTAATGATCTCTATTACTTTTAGGGAAATTACAGAATAATAAAAGATAAGTGATTATACTGTTTGGCCTTTGAACCTTACGTGCAAGACGGACTTAACTGAGAGTCAGCTTGACTTAATTGTTTACATATTAAAATAATGACTCATTAGCGACAGATGTCAGCCATAATTCTGAGATAAGGCAATGAGGTAATGTGTGGAAAGGTTCCTGATTTTTCCTACAAAAAGCCTATTTGAGACACTACTCAGTGTTAATTTGTGATTTCTCTGACCGTATAGATCCTATATACAATTTGGTGGCAGACAACTAAGACGAGAACACACACATTTTGTGTGCCCCTAACAGGGGGATCTTCATGCGATCAGATAGACAGATTATTGGGTGCGGCTGGGGAAAACCCAGCAGTCATGGTACACGTTGGTACCAATGACAAAGTTAGAGAGAGGTGAAAGGTCTTTAAAAATGATTACAGGGAATTAGGAGAGAAGCTGAAGTACAGGTGGTGTCTTCAGAAATACTGCTGATTCCACTACGTCACTAGAAAGTCAGCAGGAACTTAAGGAGATAATTGTCAGGAAGAAAGGGTTTAGGTTCATGGAGAACTGCGCTGACTTCTCTGTCGGCTACAGGCTTTACGATAGGGACAGGCTGCACCTCAATGGGGAGAATGCAGATGTGCTGGGGGAAAAAATGGTCAGATGGATGGAGGAGCTTTCAAACTAGGATCTGGGGAGAGGGAGGGTTGATGTGCAAATAAGGGGATAGAGTAGACAGAGAGAGTGAGACATTCAAGGAAAGTAAGGAGGCGAGTAGCCGTAATAAATGTGCTAATAGTATTAAATGTCTGCAGGCAAATGCAAGAAGTCTTGAAAACAAAATGAATGAATCAGAGACTCTTAGGTCAGCCACAGATTATGATGTGGTGGGCATTACAGAAACCTGGATGGATGAAAGCCATGACTGGGTGACAAACACAGAGGGTTACACTACATTGAAACGGATAGGAAAGAAACATAGGTAAAGGGGTGGGAATTTTCGTAAAAAACAATTTAAGACCTCAAGCTCAATGACGACATGGGGGCAGGTTCGACAATGTACTGCACACATGTCCAACTTTTGATTATATTTGACCCACGACACCAGAACCACCACACCTATGTGAGGCCATTATTCTGCATGGAGGACTTTGTGGGGCCCATTATACTGGATGGAAAGCTATGTGGGGCCCATTATACTGGATGGAAAGCTATGTGGGGCCCATTATACTGGATGGAAAGTTATGTGGGGCCCATTATACTGGATGGAAAGTTATGCGGGGCCAATCATACTGTATGGAGGACTATGTGGGGCCCATTATACTGTATGGAGGACTATGTGGGGCCCATTATACTGTATACTGGTTGGTCCATGACTTTGTCCAAGTTTTTCATTTTGGCCCTTTGCATGTTTTGAGCTTTACATCCCTGATGTACAATCTGTATGGGTAATGTACATGGAAATGGCAATAATGGAAAGCTGCTAATTGGACTTTGCTACAAGCCTCCTAATATAGCTGAACATGAAGAGGATGATATGCTGCAACAAATTAAAAAGGCAACAAAAACAAGTCATGGTCAAAAGTGTTGGCTCCCTTGAAATTGTTCCAGAAAATTAAGTAATTCTCCCAGAAAATTATTGCCATTACACGTTTTGTTATACACGTTTATTTCCTTTGCATGCATTGGAACAACACAAGAAAACAGAGAAAAAAAGGCAAATTGAACATAATTTCACACAAAATAGGTCGGACAAAATTGTTGACACCTTGCCAAAATTGTGAGTAAACAACTTTGTTTCAAGCAAGTGAAGCTTGTTCAAATGCAATTGTGGCAAGTAACAGGTGTGGGCAATATGAAAATCACAACTAAAACCAGATAAAGGGAGAAGTTGATTCAATCTTTACATGAGTCTGAGGACTTGAAAACCAAAATTGTTGAAAAATATCAATAATTTCAAGGCTATAAGTCCATCTTTAGAGATCCGGATGTTCTTCTGTCCAAGGTGCGCAACATAATCAATAAATTTACAACACATACAGTCAAATATAGTGGAACTTCAAAAATGTTTTGGGGTTGTTTTGCTGCCTCTGGTCAGGTACCTTAACTGTGTGCAAGGCATCATGAAATCTGAAGATTAGCAAAGGATTTTGGAGCACAATAGAGTGCCTAGTGTCAGAAAGCTGGGTTTGCTTGCTAGGTCATGGATCTTCCAGCATGACAATGACCCCAAACATATTTCAAGAAGCACCCAGAAAATGGATGGAAACAAAGTCCTGGACAGTTCTGACCAGCAATGAATCCGGATCTAAATCCCATTGAACACCTGTGGAGAGATCTTAAAATTGCTGTTTGGAGAAAAATATAAAAATCTGAAAGTCCTCAGTGGTTGATACAATCTTTTCAGTTAGCCATTAGTCAGTAAGCTTTCGAGACTACTCAGGTCTCTTTATCAGACATAGTATAACACAAAACAAAAAACCAAGCAATGTGAACATTGCTTGTTTTTTTGTCTGGTTTGCATTCTGTGCAAATTAGGGGTGTGGCATCCGCCTTGTTGAGCTGGTCAGTATATATATAGCTTACCACGGGCTTAGGTGGTCTGATATTGGGACCCGGTTCTATTTGTCTACCCTTTAATATGCATCACTTCAACTTTGATATACAGTAAGGTTTTTAATATAGACAGTGTAGGACCGTCCCAATTAGGGTCATCTTGTCGCTGGTGGGACGGCTTGTATACTTTTTTTGATCAAAAATAGTTCACTAAGTACCCTATATTTCATATGCAACTTTGCATTACATTTATATATAATGATGGTAGGGTATGTGATATATTTTTTGTCTTTTGTAGGTTTTGTATAGTATAACACAAAATCTGAATAGTCACATATTAATACACAACAGGGCACAGGAATAATGCAATAGATAAGACAAGTGACGTGAAGCAGAACTATCATCATGGGAGAGGGAGAAGCAGTTGTGGCCGTAAAAAGGTTTGGCCACAAGTAGATCTATTCTTTATTTTTTTATTGTGTGGTGATGAGAATTCATCCTTGTTCTAAGTTTTTGCCCTGTCTCCCCTACATACATGTCCCAGTTGGACATTTGGTACATATAATTAAGTACACTACATTAGTTGTGATTCAGCTGAAAGTACCTGGGATCTTGTGGTCCTGATGTGAGTTGGGAAACTTTATCTTGTCCGTGGTCATTATAAATGGACGGGTTTTACATTTACAGTTGGTGAGAATGAATTTTATAAGTTTCACCACAAAGATGAAACTATCCTCCCGGTCATGTAGATTGGGAGGAAGAAGGCGCTATGGTGGCTGCGAATTTGTAAACAGGGAACCGATGCCTGTCCGTATGGATGTATGTATTGTAGATTTAGAGTTTTTTTAAAATTGCGCCAGCGATAGTGGAATGGATTAGGGAGACGGGGTAATTAGTTAAAATTCCTTTATTGGGTTACAATTATTAAAATTGGAATAGAATAGGATATAAGATAGTCCGTAAGAAGTACACTAGGTCCGGGTGTGTACAGTAAATTTTCAATAAATAAAATAAAATAAAATAGAGTTCATAGATTTCAATACATGAATATCAGTTGAATAGGCCAGTAGGTAGTTCAATGGAAATGGGTCAGTACTGGCATATGATCCCGGTTTTCCTTGATGGAGGTATTGGTGCGAAGACCTGGTCAGACGTGGTGATCGTACCTCAGCGTAGTGGGGTTTTTTGCTTCTTTTTGGATTTAGCTAGGGAGGAGGGGGGGGGGGGGGGGAGAAAAAATAATGGGAGTAAGATGATTCTTTTAGTATAGAGTTGTGCATACAGTTTGGTGATCAGGGGCGTGATCACGTACCTTCTGCCGGATGTGATTGGCCCACTTTTTTTTCGTTGATCCTGTCTGTGGGGCCTGTAGACTTCACAGTGTATTAGTCATATTCAACCGCTGTGTCAGATTCGAACATGGCCAATGTCCTGAGAAGGAAGAAGCAGGGTGAGCTGGGTCCTGCCTGGGGACCCTGTTTAAGTGGGGTCCGACCTTGGCCCCCTTGACCTTGTATCCTCCCGGTCAGTTTGCTTTCCCTCCCAGTACCTTTTTATTCCAACAATGTTAGGTTTCTGGGAGATTATACTTGTTCCCTTTATTTTTGGTTCTCCTTAGCTTGCCTTCTTTGCCCTATATGAATGTGTTTTTGTTTCTCACTCAAGAGTTTTCGTATTTTCCTTCATACTTTCCTTTCCCCTGGTTGACAGTGTGTTGCCGCCTCCCCTCTGGTTCCTCAGGAGGTATGAGAAACTCCTCAACGGCTTATTAGTTAGTTGGGTGTGTGGTGGAGTTTTTAGTTGTGCAGCTAGGGCTGTTCTAGTCTGTACAGAGACTAGTTGGGTGTAGTTGCGGCATTCTCCCCTGTGTGGATTCTCCGGTGGTTATCAAGATGCGCTTTCTGGTTAAAACATTTCCCACATTCTGGACATGAAAAAGGCTTCTCCCCTGTGTGAGTTCTCTGATGTTTATAAAGATATGATTTGTGTCCAAAACATTTTCCACAATCTGAGCATGAAAAAGGCTTCTCCCCTGTGTGAGTTCTCTGATGTTTATAAAGATATGATTTGTGTCCAAAACATTTTCCACAATCTGAGCATGAAAAAGGCTTCTCCCCTGTGTGACTTCTCTGATGTTTGATAACATTTGATTTCTTTGCAAAAGATTTCCCACATTCTGAACATGAAAATGGCTTCTCCCCTGTGTGAGTTCTATGATGTCTGATCAGATTTGATTTCTCTGTAAAACATTTCCCACATTCTGAACAGGAAAATGGCTTCTCCCCTGTGTGAGTTCTCTGATGTTTGCTAAGAGTTGATTTCACTGTAAAACATTTCCCACATTCTGAACAGGAAAATGGCTTCTCTCCTGTGTGAGTTCTCTCATGTGCGATAAGATATGATTTCTCTGTAAAACGTTTCCCACATTCTGAACAGGAAAATGGCTTCTCTCCTGTGTGAGTTCTCTGGTGCCTAACAAGATCTGATTTCTGATTAAAACACCTCCCACACTTTGAACAAGAAAATCTATTCTTCGCTGTGTGAATTATTTGAGGTTTAAGAAAAGACTGTTTGGGAGGAAAACTATTTCTATATTCTGAATGTGAAAATAGCTTCTTAGCATGAGGAGCAGTTCGTTTTTTAATGCTTGTTTTGTGACTTTGATTTTCCTTAGTAGTCGGTAATGAATCAGAAGACAGGACCTGTTTCAAAGGATCAGATGACAGATCATTGCAGTGAAGGGATGATGGTAAATCTGGAGAAATGTCATTCATTTCAATTGTATCCTGTTGGATCTGAAAATTATCTGATTTGAAAATTGAAGATGTCAGCTGTCCCTCTGATCTCCTGGTACAGACATCTGCCAAGAATAAAACCGAATATTATTTTTTAATAAAAAAATCCTTGAATTTTATATTTTTGAACATTTCTACTTAAACTGTCCATAAAAAAGGCAAGTTATATAAAAAAAAAATCACTTATTCACCAGGACAATGACTGTCTGATAGAAAACCTCATAGAAAGGAGCAGTAGAGCGTGGTGTTCAACTGTTTGTTCATTCTGCCTCCCAAATATGGAATAAAAAGACACCAAATGATGTTATGTAGGTGAAATAATACCAATAAAAACTTCTACTTATCTCACAAAAAACAAGCCCCCACTCAGGTCCATCATCTGTCAATGGAATAACAGAGGTTTCCACATTATTAGTGGCTCAAAGGCTCTTGAAAAGCAACATGGCTTCCATAAACCAATCCAGCAATATCCGCTCTCCCAAAGTCAGATCTCCCCCTCACTTCTGAGCCTTGCAGTGCGCCCAAACCACATTCAGCATCCATGTATTTGGCATTACTATAGTGAGAAGAACCCACTTAATTTACGGTGTGTGTCTCCTGGAGCACAATCTGGGCACTATGTGTTGGGTAATAAAATAGCATATTTGCAATTTTCACTCTCCAACATCCACTGCGTGCTAATTTCTGGAAAGTGACTGTGGAGTCAAAATAGTCACTACTCCTATAGATTAATTCACTGAGGGTTATAATTTCCAAAATGGAGTCACTTTATGGGGATTTCTACTGATCTGGTCTTCTACCATTTTGTTATATTAGGGCTTCTGCAAAAGGTGTGTCCCATCTCGTCTGGGACGTCTACTTCTCCTCCTGCTTCGACTTGTGTGACGTCTGCTTCTGTCACCAGGAGCCGCCTTATTCATTCTGCAGGTGGCGCTGGTGATAGAAGAGACGTCAGAACCAGAAGCTCTGGGCGGCGCAGGCTCTGTCCAGCCACTAAGATTAGGGTTGCTGGTACCTGTAGTACCATCCAGTCTGGCAGTATGGGTGTGTGTGCTGTCCAGCTGGAGTAATCTGCTCCCGGCTTCAGCCAACTGGAGAGCACCGCACCCTACTAAAGCTGGAAGCATATCGCCGGAAGCTGCCAGATACAGCCTTGTTCTCCTCTGGTTCAGTCCTCTGTGCTCAGCTCCCGGCTTGTGTATTTGTTTCTGTTGTGACCTCGGCCCGTTTACTGACTACTCTTGTGTCTTCTGATTTTGTATTTTCTCTGCCCTCCTGGTTCTGACCCGGCTACCTGACTATTCTTCTTCCCATCTCACTCCACAGAACAGCAGGTAACACCGTGGCCCAAGCCTAGGGGTCTCTGTGTAAGTCCAGATCCATGTAGAAGGGATAAATGGTGATGGGCAAAGTAATTTGTGAAATCTGTAAATGGGGTAGATAGTGCAAAGCCTAATCGTGGTAGCCATCTTTTGAGCTTCCAAATGACCATAAACAGTGCCCCCAATACATTGTGTCTGGGAACTATTCCAGCAAAATCTGCATTCCTAATAGCTAAATGGCGCTCCTTCCCTTCTTAACCTGCCATGTGCCCAGACAGTAGTGTACAACCGTATACAGGGTATTGTCAGATTCAAAAGAAGTTGGAAAATAATTTGTAAGGTCCATTTGTTTTCTTATCCTTTGTGAAGAATTCCAAAGTTATCACCACATAAAGTGACACACGTCAGATTTGAAAAATGGCCCTGATTAGGAACAGAAAACTGACTGCAGGAAGGGGTTAAAGCAGAGGATTACTGAAGTCAAAAACTGTGACTATAGACAATAAAACATCAACTGAAATGAACAAACTCAACAGTCTCCATCAGAGAAAAATGAGTAACTAGTGGTGAAACCTCTCTGGGGTAATTGGAGTATGGGGCTCGGTGGCTCTTGGCAATCTAAACTATCGTAAGGGACAATATTTTCTGTCAGATGAGTGTCAAGACGAAATATTAGACATTTAAAGTGAACTTTTTTACAATACTGCAGAGCTGAGGTGTCTTAAATTTAGATCTCGGGCATTTGGAAGAGGAAATGGAGATCTTTCTGAAAGACGACCAGGGAGTTACAGACTCACATAAGTGAGGCTGGCCGATCCCACCACAATGAAACTACGAGGGTCAGTCAATAAGTAATGCCTCCTATATTTTTTCTCCTTAAATAAGGTAGTTATGTTAAATATTTGAATTTGGCACAATTCCTCAAACCTTCTTCTCCAATCCACAGCAATTGCAACTTCCTGCACCAACAGGTGGCAGGACTGTATCCGTTTGCAAAATGGCTGACATCGATGTTCGTATTAGACAACGTTCTGTGATTGAATTCTTGCATGCAGAAGGTGAAACGCCCATTTGAATTCATGAGAGACTGAAAAATGTGTACGGTGATGCAACAGTGGATGTCAGTACTGGTAGACGATGGGTTCGTCGCTGTAACACAGCTGAAGGGCCATCACCGTTGGCTGACAAAATGCGGAGTCGCAGGCCAGTAACCGCAGTGACTCCAAGCAGCATTCAGCGAGTCGATGACATTATTCGTGGTGACCGCCGGGTGACTGCAGATGAATTGTGTGCCATTATCTGCCTCAGTAAAGGCAGTGTGATGAAAATTATTGGACAACTGGGATACAGAAAAGTTTGTGCACGGTGGGTCCCAAGAATGCTTTTTACCATGCTGGAATACATGCCCTTGTTAAACGGTGGACCAAGACTGTGGAAATGGATGGAGATTATATTGAAAAATGACAAATTAATTGTTAATGTTGTGGTTTTCAACCTATGTAATTGCATTTGAATTTCTTGCCAATTAAAAGGAGAAAAAAAATAGGAGGCATTACTTATTAACTGACCCTCGTATCATACAGAATGAACTTGTAAAAAAAAAAAGAAAGAATATGAAAACATGTAACATCCCCAACAACAATGTACGTATGAAGGGAGAAATCCAACACTAACCTGGAGTTACACTCATTTATGGTGGACTATTGGAGCTACTATGAGTCCTGACCAGAAGAGTAGAGAAAGTATTAGCGCCCCCATTTCAGGAGAGATTGTGCAGTAATCTGAATTCCTTAGGATGAAAACATAATGTAATTTATGACGTGGAGTGAATCCATGAAACCAGGGCTGGAGCCAACACATCTCCTGCAGGCGTGAATAAATGTATATTACAGCCATCAGCCACGCACAGCTTAGAGATATATCATGGCACAGGTGTAATGTTTTTTGTGTAGTTTATCACAATCCTGTTTGAAGTTAGTCGGTTTTAAAAGAAATAGAACAGTCAGGATAAAGGGAAACTCTGCTGTTATTGTACAGAAATTCACACTTGTCCCTCACTGCACATTTAATGTCGATCATAAAAGTGAAGTTTGGCCAGAAAGACTGGACCTGGTCTTGTAGGGACCATATGAGCACATTCAGCCGCACAGAAGGGAGAGAAGGTAGATTCATCCAATAAGATATCAGGGATCAAGGAAGCCAACACCATCATTACCCTCCACTTTCTCTTACAGGCCCATCATAATATTTTTCTTCAAGTAATTTTCTGGCTTTGTGGTTTACAGATCTGGGCAGGTAACGTCTCCTAAATCACAGGGTGTAGGTGGATCCTCCAGGTTGTAAGTTCTATAGAAAAGGGCTTTCACAATTTCCCAAAGTAATTTGAACATTTTCGGACGGAAGAGAATGTTTTGGTCTAGTGGCAAAATGGTGATCACACGATTGTGATACGGCCGGACTACATCACCGATAAAGCAGCCACAGTCGGTGACTGAGAAGAATCTGTGACTTCTCTGTATTTAGTGGTTACTACTCACCTGGGTAGTCATATGTAGGAATCTCCTCTTTACACCGCTCATCATCCCTCACATATGTCTCTGTAGTATTAATATGGGTCAGATCTTCACCCTGAAACAAATATTGTAAAAGTCACAGACAGATGGAGAAGTCACATCTATGATCAGCTCTAATCCTGCCATCTCCACCGTTCTCATTACACAAGTATAAAACATATAATACTGGTGGATAAAACAAGACTGAACACAAGACCTTCACAGCCGTCTACACATCATAGGGGAGATCTCATGACACCTTCTCTCCATCTACCTGATGATCCTGAGGAACATTGGGATCTTCTTGTTTACAGTTCTGTGGAAGAAGAGGACGGGGACATCTGTCTGGTGTTGTCCTCTTACTGGATAGATCTGGAGGAAACACATACAGGGACTGAATTCATTCTTTCCATACAGATAATTATAGGCCGTGTGTATTTAGTCCTCTCTATTACCTGGTGATGTGAGGGGCTGGGGAAGCTCCATCATGATGTCCTTGTACAGATCTTTGTGTCCTTCTAAATACTCCCACTCCTCCATGGAGAAATAGACGACGAAATCCTGACACCTTATAGGAACCTGACAAATACAATGATACCGTCATCCCCCCGATCCCTTCATAGCGTTACTGTATAATGTCCCAGCATTCCCAGCAGTGTCACCTCTCCAGTCAGCAACTCAATCATCTTGTAGGTGAGTTCTAGGATCTTCTGGTCATTGATGTCCTCATGTATCAGGGGGTGAGGTGGAGGCCCCGTGATTAATCTCTGGTTATGGAGAGACACATTAATAAATCTCCCTCCAGACATTTCCAGGGTCCTCACCTCTCCAGTTCTGTCCATCTGTTATTCCCATAGATAAGAATGATGTAATGTGACGTCATCAGAATCTCTCACCTCTCCAGTAAGCCGGAAAAGGATCTCCAGGGTGAGGTGTAATATCCTCTCCGCCATCTTGTCTCTGTCCATATCCATCTTTGATGGATAAATCAGGAAAATTTTCTTATGTAGAAGATCTTCACTGAGAGGATCTAATATTGTAGAGACCTGAATGAGAAGAAGATGAGCCGATGTAACATCATAAAAATCCTGTGTAATAATACAGCTATTGGAGATAATGAGGGGAAACATATAAGGAGATTTATTATTTTACAGTATTTAGTTTTTTCTTTACATCTATTAATAAAACCTATATATTTTAGGCCACAGACAACAAGCAGTTTCTTCCTCGGAGTCTGCAGCTGAATACGTTACTTATAGACTCATCTTCTATAAAGCTAATTCTCACCTAATTTTCTGACACTGGAATTGACATTGAGAATAACCTCGGCACTCAATGGTTCTTATAGAAAAATTTTTTTTTAATGCAGTCCAAAAACAAAAGTAAACGTTTCGGTCGATCTGACCTTAATCAAGAACTATTGGAAATTGCACAAAGAACAAAACAATAAATAAAAGAATAATAATAAGTAATAAAATAAAAAAGCATATGCAAATGGATCATAGCGCAATAACATGATAATATCTCTTGTTTAACCTGAACAATAAACATGCTGTCAAATAGTGCATAATATTTCATCAAACCCCATTAATGCAGATACATCATAGTATAGAGCAAGTATATATACAAATTGAAGAGAGGTGACACCTACTAGATTGCTGGATGGTGTTCAAAGGTAGGGATTCAAAAGTGTGGAGATATGGTGACACTGGTTGTTTGGGTCTGCAGAAAAGAGCAGAGAGTGGCAGACTCAGAGTTATCAGCTGAGAGGGACTGTGGAGGCAGAGATAGACCGATTAGAGCTGGACGTAGCATACCTGTGACCCAGAGTTCCTGGTTATAAGGTGGTGCTGCACGTAGTGGCTTAGAGGATCGCGGTGTCCACCGCTAGTTCCTGGTGCTGTGCGCGTTGTCCTGCAAAAAGCAAACATGGCATCTAAGAAGGTGTGACAGAGTTCGGCTGAATGCCCTTCCTCCCCAAGTACTCGATTGTATGGGGCTGCCTAGTTCCTACAATACTGAAATGCCTAATAATGGTGTCTGGACCTGCAATGTACGAAAGTCTATTAGGCCGGGCCAGAGGCAGCGTCCAATAAGTTACCTTTTAACGCCCCATAAACATTAGACTAAAGTTGCATGGAAGCACTGATTTTGGGGGTTTTGGTTGACTATATAATGTATTTGGGGGCCTCCCGACAGTACCAGTCAGTCATACAAACCACAGGAAAGCTGGAATATTTGTGTGTATGGAGGAGTCTGGAGAGATAGCCGTCTACCAAATGACCGATCAGTCAACACTTATCTCATGTGTATGGGGCCGTTACTATTGCACTGACAGGCAGTGATAATACACGGCACTACAGTAGTACAGTGCATCACTGAGCAATCAGAGGCTTCTGTGTTGTGTGATCGCACTAATGAGAGTGGTTTAAAAAAGTTTATAAAAAAAGGTTTAAAAAAAGTTTTAAAGTGAAAATATCACAGTTTTAGCAAAAATAAATATCCATCACTATAGGGAAAACATGGATATAATGGGAAAATGGAGAGGGAGGTCAGCTCACTGTTTATTCAATGTATCTTGTCTGAAGATCACCGCATGGAGCCGCCCTGGTCAGGGACATTTCAAGGTTCAAGTAGAGCAAGGAGGAGAGATGGATTCTCCAGCATTGTCTATATTGTTAAAACCTCACATTTATTGTGGATTCATAAAAACTGTTGTGATGGCATACCACCAAGTGCCCACATACCAAACCAATGCTTATTCCTGATTTACAACATGCGAGTCTCTGTGATACTTTTATATCCTTCCCTTTCCTGGGTGTCCATTAATTACTGAGTACTTCTCAGACAATTTAACCCTGTATTGTATGGAAGTAAAAGAGAATACACAAATACAACTCATGCATGAGACATTCAATAAAATCACTGGAAATCAAAGACAAATACAATTAATTGCACTGTAATATTAATCCGGTCTGATGTTCATTCCCTGTGGGGCTCTAGTTTGTAATTTTAATATCCAATATGACTTTCTATTTAAGATTTTTCTTTTCATATCTCCACCTCTTAATGGTTTATAAGCCTTTTCTATTCCTAATATCTGAAGGATCTGATATCCCCTTTATGTTTTTGTGAAAAGCGTCTTGAAACCACAGACAGGTTTAATGTGGGATTGATTGCGTCAGATAAATGTCTTCTAATACATGTTTTTAGTGGACCTGACGTCCATCCCACGTATTGTAGTTTACTCTCTATACACTCTATTAAATAGATGACCCCTATAGTGTTACAACTGATGAAATTGTGTATTGCAAATTGTTGTCCCGTTAGGTTTTCTTCAAATGTGTAGGTTTTATTAACATAGTTGCACGCTTTACAGGGTGTATGTCCACATGTAAAAAAAAAGCCCTTATAGGATAACCAAGTCACCAAATACCGGCCCATTAAGACATACTTTGTCACTCTTGTATTCCCTACTGATTGAATCCCTGGACTAGCCTAAAACACACTTCCAATCTCAATGGGAGAGAGATCTGGGTTGCACCTTAACGAGAGATCAGTGGAAGTGAATCTTCACCTTGACACACATCATCAATCAGCTCGAGATTTCAGGAGGCCAGCTATAAACTGCTTTCTCGGTGGTATAGGGTCCCAACTCGCCTACACTCTATATTCCCAGATGCTAGTCCCATGTGTTGGAGATGTGAGGAGGAGGAGGAGGGTGACCTACTACATATTTTCTGGACCTGTAAACTCCTTTTGTTAGAACTCTCCTGTTAGGTTTTTTCTATTATGCTGGTCACATGACCGTTTTTGCCTATTTAATCCTGCTCCGCCCTTCTGGCCTTGCTGGACTTCATTGTGATTTCTACTCTTAAGCTAGCCAGGTGCTTTGTTACCTTTCTCAGTCAGTTTAGCTAGGTCTTTTGACCTCTATGTTCTATGTTGTTTGTTTGTCTTTTTACTGCTACAATTTCTGCTAGGAGGTGTCCATCTTTCTCCCAGTCCCTAGTTCTTGTAGGGATCCCTCCCTCACATCTATAGGTCTTCGTTCAGACTAGCTGAGGACTTTAGCGGGTCTGATCGCAGGATCAGGTTCCCCGTTACATTGTAGGGATCTAGCGTAGTTCTATTGTAGGGACAGATCTCCTGTCTTTCCTTAGTGCTTGTAGCAGATCATAACACCTTTCTCCTTTCTGGGGAAAAGTTCTACTAGTGATTAGTAAATTCACTGATCTTATTTCAGACCTTGACCCAGCTTTCGTCCTTCTCCATCACAGCAACATCCCTTTAAAAACATATAAAAACTCGATACTGAGACACTTGATCACGTCTGCTAGAGCATGTATTCCCTTGCTATGGAAAAGTAACACTATGGTTCTCCAAAATAAATGAGATTATGCTAACGGACGAACTCCCCTCCATGATCAATAACTCCCTTAATAAATTTTATAAAACATGGTTCTACTAGAGTTTAAATCTTCCGCTGATTACCTTGACCTAATAGGGGAAAGCTAAGTCTATACTTCAGGAGCCTATTTGACGTTACCCTAACCCTCTTACCCATACATCCATTCCCCCACTTCCCTTTGTCTTTGTGTGTATTTGTGTTTTTAGTTTTAACTACTCTTTCTTTTAGAACCCTTATTTGTTACTCCACATGAATATGTAATGACTTAATGTTTAAGTCTGAGTCACCATGCTGGTATATCCTAACACACATTGAACCAATGTTCTACCAGCGACTCTACTTTGGATTGTGTTTACTTCTTTCATTTTGTTTTCAAATGTTTTGGAAATACTGGTTATTGTTATGGTTATGTAGTCGTGTTTGACCTACTACTTGTTGCACAACTAGTACCCGGTGTTTGTATTTGTATTTCCTTTTCAAAACTTAATAAAGATAAATTTGTAAAAGGATAATCAAGTCACATTGCGTTTGATATTTTTTTATTGAAAAAAAACTAGGTGAAAGTTTTCCGCCAAGTGTAGAAGTCTTTTTGGATACAAAACTCAAACAAAATATGCAAAAGAATTTACAAAGTCAGGAGGATGGATCTCAGACATCAAAAAACTAAGTTTGAAAGAGATATCAAAGACTACGAGTCAAATTCAATTTACACATGGAAATGAAACAAACCAAGAGCTACTGTTCTGAAATACAAGTCACACAATAAATTCTAAGCAAATAGAGGAGAGCGGAGGTCAGCTTCACAAATCCTAATGTGTCCATGGGTTCCTCTAATTATAATTCTCCGAGGACTAATCTGATGTATCAGTGGGATCAACTAAAGACAGATGGAGCAAAAATAAATTCTCAAGTATTCCCCACAATTCAGCACAAAACAACGGGCGGGCAGAAAGCTCAAACGTGCCCGGACATGTGCGTTCCATGCCGGAGTGCATCACGGTCTCCTATCTGTGAATGCGCATGTCCGGAAGCATGCGTTCCACGCATATGATATTGGATTGCATACCACCAACATAGAAAAATCCTCTCTCTGAGATCAGCGTCATGGGAGACTAAAAACAAGTATTGCACATCCTCCCATCATACAATAGGCGTGTAGATCTACTTTATCACTACATAAAATATGGGATGATGGCCCACAGTATATTCCTAAATGGTCAAATTTGACCCTTATTGCATAGAGATACACAAGGATCACCACACTTGTTAGTTACTAAATAGTAGATGTGGGATATAACTGATAAGAAATAATTCTGATATAGAAGCTCAGATCTCTTGATGAAGTACAACAATATGTGAACCTCATTCACAGGGAACTGAGTAGCAATGGGTAGAGTATAAAATCCAAAAATGTAATCCAGAATGGGGCTGCATTCATACAAAACAGGCATAGGAAATTTGCTCATTCAGTCCCTTAGGGGCTTGTGGATCCAATCTGGAAATCCACTCACTCTCCTTTTTGAGGAAACATCTATTGCGATCACCTCCTCTCACATTGGGTTTAACCACCTCAATGATACAAAAGATGTCTCTGGTTTCACCTCGATGTACGAGTGTTCATGTGTCTCACTAATGGGGTGTCCCGACCATGACATATATCACCCAAATGCTCCCCCTCCCTCCTCACAAACTCCCTCTTGGTCTTGCCCACAAAACCTAGGGGGCAGATGCATGTGGCCATATATACAAGTTCTGAGGTTTTACAGTTGGAATAATCCCTCGGAAAAAAGTTTTCACTCATGGAGGAACTTGAGAAAGATTTACATGGTCTCATCCAATTACATGTACAACTTTCTCCAGATCTAAAGAAACCACAGACTCTTCTATCTAGCCAAGTCCCCTTGGGTGCAGGTTTTTTGTAGAAACTATGCACTAAATGGTCCCTAATTGACCGAACCTTTCTGAAAGTTATTGTGGGAGTAGATCACACAGCACCCTCAGGTCCGCGTCAGCCACAAGTATATCCCAGTGTTTTCTGAGGATATTAAAGATACGGTCACTCTGATTGTCGTAAGTTTTTCTTACTTGTGTTATCCCATCTTTTTTCTTGGTCTCTTGGTTAGGTATGGAGGAGTGTCTGTCTCTCCCATTTTTCTGAAAACAATGATGCGGAATCCAAAATGTACCAGGAGTACCCTTTTTGCCTGAATCTGGTGTTCAGGTCTATTGCCTGTATATTAAAATCTGTGACATTATGGCAGTACCTTTTCAACCATAAAAATTAGCTCTTGGGTATTCCTCTTTTTATGGGGATGAGGTGTTGGCTATCCCACTTCAATAGTTTATTAGTGCTTGAAGGTTTATGGTAGATGAGTGTCCCTAGGATCCCAGCCTGATCTTTCTTGATTAGTACATCCAGGAAAGGCAACTGGTGATAATTAAACTCAGATGTAAATCTCAGGCCCACTCTATTGATGAGTTCCCTGACAAATTCAAAAGATTGTTCATTCGTTCCTGACCAGATGATTAAAATGTAGTCAATATATCTATACCACACCTCAATATATGGATGCCACCACTTATGATCATCCCTGAATATTGTGGTTTCCTCCCACCAGCCCAGGAATAGGTTAGCATACGAGAGAGCCCAGGGGCTCCCCATCGTAGTACCCCTGAGCTGGTGGAAGTACTTCCTGTCAAAAAGAAAGAAGTTATGAAAAAGACAAGAGTGAATTGTAGAAGATCCTCCATGAAGTCATTATGTCTGCTACACTCTATTGGCCTCAATTTAAAAAATGTCTTACTCCTCTGATACCATCATCATGCGGTATATTACTGTACAAAGCCTCAATATCTAGTAAGGCCTGCTCCCCTACATGCATGTATACATGCTCGAGGGTCTACATGTAGGGGAGCAGCCAAAGGGAAAACCAACTCCAGAGGGATTATTCCAACTACAGGACCTCAGGCGCTACTGGGGGAACATTATATTGTGGGGGTCATCATACATCCTGCATAAGGGGCATAATGTGGGCATTACACTGTGTGGGGCATCATACATCCTGCATAAGGGGCATAATAGGGGCATAATACATCCTGCATAAAGGGCATAATAGGGGCATTACACTGTGTGGGGGCATCATACATCCTACATAAGAGCATAATGGGGGCATTACACCGTGTGGGGGCATCATACATCCTGCATAAGGGGCATAATGGGGGCATTACACTGTGTGGGGGCATCATACATCCTGCATAAGGGGCATAATGGGGGCATTATACTGTGTGGGGGCATCATACATCCTGCATAAGGGGCATAATGGGGGCATTACACTGTGTGGGGGCATCATACATACTGCATAAGGGGTATAATGGGGGCATTACACTGTGTGGGGGCATCATACATCCTGCATAAGGGGCATTACACTGTGTGGGGGCATCATACATCTTGCATAAGGGGCATAATGGGGGCATTACACTGTGTGGGGGCATCATACATACTGCATAAGGGGCATAATGGGGGCATTACACTGTGTGGGGCATCATACATCCTGCATAAGGGGCATAATGGGGGCATTACACTGTGTGGGGGCATCATACATCCTGCATAAGGGGCATAATGGGGGCATTACACTGTGGGGGGGCATCATACATCCTGCATAAGGGGCATAATGGGGGCATTACACTGTGTGGGGGCATCATACATCCTGCATAAGGGGCATAATGGGGGCATTACACTGTGGGGCCAGTAAAGGGGTCCTGTACTATGAGAACAATACGTTTGCCCCCTGCGCCCAGTAATGGGGTCTCCACATACCTCCACCTGCAGAGCCGCCACCACATATATGGCTGCTCTGTGCACACAGGAGCTGTGATGAGGTCACAGGAGGGGAGGAGTCAGGGGTCACATGATCAGGGGCCTCAGTGGATGCAGGACTCTGCTGTGCTGGTTGTCATGGTGCTGGATGAGCTGAAGTTTATGTGTGGGGTCAGGAGGGGTTTACAGTGTGGATGTAGCAGAGCCGGGTGTGTACGAGGTGTACGGAGCGGAGCCGCGTTTGTACGAGGTGTACGGAGCAGAGCCGTGTGTGTACGAGGTGTACGGAGCAGAGCCGTGTGTGTACGAGGTGTACGGAGCAGAGCCGTGTATGTACGAGGCGTACGGAGCAGAGCCGCATGTGTACGAGGTGTACGGAGCGGAGCCGCGTGTGTACGAGGTGTACGGAGCGGAGCCGCGTGTGTACGAGGTGTACGGAGCGGAGCCGCGTGTGTACGAGGTGTACGGAGCAGAGCCGTGTGTGTACGAGGTGTACGGTGCGGAGCCGCGTGTGTACGAGGTGTACGGAGCAGAGCCGTGTGTGTACGAGGTGTACGGAGCGGAGCCACGTGTACGAGGTGTACGGAGCGGAGCCGCGTGTGTACGAGGTGTACGGAGCGGAGCCGCGTGTGTACGAGGTGTACGAAGCGGAGCCGTGTGTGTACGAGGTGTACGGAGCGGAGCCGCGTGTGTACGAGGTGTACGGAGCGGAGCCGCGTGTGTACGAGGTGTACGGAGCGGAGCCGTGTGTGTACGAGGTGTACGAAGCGGAGCCGCGTGTGTACGAGGTGTACGGAGCGGATCCGCGCGTGTACGAGGTGTACGGAGCAGAGCCGCGCTTGTACGAGGTGTACGTTGCGGAGCCGCGCGTGTACGGAGCGGAGCCGCGCGTGTACGAGGTGTACGGAGCGGAGCCGCGCGTGTACGAGGTGTACGGAGCGGAGCCGTGTGTGTACGAGGTGTACGGAGCGGAGCCGTGTGTGTACGAGGTGTACGGAGCAGAGCCGTGTGTGTACGAGGTGTACGGAGCAGAGCCGTGTGTGTACGAGGTGTACGGAGCAGAGCCGTGTGTGTACGAGGTGTACGGAGCAGAGCCGTGTGTGTACGAGGTGTACGGAGCAGAGCCGTGTGTGTACGAGGTGTACGGAGCAGAGCCGTGTATGTACGAGGCGTACGGAGCAGAGCCGCGTGTGTACGAGGTGTACGGAGCGGAGCCGCGTGTGTACGAGGTGTACGGAGCGGAGCCGCGTGTGTACGAGGTGTACGGAGCAGAGCCGCGTGTGTACGAGGTGTACGGAGCGGAGCCGCGTGTGTACGAGGTGTACGGAGCAGAGCCGCGTGTGTACGAGGTGTACGGAGCGGAGCCGCGTGTGTACGAGGTGTACGGAGCGGAGCCGCGTGTGTACGAGGTGTACGAAGCGGAGCCGTGTGTGTACGAGGTATACGGAGCGGAGCCGCGTGTGTACGAGGTGTACGGAGCGGAGCCGTGTGTGTACGAGGTGTACGAAGCGGAGCCGCGTGTGTACGAGGTGTACGGAGCGGATCCGCGCGTGTACGAGGTGTACGGAGCGGAGCCGCGCTTGTACGAGGTGTACGTTGCGGAGCCGCGCGTGTACGGAGCGGAGCCGCGCGTGTACGAGGTGTACGGAGCGGAGCCGCGTGTGTACGAGGTGTACGGAGCGGAGCCGTGTGTACGAGGCGTACGGAGCGGAGCCGTGTGTACGAGGCGTACAGAGCGGAGCCGCGTGTGTACGAGGTGTACGGAGCGGAGCCGCGCTTGTACGAGGTGTACGTTGCGGAGCCGTGCGTGTACGAGGTGTACGGAGCGGAGCCGTGCGTGTACGAGGTGTACGGAGCGGAGCCGCGCGTGTACGAGGTGTACGGAGCGGAGCCGCGCGTGTACGAGGTGTACGGAGCGGAGCCGCGCGTGTACGAGGCGTACGGAGCGGAGTTGCGCGTGTACGAGGCGTACGGAGCGGAGTTGCGCGCGTACGAGGCGTACGGAGCGGAGCCGCGTGCGTACGAGGCGTACTGAGCGGAGCCGCGTGCGTACGAGGCGTACGGAGCGGAGCCGCGTGCGTACGAGGCGTACGGAGCGGAGCCGCGTGCGTACGAGGCGTACGGAGCGGAGCCGCGTGCGTACGAGGCGTACGGAGCGGAGCCGCGTGCGTACGAGGCGTGCGGAGCCGCGTGTGTGCGAGGTGTACGGAGCGGAGCCGCGCTTGTACGAGGTGTACGTTGCGGAGCCACGCGTGTACGGAGCGGAGCCGTGTGTACGAGGCGTACGGAGTGGAGCCGCGTGTGTACGAGGTGTACGGAGCGGAGCCGCGCTTGTACGAGGTGTACGTTGCGGAGCCGTGCGTGTACGAGGTGTACGGAGCGGAGCAGCGCGTGTACGAGGTGTACGGAGCGGAGCCGCGCGTGTACGAGGTGTACGGAGCGGAGCCGAGCGTGTACGAGGTGTACGGAGCGGAGCCGCGTGTGTACGAGGTGTATGGAGCGGAGCCGCGCGTGTACGAGGTGTACGGAGCAGAGCCGTGCGTGTATGAGGTGTACGGAGCAGAGTCGCGTGCGTACGAGGAGTACGGAGTGGAGCCGCGTGCCTACGAGGCGTACGGAGCGGAGCCGCGTGCGTACGAGGCGTACGGAGCGGATCCGCGCGCGTACGAGGCGTACGGAGCGGAGCCGCGCGCGTACGAGGCGTACGGAGCGGAGCCGCGCGCGTGCGAGGCGTACGGAGCGGAGCCGCGCGCGTACGAGGCGTACGGAGCGGAGCCGCGCGCCTGCGAGGCGTACGGAGCGGAGCCGCGCGCGTGCGAGGCGTACGGAGCGGAGCCGCGCGCGTGCGAGGCGTACGAAGCGGAGCCGCGCGCGTGCGAGGCGTACGGAGCGGATCCGCGCGTGTACGAGGTGTACGGAGCGGAGCCGCGCGTGTACGAGGTGTACGGAGCGGAGCCGCGCTTGTACGAGGTGTACGTTGCGGAGCCGTGCGTGTACGAGGTGTGCGGAGCAGCGCGTGTACGAGGTGTATGGAGCGGAGCCGCGCGTGTACGAGGTGTACGGAGCGGAGCCGAGCGTGTACGAGGTGTACGGAGCGGAGCCGCGTGTGTACGAGGTGTATGGAGCGGAGCCGCGCGTGTACGAGGTGTACGGAGCAGAGCCGTGCGTGTACGAGGTGTACGGAGCGGAGCCGCGTGTGTACGAGGTGTATGGAGCGGAGCCGCGCGTGTACGAGGTGTACGGAGCAGAGCCGTGCGTGTATGAGGTGTACGGAGCAGAGTCGCGTGTACGGAGCAGAGTCGTGTGTACGAGGTGTACGGAGCGGAGCCGCGTGTGTACAAGGTGTACGGAGCGGAGCCGAGTGTGTACGAGGTGTACGGAGCGGAGCCGCGCGTGTACGAGGTGTACGGAGCAGAGCCGCATGTGTATGAGGTTTACGGGGCGGAGCCGCGTGTGTACGGAGCGGAGCTGCGTGTGTACGAGGTGTACGGAGCAGAGCCGCGTGTGTACGAGGTGTACGGAGCAGAGCCGCGTGTGTACGAGGTGTATGGAGCAGAGCCACGTGTGTACGAGATGTACGGAGCGGAGCCGCGTGTGTACGAGGTGTACAGAGCAGAGCCGCGTGTGTACGAGGTGTACAGAGCAGAGCCGCGTGTGTACGAGGTGTGCAGAGCAGAGCCGCGTGTGTACGAGGTGTACGGAGCAGAGCCGCGTGTGTACAAAGTGTACGGAGCGGAGCCACGAGTGTACGAGGCGTACGGAGTGGAGCCGTGTGTACGAGGTGTACAGAGCGGAGCCGCGTGTGTACGAGGTGTACGCAGCGGAGCCGCGCGTGTACGAGGTGTACGGAGTGGAGCCGCGCGTGTACGAGGTGTACGGAACGGAGCCGCGCGTGTACGAGGTGTACGGAATGGAGCCGCGCGTGTACGAGGTGTACGGAGCGGAGCCACGCGTGTACGAGGTGTACGGAGCGGAGCAGCGCGTGTACGAGGTGTACGGAGCGGAGCCGCGCATGTACGAGGTGTACGGAGCGGAGCCGCGCGTGTACGAGGTGTACGGAGCGGAGCCGCGCGTGTACGAGGTGTACGGAGCGGAGCCGCGTGTGCACGAGGTGTATGGAGCGGAGCCGCGCGTGTACGAGGTGTACGGAGCAGAGCCGTGCATGTACGAGGTGTACGGAGCAGTCGTGTGCACGGAGCAGAGTCGTGTGTACGAGGTGTACGGAGCGGAGCCGCGTGTGTACGAGGTGTACGGAGCGGAGCCACGCGTGTACGAGTTGCACGGAGCAGAGCCGCGTGTGTACGAGGTGTACGGAGCGGAGCCGCGTGTGTACGGAGCGGAGCCGCGTGTGTACGAGGCGTACGGAGCAGAGCCACATGTGTACGAGGTGTACAGAGCGGAGCCGCGTGTTTTCGAGGTGTACGGAGCGGAGCCGTGTGTGTACGAGGCGTAAGGAGCGGAGCCACGCGCGTACGGAGCGGAGCCGCGCGCGTACGAAGCGTACGGAGCGGAGCCGCGCGCGTGCGAGGCGTATGGAGCGGAGCCGCGCGTCTGCGAAGTGTACGGAGCGGAGCCGCGCATGTGCGAGGTGTACGGAGCGGAGCTGCGTGTGTGCGAGGTGTACGGAGCAGAGCCACGCGCGTACGAGGCATACGGAGCGGAGTCGTGTGTGTACGAGGCGTATGGAGCGGAGCTGTGTGTGTACGAGGTGTACGGAGCGGAGCCGCGTGTGTACAAGTTGTATAATACCTTATTGCCTATTCTCCGATGCTCATGTCACCTGTAAAGGAGAAAAAATTATAAACCACCATAATACTCGCCTGTCGGGCGTAATCCACCATTCACTGATGTGACTGCTCTACACAACAGCTGGCTTCACACTACCTGTCATTTATTTATTTACACACTGAGACTGCGTGTGTCTGTGTAGCCGGCTGTCATGTACGCCCGACAGGTGATTATTATATTTTTTTTATTTGTTCTTGTTTACAGGGGACAAGGGCATCATTAGGTGTTATACTTGCCTAACTCTGTTTTTTATTTTTAAATAAATGTGTAAAATGGTGTGGACTTTTATTTCAAATAAAGGAATGTATTCAGGCTGTGTGTTTATTTCCAAACTTTTTCTATTGGGTTACTAATGAAGGCTTCTAATTGAAATGGAAATAGAAGTGCCCTGAGAAAGTTCACCGGAGTTGATCAGCTGATGAACCCCGGTGATCTCAGTTATGACACCGCCACTGCGGTGTAACCAGCTGTCTTGTAGAGCAGTCACCGATGTGACTGCTGATGTGGATTACGCCAGACATGTGAGTATTATGGCAGTTTGTCATTTTTTCTCTTTTACAGGGGACAGTGCATCGAAGATTAGGCGTTAAAGGTGAATATTATAATGCTTTTTTTTTTAGAATAATAGTAATAATAATCATTTTTATTTATATAGCACCAATATATTCCGCAGCACTTTACAATTAAGCGGGGACATGTACAGACAATAAATTCAATCCAAGCTAAGACAGTTTAAACAGTTACATCAGGAGTGAGGTCCCTGCTCGCAAGCTTACATTCTACAAGGGAATAGGAGGGACACAATAGGTGGAAAGTGCTTGTTATTTCAGGTCTGGCAATTATAATAAATAGGGATTTTCGTATAAAACTGCATGATCCGGTCATCAGCCTGTATGTTTAAGTGCAATAATCAAGTATCGAGTGCAGTTATCGTGTGCATGGAGGGTGTGGAAACAGATGAATGGTCTTTTTTTTCTCTTTTCCAGGGGACAAGGACATCGGGGATTAAGTATTAGGTGAGTATAAGGCTGAGTTCACACGATGCGTATTTAATGCGTTTCCGCGGCGTTTTTGCAGTTGCGTAAATGCCGCGGAAACGCATGAAAAACGCACGGTAGAAGGGAAGCAATGTTCCCCAATTGAAATCCGCATGTGCTGTGCCCATGATGCGGATTTTTCCGCAGCGTAAACGCTGCGCTCAAAAATCCGCAGCATGTCAATTAATTTTGCGTAAACGCGGCGTTTTCGCCACCATTGACTTGCATTAGAACGCGCCAATTACGCAAGACGGCATCTGTACTTGCATTATTGGCGCGTTCTAATGTGCGGATGGTACCTGGGTGTAGAGGAGAGGAGAGTCTCATCCACACCCAGGTACCATTAAAAAAGCTGTAAAAAAAGAATAAAATATATATATATATACTTACCATCTGTCGGCCCGCGCAGCGCTCCTGCTTGGTTCCCGGCACTTGCAGTGAGTTGAAGGACCTGCGCTGACGTCAGAGTCATGTGACGGGTCACGTGACGCTGACGTCGGCAGGTCTTTCAATTCAAAGTTGCCGGCAGCCGGGAGAACGGTTTGAGCAGGACAGCGCGGGCCATCAGAGGGTAAAGTATACATGTATTTTTTATTTTTACCATTCTCTCGGGTCACACTATATAAATCCATGCTGTTTGCATGGATTTATATAGTGTGACCTAGTTGTCAAGCACTTTCCAGGTGATGCTAAAATCACCTGGAAAGCGCTTGTCAATTCACATGCGGAAACGCATGTGAATCCGCATGTATTCCGCAGGAAAAACGCATGCACAATCTGCATGCGTTTTTTCTGCCAGGGAGATGCAGAAATGATGCAGAAATTTTCTGCTTCATTTCTGCATCGTGTGCACATACCCTAACTGTGTTTTTTCTTTCAATATTTATTTACATTTTTTCTTTCTGTACTTGGAGCACAGGTGCCGGCTGAAGTCTATTCCCATCAGCGGCCCCTGCTCTCGCTGTAGCGAGACACCTTGCCTACAACAGGCATAGGCTGATGGGAGTAGTAAACTCTAATCAGCCGACGCCTGTGACCAGCGGTGAGCTTTTTATCGACGGTCACAGCTTGGGCCTAAGCTATCAGAGCCCGCAGTTCTCTGACCCGTGGTAATGATTTTACCGCCGATCAGAGCCCATGTTTCCCACACAGTCAGGCAGATGACAGCGTGGGAAACCACAGATGTTCGGGCCTCCCCATTTATATGAATGAGGTTCAGGTTCAGATACCGTTCGGGTACCCAAACCACCAAACCAAAGGTTTTTTTAGATGTTCAGCAGGACCCGCCGAACCCGAACATCCACGGTATCGCTCATCACTACTCATCAGTTAAAGGTGCACAAATCTCTCCTGTAATGTGTTCAACCTCAAGAATTTATTTTTCCTTTCAGTTAGGCTGTGTGCCCACGTAGCATTTTTCAAGCGTATATGCTGCGGAATTTCCGCAGCGTAAACGCTTGAAAAACGCATGTATATCCGCACCCCATGGTCCCCAATGGGATTCCGCAAGTTCTATGCACATGCTGCGGATTTTTCCGCAGCGTTTATGCCGCGTTCAAAAATCAGCAGCATGTCATTTAATTTTGCGTTTCCGCAAGCGGAATTGCCTTTGTCCAATGCATAAAAAACGCAAGGCAATTCCGCATGTGGAAAACGCGTGATAAACTCGCGAAAGATGCGCGATAAACGCGTGCGGAATTCCGCGTGCGTTTTTCCGGGAGAGGACTTGCATTTATGCAGCAGAAATTTTCTGCTTCATAAATGCAACGTGGGCACATAGCCTTACAGTAAGCAGAGGAACACGTGCGGGCTGGATCTTATGGATATATAAGGCCAGATAGGAGATAGGTAAAGATAAATCATTCCATTACTCTCATCAGTGTAAGCAATCAGCAATCATTCCATTACTCTCATCAGTGTCTCAGGGGCCTCAAATAGGCTATGTGCGCATGATGCGGATTTGAAGCAGAAATTTCCTGAGCGTTTTTGCCTCTCCCTGGCAGAAAAAACGCATGCAGATTTTACATGCGTTTTTGATGCGTTTTTACATGCGTTTTTTGAAGCGTTTTTGTACATCAATGAATGCTTTTTGGAGCTAAATAAAGTTATTTGGTGGGACATTGCTTAAACCCTTGGATTACCATAAGAACTGGGGTGAGTATATTGGTTCATTTAAATTATTAAAGAATGGGTCTGTTGTATTTCAAATAAAGTTTTATACTGTGTCTGTGTGTTTTTTTAACTCTTTACTTTAATTTAATTAAGTTTGGTCATGAAAAGGTCTGATTGACACCTTGACACGACCAAACTAAAGAGCTAGGTGTCAGCTAGTCCCATTCACCCAATCTTGATTAGCATTTCTATTCATGTAATTTATGAGGTTGCTGTGAGCTGCTAATTTTAGCCTGGGAAGGTGCCATTAGGCAGACATGGTCCTTGGCCATAATTAACATCTCACAGCTGGTTCGTTAGCCGCTATGTCCCTCCGATCAGCACTCAGCAGTGCTTTGGATACAACATGTTGTTGTTGCGTCCAAAATGCGGTGTTCTAATGCCGCACTTTTGTTGTCGGTGCATGTGAATCCACCGCATATAATGACACTTCAATCGGTTAAAATCTGCAGCGGAGACTGGCGTGTCCAACTACAGAAATTGGCATGCTGCGCTGAGTTTGGGTACGTGGCTACTGTCAGGAGCCGCTGCAGGTTTGGCGCTGCGTGTTTATATAGCATCAAACCCACAGCGTCCAGATGTTACAGTATAGTGGATGGGATCTCTAGAAATCCCATGTCCACTACCAGAATGATAATATTTGTGGACTACGTTGCGGCAGATGGGCTTTGGTGACTAATTTATAAAATGGGTGCAATTGCTTTATTCGGCCACATTTGCAAAAATAAGAGCGAATGACTCTATGTCTAATCAATTTTTCTTGCACAGAGGTAGAAGACAAGGGTTCCCCCTGTCTACCTTATTATTTGCAATAGCAATTGAACCTTTTGCGGCAGTAATTAATAAAACGTCTGAGATAAATGGATTTAAATATGGGACCAAGGAAGAGAAAGTGGCATTGTATACAGATAATTTACTTTTATTCCTAGGGGATGCTCGGGAGTCTATGGAGAGCACAAAGGCAAATATTTCTAGTTGATTTATTCCTTCTAAAGACCATACTAAGCACTAGGGGGCACTCAATAAAGGTGGAAGAATGGCCATTCCAGCAAACAGGAAAGGGTTCTTTAGTCAGTCAGACCGTGGATTGCCCTACCACAAACGGTAGTAATGGCAGACACTATAACAACTTTTAAAAAAGGGCTGGATGATTTCCTCAGTACACATAACATTGTGTGTTATAGATAATTTAGTGACAACAAATGTAGAATTGAAGGAGAAAGGTTGAACCTGATGGACCTAGGTCTATTTTCATCCTATGTAAGTTTGAAACATCCCCATGTTTCTGTATGGCGACCTCCACACCAGGATATTTAGGACCTATGTGAGAAAATTCACCAAAATGAGGATGAAAACCATAATTTAAAAAAAAAACGGCAAGAGTCCAGTGGACTGATTGATCCGAATGTTAAAGGTGAACTCAGCAGGAAGTAAGAATGAAGACCAGTCCTCCTGCTGAGCCGCAAAAAGACACCTTAAAATGTGTTCTAAAGATTGACTGGCTCTTACTTTCTGACCTTTGGTTTCAGGGTGGTAGGCACAGGAAAATGTCAAGTTAATCCCCAGTTTTTTATAAAAAGCTCTCCAGAATTTGGAGACAAATTTTACTCCCTTAGCAGACAAAATGTTAAGAGGAATTCCATGCAATCTCAATGACAAATAAACAATGTGTCTCAGCATTAGGTAACCCTGACAAAGGAACAAAATGAGCCTGCTTACTAAATTGTCAACAACCACCCAAATAATAGTCTTACTACCAGACAGAGGCAAATCCGTGATGAAATCCATGGACAGATGAGTCCACTAATTTTCTGCAATTGGCAATGGAGCAAATACTCCGGCTGGGAGATTATCACAGGCTTTATCTCGTGCACAAACTTCACAAGAGGATACAAAATCTTTAGTATCGTTAGTCATAGGCGGCCGCTAAAAAAGCCTAGTAATTAGTTTCCACAAATCTTTGACCCCAGGATGACCACTCAAGGTGGAATCATGAAACTCCTGCAACAAACGCAATCTTAGGTACACAACTACTAATAATTTGAACCTAGGAGTGGCGGAAGGAGCCAACAATTTACCTTTTTACGGATCTCAGCTTTCAACTCTGAGGATACCAAAGAAACCACAATGGCCTTAGGGAGAATGGAGGTTCTGGAACAGAAACTGAAGTTAAACTCTGTAATAGCGCGTCAGCCTTCATATTCTTGAACCCCGGCCTGAACGTGATAGAGAAATTAAATCTAGAGAAAAATAAGGACCCTCAGGCCTATCTAGGAGTTAGCCATTTAGGTGGTTCAATACACACTAAATTCTTATGGTAAGTGACTTGATGAACTGCCCCCTCCAGAAAATGTCTACATTCCTTAACCCCATTCTGACATTGTCAGTAATGGTACGTCCCTGTGCCCTATGGACCAGGTACGTACTATTACGACTGTGTGATCGTGTCCACACAGAGGCTGCCGCTGACACCCGCCACGCAGTGTCAGGAGTGTTGACCGCACCGCTCCCCCGCACTTTAACCCCCTAAATGCTGCAATCGCTGCAGCATTTAGCAAGTGAGCAGGGGGACAGATGCCCCTCTATTCTTGTATCACAGATCCTGTGCTGTCAGTGCAGGGTCCCGATCATTGCCATGGTGACCCGATGTTGTCATGACTAGCATTGAGCGAATTTGTTCGACATTTCAAATTCGGGTTCGGAGTTCGCGCCAAAAAATCGTCTCCTCCCACGAACATCCTTGATTTGCAACGCTGTCACGCAGAAACATCTGCGTGACAGCATTGCAAATCAGGGATGTTCGTGGGCGGAGCCGATTTTTTTTTGCGCAATCAAGCCAGAACCCCAAACACGAACCCGAATTTGAAATGCCGAACAAATTCGCTCAACACTAGTCATGACGACATCTGGGTCACCAGGCCCCAGCAAGTTACTTTGATCATGCGCAGTGCATGTTCAAAATAACTTGTGTCTGTTGTATAGCAGTGATCCTGCACTGCTATTGTTACAATTTATGTTGTTTTACTATCTGCCATCTTGTTTTGGTTTGCTGGCTTCTAGTCTTTTCCTCTGGTGCTGGGTTTCTTGGTCACGTGATCTCTGCACTCTTTATTACCCAGCACCTGGCACCCATTCCCTGCTGGACATCAGTGTTGTAACGCTCGTGCTCTGGCTAAGTAGCCTGGTTTAGTTCTTCTTGCTTTGGACTATTGTTATCCTGGGACTTCTTGTTCCACCAGTTTTGTTTCCTTTAATTTTTGTTTCTGCAACTAACTTTTCTGTTAGGAGGTCTCCTGCTTTTGCTCCCAGTCCTTAGATCTTTTAGGGACCCCTTTCCCTTTCCTACAGGTCTTCGTTTAAGTTCAGTGCAGGAGTTTCGGTGGGGCTATTCATAAGGAATAGGGCACCCACTCCAGTGTAGGGTAAAGCTGAGTCTCAGTGCAGGGAATGCTATTCCCTCCTATTCCTTAGTTCTAAGTTGCAGTACATAACAGCTATACATTATAACTGTGATCAGACTGCAGAAAGTGGAAGTCCCATCCATAGTGGGACTAAGTAAAAAAAAAAAGTTATAAAAATATTACAAAATATATAATTATCTATATTAAATATATATATATATATATATATATATATATATATATATGTGTATATCATACACACAGTTTGTTGAAACCAGAAGTTTACATACACTATATAAAAAGACACATATGCATGTTTTTCTCAATATCTGACATGAAATCAGAATAAACCTTTCCCGTTTTAGGTCAATTAGGATTACCATAATTTTTAATATTTGCCAAATGCCAGAATAATGAGAGAGAGAGAATGTTTTAAGGCATTTTTATTACTTACTGCAGTCAAAAGTTTACATACAGTACATTTCATTAGTATTTGGTACCATTGCCCTTAAATTGAATGACTTGGGTCAAACATTTGGGATATCCTTCCACAAGCTTCTCACAATAGTTGGTCGGAATTCTGGCCCATTCCTCCTGACAAAACTGATGTAACTGATCCAGGTTTGTAGGTCACCTTGCTCGCACCGGCCTTTTCAGCTTTGCCCATAAATTTTCAATAGGATTGAGATCAGGGCTTTGTGATGGCCACTCCAAAACATTGACTTTGTTATCTTTAAGCCACTTTGTTACCATTTTGGCAGTATGCTTCGAGTCATTGTCAATTTGGAAGACCCATTTCTGCCCAAGCTTTAACTCCCTGGCTGATGTCTTGAGATGTTGCTTCAGTATTGCCACATAATCTTCTTTTCTCATGATGCCATTTATTTTGTGAAGTGCACCAGTCCCTCCTGCAGGAAAACAACCGCACAACACGATGCTGCCCCCCCTATTCCGTGAGGGATCTAGTTTCCAAAATGGCATCACTTGTGAGGGGTTTCCACTGTTTAGGCACATCAGGAGTTCCCAAACGAGACATGACGTCCGCTAATTATTCAAGCAAATTTTACATTCAAAAAGTCAAATGGCACTCCTTCCCTTCTGAACCCTGCCGTACGCCCAAACAGTGGTTTCCTCCACATATGGGGTATCGGCATGCTCAGGAGAAATTGCACAACAATTTTGTGTTCAATTTTTTTCCTGTTACCCTTGCGATGTGGTTTTCACCACCATGAGAGGTGCAGTTTTTAGAATGGTGTCACTTTTGGGTATTTTCTGTCATAAAGGCCCCTCAAAGTCACTTCAAATGTGATGTGGTCCATAAAAAAATAGTTTTGTAAATTTTGTTGCAAAAATTAGAAATCACTAGTTAACTTTTAACCCTTATAACTTCCTAATAAATAAAAATTTTGGTTCCAAATTTGTGCTGATGTAAAGTAGACATGTGGGAAATGTTATTTATTAAACACCAGCCATATCAAATAAAGTTTACCACTATCATGGAGTACAATATGTCACGAAAAAACAATCTCAGAATCAGTGGGATAAGTTGAAGCGTTCCAGAGGTATTACCTCATAAAGTGACAGTGGTCAGAATTGTAGAAATTGGCCTGATCATTAATGTGCAAACTATCTTCAGTGGTAAAGGGGTTAAAGGCTGATTTAACAACGAGTTACTCATAATTCTTAACAGCATAATTTATTTCAGCAGATGAAAATTTTCTTGAGAGTAATGTACATGGCTGCAAATTGGTCAGAGCTTTGGAACCCTGAGAGAAAATGGCCTCTACCCCGACCCATGAAGCATCCACCTCCACAATGAATGGTTCTTGGAGATGGGGTTGGATTAGAACAGGATCAGACATAAAACACTCCTTCAATTTTTCAAAAGCCCTCAAAGCATCCGGTGGCCAAACCTTGAGATCCGCCCCCTTACATGTGAGGTCAGTAAGAGGTTCAGCAATCTGAGAAAAACCCCTAATGAATTTCCTATAATAGTTGGTGAATCCTATAAAACCTTACAATGCGTTCAGGTCACTAGGTTGGAACCAATCTATTATGGCTTTCACCTTTCCAGGATGCATCGGAAACCATCAGACGATAAAATGACCCGGGAATGAAACTTCCTGAACAGAAAAAAAACATTTCTCAATTTCATCAAACAAAGAAAGAATTCTCCCTCAATCTTTGAAATATTACACGGATATGTTCCTGGTGAGAATCCAAATCAGGAGAGAAAATTCTATATCATCAAGATAAATCACAAGAAATCTCCCAAAGTAATCAGAGAAATATCATTCAGAGAGTTGTGAAATCCTGTTGGTGCATTGGAGAATCCAAATGGGAGGACGAGATTATCGAATAAACCCTCAGACGTTAAAGACGCCGATTCCCACTCATCACCTGTCATGGTGCAAATCAAATTGTAATAAGCCCCTCATCTCCGCTCCGTACACCTCGTACACACGCGGCTCCGCTCCGTACACCTCGTACACACGCGGCTCCGCTCCGTACACCTCGTACACACGCGGCTCCGCTCCGTACACCTCGTACACGCGCGGCTCCGCTCCGTACACCTCGTACACGCGCGGCTCCGCTCCGTACACCTCGTACACGTGCGGCTCCGCTCCGTACACCTCGTACACGCGCGGCTCCGCTCCGTACACCTCGTACACGCGCGGCTCTGCTCCGTACACCTCGTACACACACGGCTCCGCTCCGTACACCTCGTACACACGCGGCTCCGCTCCGTACACACGGCTCCGCTCCGTACACCTTGTACACACGCGGCTCTGCTCCGTACACCTCGTACATACGCGGCTCTGCTCCGTACACCTCGTACACACACGTCTCTGCTCCGTACGCCTCGTACACGCGCGGCTCTGCTCCGTACACCTCGTACACATGCGGCTCTGCTCCGTACACCTCGTACACACGCGGCTCTGCTCCGTACACCTCGTACACATGCGGCTCCGCTCCGTACACCTCGTACACACGCGGCTCTGCTCCGTACACCTCGTACACACACAGCTCCGCTCCGTACACCTCGTACACACGCGGCTCCGCACCGTACACCTCGTACACACACGGCTCTGCTCCGTACACCTCGTACACACGCGGCTCTGCTCCGTACGCCTCGTACACACGCGGCTCTGCTCCGTACACCTCGTACACACACGGCTCTGCTCCGTACACCTCGTACACACGCGGCTCTGCTCCGTACGCCTCGTACACACGCGGCTCTGCTCCGTACACCTCGTACACACGCGGCTCTGCTCCGTACACCTCGTACACACACGGCTCTGCTCCGTACACCTCGTACACGCGCGGCTCTGCTCCGTACACCTCGTACACACGCGGCTCCGCACCGTACACCTCGTACACACACGGCTCTGCTCCGTACACCTCGTACACACGCGGCTCTGCTCCGTACGCCTCGTACACACGCGGCTCTGCTCCGTACACCTCGTACACACACGGCTCTGCTCCGTACACCTCGTACACACGCGGCTCTGCTCCGTACACCTCGTACACACGCGGCTCTGCTACATCCACACTGTAAACCCCTCCTGACCCCACACATAAACTTCAGCTCATCCAGCACCATGACAACCAGCACAGCAGAGTCCTGCATCCACTGAGGCCCCTGATCATGTGACCCCTGACTCCTCCCCTCCTGTGACCTCATCACAGGTCCTGTGCGCACAGAGCAGCCATATATGTGGTGGCGGCTCTGCAGGTGGAGGTATGTGGAGACCCCATTACTGGGGCAGGGGGCATTAACCCCTTCAGCACGGAGACTCTTTTGGGGTCTTGTGTTGCCCCTTTATAAGAATCATAAGGTTTTTGTTCTGTTTCCTGTAATAGATACATACGACCCAACTATGGAGACAGGAAGGGAGGAAACGTATTGTTCTCATAGTACAGGACCCCTTTACTGGCCCCACAGTGTAATGCCCCATTATGCCCCTTATGCAGGATGTATGATGCCCCCCACATAGTGTAATGCCCCCATTATGCCCCTTATGCAGGATGTATGATGCCCCCACACAGTGTAATGCCCCCATTATGCCCCTTATGCAGGATGTATGATGCCCCCCACATAGTGTAATGCCCCCATTATGCCCCTTATGCAGGATGTATGATGCCCCCACACAGTGTAATGCCCCCATTATGCCCCTTATGCAGTATGTATGATGCCCCCACACAGTGTAATGCCCCCATTATGCCCCTTATGCAGGATGTATGATGCCCCCCACACAGTGTAATGCCCCCATTATGCCCCTTATGCAGGATGTATGATGCCCCACACAGTGTAATGCCCCCATTATGCCCCTTATGCAGGATGTATGATGCCCCCACACAGTGTAATGCCCCCATTATGCCCCTTATGCAGGATGTATGATGCCCCCACACAGTGTAATGACCCCATTATGCCCCTTATGCAGGATGTATGATGCCCCCCACAGTGTAATGCCCCATTATGCCCCTTATGCAGTATGTATGATGCCCCCACACAGTGTAATGCTTCCATTATGCCCCTTATGCAGGATGTATGATGCCCACCACACAGTGTAATGCCCCCATTATGCCCCTTATGCAGGATGTATGATGCCCCCACACAGTGTAATGCCCCAATTATGCCCCTTATACAGGATGTATGATGCCCCCACACAGTGTAATGCCCCCATTATGCTCCTTATGCAGTATGTATGAAGCCCCCACACAGTATAATGTTCCCCCAGTAGCGCCTGAGGTCCTGTAGTTGGAATAATCCCTCTGGAGTTGGTTTTCCCTTTGCCTGCTCCCCTACATGTAGACCCTCGAGCATGTATACATGCATGTAGGGGAGCAGGCCTTACTAGATATCGAGGCTTTGTACAGTAATATACCGCATGAGGATGGTATCAGAGGAGTAAGACATTTCTTGAAATCGAGATCAATAGAGTGTAGCAGACATAATGACTTCATGGAGGATCTTCTAAAATTCGCTATTACTCATAACTTCTTTCTTTTTGACAGGAAGTACTTCCACCATCTCAGGGGTACTGCGATGGGGAGCCACTGTGCACCCTCACATGCTAAAGTATTCCTGAGCTGGTAGGAGGAAACTACAATATTCAGGGATGATCATAAGTGGTGGCATCCATATATTGGGGTATGATATAGATATATTGACTACATTTTTATCATCTGGTCAGAGACGAGTGAGCAATCTTTTGAATTTGTCAGAGAACTCAATATCCATAGAGTGGGCCTGAGATTTATATCAGAGTTTAATTATTACCAGCTGCCTTTCCTAATCAAGAAGGATTGCAATGGGACCCTAGGAACACTCATCTATCATAAACCTTCAAGCACTAATAAACTATTGAAGTGGGATAGCCACCACCCCATCCTCATAAAAAGAAGAATACCCAAGGGCCAGTTTTTACGGTTGGGTACTGCTCTAATGTCACAGATTTTAATATACAGGCTATAGACCTGAACATCAGATTCAGGGAAAAAGGGTACTCATGGTACATTTTGGATTCCACATCATCGTTTGCAGAAAAATGGGAGAGACAGACACTCCTCCATCCCTAACCTAGAGACCAAGAAAAAGATTGGACAACACGAGTAAGAAAAACTTACGACAATCAGAGTGACTGTATCTTTCATATCCTCAGAAAACACTGGGATATACTTGTGGCTGATCCGGACCTGAGGGTCCTGTGGGATCTACTCCCACAATAACTTTCAGAAACGGTCAGACAATTAGGGACCATTTAGTGCATAGTTACTGTCAGGGAAATATTGAGAAAGTATTAACAATTTCTCTCTGTCCCTGAAACCCCTCTTCATCCCTCCCTTATCCACCATTTGTCACCAGAGGAGAGCTGAAACTCCAGCTGTTGGTATGCAAAAAACAGTACAAGAAGTTCAGTAGCCTATTCTACTTAACATACAAATGCATCTCCTCTTAGCACAGACCTGGGATAGATTGACACCTTCCAGCATAGGGGCAGAGATGGAAGGAAAGAGGAAATGACTCGTTTAGGCTCAAAAGGGGTTTAACAAAGACTGCAGAATCTTCGAAATAACTAAAGTTTCATAATTCTCAAAATGAAGGGACCCATATTTTTAGTGACAGGGTCAGCTTGGGAATGATATGGATATTTTCCTGTCTCTGTAGGTCACTCTGGGGGGCTGTGGCGCAAAAGTCCCAAAATAACAGATCGCAGCTATACCGTGTGAGGTCTCTTGAGAATGGTAAAATCATAACGGAAAAAAATGTATCACTTTCGGGCCTCTACGATCAACCCACAATAAGTTATCTCAAAAAACAGATATCTAATAAAGATATGAAGGCTGGAGACCAGCCCCCGTAATGTCATCCCAGGGGGTGTGTGGGCCGGTCTTTCACTTCAGCATAAAAGAATCTGCTGAGGTTGGAGTAGTATTCATTGCGGGAGTATATATTTATTATAGCAACGGATCTTGCTCGATAACAGTCAAATCAAGCTTAGTGTCTCCCCTTCACCTATATTGAATTGTCTCAGCGATCATTATAGTAAGTCTTCTTTAATCCTGTTTATTTTGTGTAACTACTTATGTATTGTATTGTCCACTTTTGTAAAATCTTGTATATTTTTCATAATACTGCCTCCCTTTTGGATTAAATATAAAATGTAATAATTCTTTTTCTTTTTTGCTGTAATTGTTCCCTCCCCCGAAGCCATACGCTATCAGAACGCAGGCGTCCGCCCAGGCCTGTATTATATTTCAAATCTGGACGGCGGTGGCAACAATTTATATTAACCCCTTGAAAGCCTGAGGCGTATTAGAACGCCCCAGGCCATCACCCCCGGTCCAGTTAGGGCTCCGGCTGTGAGCCTGCATTCAACCGAGCACATGTCAGCTGATTCTTAAAGCCCATCGGTGACCCCAGTGGTTGTCATGTAATTATCACTATGAGAGCCACCTAGTGGTCGGCGCTCATAGCACAGGAGCATTTCTGCTACATAGAGGTGATCTGCTCATCACCTCTATGTAGCAAAGGCGATCGGACAGTTGCTGCTTCTAGTCTCCTATGGAGACTATAGACGCAAGCAAAAAGTGTAAAAAAAAAGTTTTTAAAAATATTAAAAAAACATAAAAGTTTAAATCACCTCCCTTTCGCCCCAATCAAAATAAAATAATAAAAAAAACAACCCACATACACATATTTGGTATTGCCGTGTTCAGAATCGCCCGATCTATCAATATAAAAAAAGAATTGATCCGAACGGGAAACGGCATAACGAGAAAAAAATTCTAAACGCCAGAATTACTTTTTTTGGTCGCCGCAACATTGCAATAAAATGCAATAACGGGCGATGAAAACATCAGAGCTACTCCAAAATGGTACTAATAAAAACGTCAGCTTGGTGCGCAAAAAATAAACCCTCACCCGGCACCAGATCCCGAAAAATGGAGACACTACAAGTCTTGGAAAATGGTGCCTTTTTTTTTTTTTTAGCAAACTTTGGATTTTTTTTCACCACTTAAAAAAAAAAGAACCTATACATGTTTGGTGTCTACGAACTTGTAATGACCTGGAGAATAAGAAGGGCAGGTCAGTTTTAGCATTCAGTGAACGTGGTAAAAAAAAAAAAAAAAAACATCTGTGGTATTGCACTTTTTTTGCAATTTCATTGCATTTGGATTTTTTTCCTGTTTTCCCGTACACGATATGGTAAAACCAGTAATGTCGTTCAAAAGTACAACTCATCCCGCAAAAAATAAGCCCTCACATGACCATATTAAAAATAAAAACGCTATGGCTCTGGGAACAAGGGAAGCTAAAAGCGAAAATGCAAAAACGGAAAATCCCAGGGTTAATTGGGCTATCGTGAAGCTGACAGTGACCGTACGGGGGCGTAGACACACATTCCATGCGTTGGAATCTGGAGGTGTGATGCCATACGCTCACTGGTCGCTTGCCGATACCTACGTAGTGGGTAGTCGGGATCGTGTGCTCGCCACTCCCTGACGAAATCCAGACATAGTAACGGCAACGGTGAGATATTGTGTGATCTCCCCGGTGTCGTCACTGTGGAACCCTGACAATTTCTATAAAAAACCTGCACCCAAGGGGACTTGGCTAGATAGAGGAATCTACGATTTCTTTAGATTTGCAGAACATTGTCCATTTAATTGGATGAGACCATGTAAATCTTTCTTGAGTTCCTCCATGCTTAAAATCTTTTTCTAGTGGGATTATTCCAACTGTAAATCCTCAGGACTAGTATATATGATCACACCTGCCCCTAGATTATGTAGGCAAGATCAAGAGGGAGTCTGGGAGGATTGTGGGGGGGCATTTGGGCAGTATACGCCATGGTTGGGACACCCCATTAGCGAGATATATGAACAGTGTACATTGAGATCAAACTGGAGACATCTCCTTTTGTATCATTGAGATGGTTAAACCCAATGTGAGAGGTGGTGATCACAATAGATGTATCCTCAAAAAAGAAAGTAAGTGGGTTGTTAGACTGGATTCACAAGCCCCTAAGGGACTCAATGAGCAAATTTCTTATGCCTGTTTTGTGTGAATACAGACCCATCCTGGATTATATTTTTAGATTGTATACTCTACCCATTGCTACTCAGTTCCCTGTGAATGGGATTCACATATTATTGTACTTCATCGAGATATCTGAGCTTCTATATCAGAATTATTACTTAGCAATTATTCCACATATACTATTTATTAATTAACAAGTGTGGTGATCCTTGTGTATCTCTAATTGTGCAATAGAGGTCAAATTTGACCATTTAGGAATATACTGTGGGCCATCATCCCATATCTTATGAAGTGATAAAGTAGATCTACTTGCCTATTGCATGATGGGAGGATGTGCAATACTTGTTTTTAGTCTCCCATGACGCTGATCTCAGAGATAGAAAAATCTTATGTTGGTGTAATGCAATCCAAAACCATTATGCGCTCCGGTGTGGAACACATGCTTCTGGACATGCACAATCGCAGATAGGAGACTGTGATGCACTCCGGCGTGGAACGCACATGTCCCGGCACGTTTGTGCTTTCTGCCTGCCTGTCTCCGTTGTTTTGTGCTGGATTTTGGGGAATACTTGAGAATTTATTTTTGTTCCATCTGTCTTTAATTAATCCATCAGATAAGTCCTCAGAGAATTATAATTAGAGGAACCCATGGACACATTAGGATTTGTGAAGCTGACCTCCGCTCTCCTCTATTTCCTTTGAATTTATTGTGTGACTTGTATTTCAAAACAGTAGCTCTTGGTTTGTTTCACTTCCATGTGTAAATTGAATTTGACTCGTAGTCTTTGATATCTCTTTCAAACTTAGTTTTTTTGATGTCTGAGATCCATCCTCCAGACTTTGTAAATTCTTTTGCATATTTTGTTTGATTTTTGTATCCAAAAAGACTTCTACACTTGGCGGAAAACTTTCAACTAGTTATTTTCAAGAAACAAATATCAAACGCTATGTGACTTGGTTATCCTTGGTTAGGTTTTTTTTTTTATTTAGATTGTGAGCCCCAATGGGGACAGCGATGATAATGTATGTAAAGCTCTGCGGAATATGTTGGCGCTATATAAAAATAAAGAATATATATATATATATATATATATATATATATATATATATATATTATAATGTGGACATATACCCTGTAAAGCATGCAACTATGTTAACCGCTTCCCGACAGCCCACTGTACATAAATGTCCGCGCTGCCTGGGCTCTGTGCAGCGCAGACGTTTAAAAACGGTGGGTGGTCTCGCAGCGCTCAGGACCCCCAGGGTCCTGCAAGCGCTGCGAGAGCGGTGCAGAGCGTTAGCTCTGACAGGGAACATCATCGGGACCTGATTGGATCAGGTCCCAGTGATGTTAACCCTTTGCTGCCTTCTATATGCCGCGATCTATCGTGATCGCGGCATATAGAAGACAGCAGGAGGAGAGGGGGTGGTATACTTACCTCTCCGAAGACCCCTGATACCTTTCAGGACCTTGGGTTGCTATGGCAGCTGGAGGTCACATGACAGCCTCCAGCTCTACCATATATGGTGTCCTGCCAGTGTCAGCCTACAGCTGAAGCCTGGCAGGACACACTGACTGTGTGAAGATCTCATGTAATGTAATATATGTCTATTACATTACATGAGATCAGCGATCAGAAAAATAAAAATTAATGTCCCATACAGGGACTAAGTAAAACTGTAAAAAAAAGTTTAAAAAAAATGTTTTGAAACTGTTAAAAAAAAATACAAAATAAATTAAAATAAATAAAATATTAAACCGATAAATCCGTATATTTATGCAAAAATAAAAAAAGTATACATATTTGGTATCGCCGCGTCCGAAACAACCCGAGCTATAAAACTGTCACACTAATTAACTCCTTCTGTGCACACCGTAATAAAAATAAATAAAAAATGGAGGAAAAAACTATGCTTTTTCCTCATATCGCCAAACAAAAAGTGGAAAAAAATGCGATCAAAAAGCAAAATGGAAATAAAAATGGTACCGTTGAAAACGTCATCTTGTTCCGCAAAAAAAAGAGCGGTATGGCGGCTTATCAGCCGAAAAATAAAAAAGTTATAGCGCTCAGAATAAAGCAATGCAAAAAAATTTTTTTTCTATAAAATTGTTTTATTGTGTAAAAGCGCCAAAACATAAAAAAAATATACAGTAAATGTAATATCGCTCTAAACGTACCGACCCGAAGAATAACGCTGCCTGATCACTTTCACCACATGCAGAACGGCATACAAAAAAACCCTCAAAAAACAATTCCTTAATTGTTGGTTTTTGTTAATTTTACCTCCCAAAAAACGGAATAGAAAGCGATCAAAAAATGTCACGTACCCAAAAATGGTACCAATAAAAATGTCAACTCGTCCCGCAAAAAACAAGCCGTCACATGACTCTGTCGGCCGAAATATGGAAAAATTATAGCTCTCAAAATATGGTGGTGCAAAAACTAGATTTTGCAAAAAAAAAGCGTCTTAGTGTGTGACAGCTGTCAGTCATAAAAACCCGATATAAATCTGGTATCTCTGTAATCGCACCGACCTGAAGAATAAAGTAATCTAATCAGTTATATCACACGAGGAACGGCGTAAAAAAATAAATAAAACCAATTCTTCACCTGCTACTGATTTGTTTATTATGTCTCCCAAAGATCGCAGTAAGGCTCTGCTCACATTTATCCTGCGCTCTGCGCTGAGCACTTACGCCAGAGTTTCCGTGTAAATCTCTGAAATACGTGACTCAGACGGAACCCATGACGGAAGATTCCCTGTAATGAGGCAGATATAGGCCACTGTGAATGCCGTCTGGCCTGTGATCCCACGGTGTCATTTGTTTTAGGCGTGCATAAAAGTGCGGTTGGCCACAGTTTTGTGCACTTCTGAAAAAAAGGACACCGCTAAACAGAGGCCAGACGGAGTCCAGAGCAACTCTGCTGCCTCATTACAGTGAATGGATCCTGCAGGGGTTTCATCTGAATTACATCACTTTGAAATTTAGATGGAAACCCCGATGTAAGTGCTCAGCCTAGAGCGCCGGATGTTACGTAAAATGTTCCCAATAAAAGCTTCCGCTCAGTCCTCAAAAAAAGCTAGTCCCCACTCAGGTCCGTCATCTGTTAAAAATATAAGGGACTTCCAAGTTACTGGTAGCAGAAAGGCTCTGGAAAAGCGAAATGGCCCTTGCCCCCCCAAAAGAAATTCAGAAAATTTTGTGCTCCCAAATCCAAATGCCTATTCTACAATAATTTGTTCTCCAAATGTCAAATAGCACTCCGTCCCCCCCAGATCTCGCCGTATGGTTGAGCGGTACGATGCAGCCACATATGGGGTATTGCCACTTTTAGAAGAAATTGTGTGACTCATTTCGGCACCATTTTTACCCATTGCCCTGTGTGAAAATGTAAAATCTGAGGGTAAAACATTTTTTTGTGGTAAAAATATAATTATGCTTTTTTCACTGCCCAATGGTATAAATGTAAAAATTAAAAAATACTCACTACTTCCCTAGATGAATTCCTTGAGAGGTGTAGTTTACATAATGGGGTCACTTGTGGGGGTTCCTGCAGTTTCAGCATGTCAGCGACTCTTCAAATGTGACATGGTGTCTGCAACCTATCCCAGCCAACATAGCGCTCCTTTCTCTTCCGAACCCTGCCGTACACCAAAGCAGTGGTTTTCCCCCACATATGGGGTATCTGCGTACTCAGGAGAAATTGCACAACAAATTTCATTGTGAAATTTATCCTGTTACCCTTATGATAATACAAAATTAGGGAATGAAAAACATTTTTTGTGGGAAAAATGTGAAAATTTTATTTTTATGGCTCAATATTATAAACTTCTGTGAAGCACCTGGGGGTGCAAGGTGCTCACCACACATCTAGATAAGTTCCCTAAGGGGTCTAGTTTCCAAAATGATGTCACTTGTGGGGGGTTTCCACTGTTTAGGCACATTAGGGGCCCCCCAAATGCAACATGGCGTCCGCTAATTATTCAAACAAATTTTACATTCAAAAAGTCAAATGGCGCTCCTTCCCTTTCGAACCCTGCCGTGCGCCCAAACAGTGGTTTGCCTCCACATATGGGGTATCAGCGTGTTCAGGAGAAATTGCACAACAAACTTCATGGTGCAATTTATACTATTACCCTTATGATAATGCAAAATTAACGGATGAAAAACGTTTTTGTGGGAAAAATGTGAAAATTTTATTTTTACAGCTCAATATTATAAACTTCTGTGAAGCACCTTGGGGTTCAAGGTGCTCACCACACATCTAGATAAGTTCCCTAAGGGGTCTAGTTTCCAAAATGGTGTCACTTGTGGGGGGTTTCCACTGTTTAGGAACATCAGGGGCTCCCCAAATGCAACATGGCGTCCTCTAATTATTCAAACAAATTTTACATTCAAATGGCGCTCCTTCCCTTCCGAACCCTGCCGTGCGCCCAAACAGTGGTTTTCCCTCACATATGGGGTATCATCGCGCTCAAGAGAAATTGCACAAAAAATTTTGGGGTCCATTTTTTCCTGTTACCCCTGTGAAAATAAAAAAAATTGGGTCTAAAGTAACATTTTTGTGAAAAAAGTTAAATGTTAATTTTTTTCTTCCACATTCCAAAAATTCCTGTGAAGCACCTGAAGGGTTTAATAAAGTTATTGAATGTGGTTTTGAGCACCTTGAGGGGTGCAGTTTTTAGAATGATGTCACTTTTGGGTATTTTCTGTCATAAAGACCCCTCAAAGTGACTTCAAATATGATGTGGTCCCTAAAAAAATGTTTTTGTAAATTTTGTTGGAAAAATGAGAAATCGCTGGTCAACTTTTAACCCTTATAGCTCCCTAACAAAAAAAATTTTGGTTCCAAAATTGTGCTGATGTAAAGTAAACATGTGGGAAATGTTATTATTAACTATTTTGTGTGACATATCTCTCTGATTTAAGGGCATGAAAATTCAAAGTTTGAAAATTGCAAAATTTTCACCAAATTTCCGATTTTTTCACAAATAAACGCAAGTGATATCGAAGAAATTTTACCACTATGCTGAAGTACAATATGTCACGAAAAAACAGTCTCAGAATCAGGGGGATCCGTTGAAGCGTTCCAGAGTAATTACCTCATAAAGTGACAGTGGTCAGAATTGAAAAAATTGGCCCAGTCACGAAGGCAAAAACAGGCTCTGGTGCGAAGTGGTTAATAAAACCAACACATTTGAAGAAAACCTAACAGGACTACAATTTTCAATACACAATTTCATCAATTGTAACACTATAGGGGTCATCTACTAAATAGAGTGTATAGAGAGTTAACTACAATATGTGGGATGGATGTCAGATCCGCTATAAACATGTATTAGAAGACATTTATCTGACGCAATCAATCCCACAACATTAAACCTGTCTGTGGTTTCAAGACGCTTTTCACAAAAACATAAAGGGGATATCAGACCCTTCAGATATTAGGAATAGAAAAGGTTTATAAACCATTAAGAGGTGGAGATATGAAAAGAAAAATCTTAAATAGAAAGTCATATTGGATATTTAGATTACACACTAGAGCCCCACAGGGAATGAACATCAGACAGGATTAATATTACAGTACAATTAATTGTATTTGTTTTTGATTTCCAGTGATTTTATTGAATGTCTCATGCATGAGTTGTATTTGTGTATTCTCTTTTACTTCCATACAATACAGGGTTAAATTGTCTGAGAAGAGCTCAGTAATCAATGGACACCCAGGAAAGGGAAGGATATAAAAGTATCACAGAGACTCGCATGTTGTAAATAATGAATAAGCATTGGTTTCATATGCGGGCACTTGGTGGTATGCCATCACAACAGTTTTATGAACTCACAATAAGGCTATGTGCCCACGTAGCAGATTTGATCCAGAGCGTTTTTGCCTCTCTATGGCAGAAAAAAACGCATGCAGATTTACATGCTTTTTTTCTGCCAGAGAGAAGCATTTTTTCAGCGTTTTCGCATGCGTTTTTTCAAGCAGTTTTCCAAGCGATTTTGAGCATCTCTTGGAAAGTGCTTGACAAGTTGGTCACACTATATAAATCCCTGCAACCGGCATGGATTTATATATTGTGACCAAGTAATAGTTAAAAAAAAGAATAAGAATGATAAAAAAAAAAAGATTATACTCACCTTCCGATGTCTTCCTGGTGTCATCTCTGCTGCGTCCGGTCTCTTGCAATGCTCGCGCTGTTGTGAAGGACCTGCGGTGACATCATTGAGTCATGTGATGGGTCACATGACTCAGTGACGTCATGGCAGGTCCTTCACAACAGCGCAAGCATTGCAAGAGACCGGACGGCGTGGACAAAACACCGGGATGACATCGGAAGGTGAGTATAATCTTTATTTTTTGTATTAAATTCTTTTATTTACAGATTCTATGGTACCTGAGTCTGGAGGAGAGTCTTCTGTCCTCCAGGCCTGGGTACCATCCGCACATTAGAATGCGTCAATTACGCAAGTACAGATGCAGTCTTGCGGTATTGACGCGTTCTAATGCAAGTCAATGGCGGCGATTACGCTGCGTGTCCGCAAAATTAATGGACATGCTGCGTATTTTTGAGCGCAGCATAAACGCTGCGGAAAAATACGCAGCATGGGCATTGAAAGTGCGGATTTGCATTGGAGACCATGGGGGAAGGTTTACCAAGTGTTTCCCAAGCGTTTACGCTGCGGAAATTCCGCAGCATAAACGCTTGAAAAACACATCGTGGGCACACAGCCTTAATGTGAGGTTTTAACAATATAGACAATGCTGGAGAATCCATCTCTCCTCCTTGCTCTACTTGAACCTTGAAATATCCCTGACCAGGGCGGCTCCATGCGGTGATCTTCAGACAAAGTGCATTGAATAAACAGTGAGCTGACCTCCCTCTCCATTTTCCCATTACATGCATGTTTTCCCTATAGTGATGAATATTTATTTTTGCTAAAACTGTGATATTTTCACTTTAAAACTTTTTTAAACCTTTTTTATAAACTTTTTTTAAACAGCTCTCCTTAGTGCGATCATACAACACAGAAGCCTCTGATCGCTCCGGTGATGCACTGTACTACTGTAGTGCCGTGTATTATCCCTGCCTGTGCAATAGTAACGTCCCCATACACATGAGATAAGTGTTGACTGATCGGTCATTTGGCAGACGGCTATCTCTCCCGACTCCCCCATACACACAAATATTCCAGCTTTTCTGTGGTCTGTATGAGAGAGTCGCCTCCAGACTCCTCTAGCGGAGGATTATCTACAGGAAGAACAAACATTTTAGCCTCTGAAATTCAGGATCACAGATCCTTCTCTGCCCTGACATTATCTGTTGGGAGGCCCCCAAATACATTATATAGTCAACCAAACCCCCCGAAATCAGTGCTTTCATGCAGCTTTAGTCTAATGTGTCTGGGGGCGTTAAAAGGTAACTTATTGAATGCTGCCTCTGGCCCGGCCTAATAGACTTTCGTACATTGCAGGCCCAAACACCATTATTAGGCATTTAAGTATCATAGTAACTAGGCAGCCCCATACTATTGAGTACTTGAGGGAGGAAGGTCATTCAGCCGAACTCTGTCAAACCTTCTTAGATGCCATGTTTGCTTTTTGCAGGAGCAAGTGGTTAAACTGCCAGGGATTTTATTGCAGCCGCACCCATGCCATCCCTGCGGTGTACATCTATGTTCTGGTGCTCAAAAGAATTCATATAAGAACAAACACAAATGTTTAACATGTTAAAAAATGACAATGTGTCTTCTGCTTTTTGCATGTTTTTTTTTCTACAAGAATTGTTGGTGACAGTTTTCTTTTGAAACTTTTTAATATCTGCTTTTTTCTGTTTTTTTTTTCTTGTAATATAGGAAAGCCTAAGGCCAGAAGTAAACCCCATAATACACTATACATGTAGACTTCAGTATCAAATCATTTCTGTCTGCGGTGTGTGTGCAAACAAAACAGCTTTTATAAAAGCCTCAAACTTCTGTGTGTGAATCAGACATGAGATCTAACTTGATAGAAGATTACAGTCCGGGGAAGACGAGAAACATTCATATAGATGGCCAGTGGTGCAGTAGTCAGTGACGGACTCTGGCCAAATATGGTTTTAGATCCGTATTAGAAGATGTTGCCTCATCATGACGTAGTTATTTCTCATGTCACTTGTAATGAATATCTCCTGCAGTATTGCTAATTCCAATTCCATTGTCGGAAAATGGGACGAGAATTAGCGTTATGGAAGGTGTCATGAACTCACAAAGAGATGACACCGGGGAGATTACATAATCTCTCACCGTTGTCGTCACTCTGTGGGGATATGTGTATATGCCCCCGTACGGTCACTGTCAGCTTCACGATAACCCAATTATTATTGTTCGCTGCCACCACCGTCCAGATTTGAAATATAATACAGGCCTGGTCGGACGCCTGCGTTCTGGTAGGGTATATGGCTTCGGGGGAGGGAACGATTACAGAGCAAAAGAAACAGGACTATTACATTTTATATTTAATCCAAAAGGAAGGCAGTGTTATGAAAAATATACAAGGATTTTACAAAGGGGACAATACAGTACAGAATATACAGTTACACAATATAAACAGGATTAAAGAAGACTTACGTAATAGATCGCAGAGACAATTCCGTTTAGCTGGAGGGGGGCGCCCCACTTATTGATTTGACGGTTATCGAACAAGATCCGTTTATTATAGTCTCTATACCCCCCTGGCAATGAATACTCATCCATCCTCCTTGGATTCTTTTATGCCTAAGGGGAGACCTGCCCACACAGCACCTGGGATGACATTAAGGGGGCTGGCTCTACCATTTTTTCCGTTATGAATTTACCTTCCTTTAGAGACCACACATGACATAGTTGTTGTCTGTTATTTTGTTACTTTTGCACCCCAGCTACCTGGAGGGACTCACAGCTACGATAAAATAAGCATATTGTTCCTTGGCTGACCCTGCCACTAAAAACATGGGTCCCATTATTAGCGGAGTTATAGAACTTACAATATTTCATATTTCGTATCAGCTCCGGACATCCTGAAGTTTGTGTTAAACCCCTTTGAAGCCTAAATGAGTTTTCCTTCAATCTCTGCCCCTGCTGGAAGGTGTCAACCTATCCCAGGTCTGTGCTAAGGGGAGATGCATTCCTATGTTAAGTGGGTCAGTAGCACCTTTTGTGCTGCATTTGTCTACAAGTGACTTCTGCTGTGTGTGTTAAATTGCATGGAAACAGTTGGTTTGGTCCAAATGGTGGATAAGGAAGAGGTGAGAGAGAAGAGGGGTTTGGGAGAAATTGTTAATATTTTCTCAATATTTCCCTGACGGTGAGTCTATGAGAAACGTATTCAGCTGCAGACTCCGAGGAAGAAACTGCTTGTTGTCTGTGGCCTTAGGTTTTATTACTAGATGTAAAGAAAAAACAAAATACTGTCAAATAATAAATCTCCTTATATGTTTCCCCTCGTTATCTCCAATAGTTGTATTATTGCACAGGATTTTTATGATGTTCCATCGGCTTATCTTCTCATTCATGTCTCTACAATACCGGATCCTCTCAGTGCAGATCTTCTATATAACAAAATTTTCCTGATTTACCTGATATGGACAGGGAAAAGATGGCGGAGAGGATATTCCACCTCACCCTAGAGATCCTCTTCCGGATTACTGGAGAGGTGAGAGATTCTGATGACGTCACATTACATCAATCTTATCTATAGGAATAACAGACGGACAGAACTGGAGAGGTGAGGACTCTGGAAATGTCTGTAGTGAGATTTATTAATGTTTCTCTCCATAACCAGCGATTAATCACGGGGCCTCCACCTTACCTCCTGATACATGAGGACATCAATGACCAGAAGATCCTAGAACTTGCCTACAAGATGATTGAGCTTCTGACTGGAGAGGTGACACTGCTGGGAATTCTGGGACATTATACAGTAACGCTATGGAGGAATCGGGGGGATGACGGTATCATTGTATGTGTCAGGTTCCTATAAGATGTCAGGATGTCGCCGTCTATTTCTCCATGGAGGAGTGGGAGTATTTAGAAGGACACAAAGATCTGTACAGGGACTTCATGATGGAGGTTCCCAAGCCCCTCACATCACCAGGTAATAGACAGGACTAAATACACACAACCTATAATTATCTGTATGTAAAGAATGAATTCAGCCCCTGTATGTGTTTCCTCCAGATATATCCAGTAAGAGGACAACACCAGAGAGATGTCCCCATCCTCTTCTTCCACAGGACTGTAAACAAGATCCCAATGTTCCTCAGGATCATCAGGTAGATGGAGAGAAGGTGTCATGAGATCTCCCCTATGATGTGTAGACAGCTGTAAAGGTCTTGTTTTATCCACCAGTATTATATGTTTTATACTTGTGTAATGAGAACGGTGGAGATGGCAGGATTAGAGCTGATCATAGATGGGACTTCTCCATCTGTCTGTGACTTTTATAATATTTGTTTCAGGGTGAAGATCTGACCCATATTAATGCTACGGAGACATATGTGAGGGGTGATGAGCGGTGTAAAGAGGAGATTCCTACATATGACTACCCAGGTGAGTAGTAATCACTAAATGCAGAGAAGTCACAGATTCTTCTCAGTCACCGGCTGTGGCTGCTTTATCGGTGGTGTAGTCTGGCCGTATAGCAATCGTGCGATCACCATTTTGCCACTAGACCACAACATTCTCCTCCGTCCGAAAATGTTCAATTTACTTTGGGAAATTGTGAAAGACCTTTTCTATACAACTTACAACCTGAAGGAATCACCTACCCCCTGGGATTAGGAGACGCTGACCGTTACCTGCCCAGGTCTGTAAACTACAAAGCCAAATGACAGTGTACGTAGAATGTGCTGACAAGTGAGAAAATCACTTGAAGAAAAATATTTTGATTGGCCTGTAAGAGAAAGCGGAGAGTAATGATGGTGTTGGCTTCCTAGATCCCTGATATCTTATTGGATGAATCTACCTTCTCTCCCTTCTGTGCTGCTGAATGTTCTCATATGGTCCCTACAAGACCAGGTCCAGTCTTTCCAGACTTTTTTGATCGACAACATTAAATGTGCAGTGAGGCCAAGTGTGAATTTCTGTACAATAACAACAGAGTTTCCCTTTATCCTGATTTTTCAATATCTTTTAAAACCAACTAACTTCAAACAGGATTGTGATAAACTACATAAAAAACATTACACCTGTGCCATGATATATCTCTAAGCTGTGCGTGGCTGATGGCTGTAATATACATTTATTCACGCCTGCAGGAGATGTGTTGGCTCCAGCCCTGGTTTCATGGAGTCACTCCGCGTCATAAATTCCATTATGTTTTCGATCCTAAGAAATTCAGATTACTGCACAATCTCTCCTGAAATGGGGGCGATAATACTTTCTCTACTCTTCTGCTCAGGACTCATAGTAGCTCCAATGGTCCAACATAAATGAGTGTGACTCCAGTTTAGTGTTGGATTTCTCCCTTCATGCATATGTAGTAGTTGGGGATGTTACATGTTTTTATATTCTTTCTTTTTTTACAAGTTCATTCTGTATGATAGTTTCAATGCGGTGGGATCGGCCGGCCTCACTTATGTGACGCTGTAACTCCCTGGTAGTCTTTCAAAAAGAAGGTCTCCATTGCCTCTTCCAAATGCTCGAGATCTAAATTTAAGACCCCTCAGCTCTGCAGTATTATAAAAAGTTCTCTTTGAAGGTCTAATATTTCTTCTTGACACTCATCTGACAGAAAATATTGTCCCTTACGATAGTTTAGATTGCCAAGAGCCACAGAGCCCAATACTCTAATTACCCCAGAGAGGTTTCACCACTAGTTACTCATTTATTACTGATGAAGACTGTTGAGTTTGATCATTTCAGTCGATGTTTTATTGTGTATAGTCACAGTTTTTGACTTCAGTAATCCTCTGATTTAACCTCTTCAGGCACCCAGTTTTCTGTTCCTAATCAGGGCCATTTTTCAAATCTGACGTTTGTCACTTTACGTGGTGATAACTTTGAAATTCTTCACAAAGGATAATAGGAAACAAATGGACCTTACAAATTATTTTTCAACTTCTTTTGAATGTGACAATACCCTATATATGGTTGTACACTACTGTCTGGGCACATGGCAGGTTAAGAAGGGAAGGAGCGACATTTAGCTATTAGGAATGCAGATTTTGCTGGAATAGTTCCCAGACACAATGTATTGGGGGCACTGTTTATGGTCACCTGGAAGCTCGAAAGATGGCCACCACGAACAGGCTTGCCTTATCTACCCCATTTATAGATTTCAAAAATTACTTTGCTCATCACCCTTTAACCCCTCTACATGGTTCTGGACTAACACAGAGATCCCTAGGCTTGGGCCACGGTGTTACCTGCTGTTCTGTGGAGTGAGATAGGAAGAAGAATAGTCAGATAGCCGGGTCAGAACCAGGAGGACAGAGAAAATACTAAATCAGAAGACACAAGAGTAGTAAGTAAACGGGCCGAGGTCACAACAGGAAACAAATACACAAGCCGGGAGCTGAGCACAGAGGACTGAACCAGAGGAGAACAAGGCTGTATCTGGCAGCTCCCGGTAATATGCTCCGAGCTTTAGTAGGGTGCGGTGCTTTCCAAATGGCTGAAGCAGGGAGCAGATTACTTCAGCTGGACAGCACACACACCCATACTGCCAGACTGGATGGTACTACTGGTCCCAGGCTCCCTAATCTTAGTGGCAGCGCAGAGCCTGCGCCACCCAGAGCTTCTGGTTCTAACGTCTCTTCCATCACAAGTGCCGCCTGCGGAATGAATAAGGCTTCTCCTGGTGACAGAAGGAGACGTCACACAAGTCGAAGCAGGAGGAGAAGTAGATGTCCCAGAGGAGATGGTACACACCTTTTGCAGAAGCCCTAATATAACAAAATGGCAGAAAACCAGAGCAGTAGAAATCCCCATAAAGTGACTCCATTTTGGAAATTATAACCCTCAGTGAATTAATCTATAGGAGAAGTGACTATTATGACTTCACAGTCACTTTCCAAAAATTAGCACACGGTGGATGATGGAGAGTGAAAATTGCAAATATGCCATTTTATTACCCAACACATAGTGTCCAGATTGTGCTCCAGGAGACACACACCATCAATTAAGTGGGTTCTTCTCACTATAGGAATGCCAAATACATGGATGCTAAATGTGGTTTGGGCACACTGCAAGGCTCAGAAGCGAGGGGGAGATCTGACTTTGGGAGAGCGGATATTGCTGGATTGGTTTATGGAAGCCATGTTGATTCTCAAGAGCCTTTGAGCCACTAATAATGTGGAAACCTCTGTTTTTCCATTGACAGATGATGGACTTGAGTGGGGACTTGTTTTTTGTGAGATGAGTAGAAGTTTTTATTGGTGTCATTTTTGCCTACATAACATTTTTTGATGGCCTCTTATTCCATATTTTGGAGGCAGAATGAACAAACAGTTGGACACCACGCTCTACTGGTTCATCCTATGAGGTTTTCTATTAGACTGTGAACTGTCATTCTGTCAATAACTTGCCATTCCTACAGGCATTTTAAGTACAATTATCACAAGAATCCCATAGAAAAATAAATAAAGATTGCATGCCACTTCTAAATCAATCTAAACAAACACATCTCTGGGCTACATGCTATTCCAGGAAAATGAAGATATATATGCTCAAGTTTAAAAATCTATTTTATTAGACACAAATCGAAAAAATAGAGGAATATTGAAAATATTTTAAATATTCCTCTATTTTTTAGATTTGTGTCTAATAAAATAGATTTTTAAACTTGAGCATATATCTCTTCATTTCCCTGGATTAGCATGTAGCCCAGGGATGTGTTTGTTTAGACATTTTAAGTAGAAATCTTCAAAAATATAAATTTCAGGGACATTTTATTCAAAATTAATAATTGTGTTTTTTTTCTTGGTAGATGACTGTACCAGGAGATCAGATGGACAGGAGATTTTTAAATCTGACGATCTTGAGATCCCACAAGATACAATTGAAGTGAATGCCATTACTCCAGATATACCATCATCCCTTCACAGCAAACATCAATCATCTGATCCTATGAAACAGGTCCTATCTTCTGATTCATTACCGACTACTAAGGAAAATCAAAATAAAATAAGCATTAATAAACGAACTGCTCCTAAAGCAAAGAAATCTTTTTCACGTTCAGAAAATGGAAATAGTTTTACCCTTGAAAAGTCTATTCTTAAACATCAAAAAATACACACAGCGGACAATAGATTGTTTTGTTCCAAATGTGGAAAATGTTTTAACCAGAAATCAGTTTTTGTTGATCACCAGAGAACCCACACAGGAGAGAAGCCTTTTTCATGTTCAGAATGTGGGAAATGTTTTAAACGGAAAGCGCATCTTGATAACCACCAGAGAATTCACACAGGGGAAAAGCCCTTTTCCTGTTCAGAATGTGGGAAATGTTTTAACCAGAAATCAGCTTTGGTTAACCACCAGAGAACCCACATAAGGAAGAAGCCTTTTTCATGTTCAGAATGTGAGAAATGTTTTAACCAGAAAGCGCATCTTGATAGCCACCAGAGAACCCACACAGGGGAGAAGCCCTTTTCCTGTTCAGAATGTGGGAAATGTTTTTACCAGAAATCAGCTTTAGTTAAGCACCACAGAACCCACACAGGGAAGAAGCCTTTTTCATGTTCAGAATGTGAGAAATGTTTTAACCAGAAAGCGTATCTTAAAAACCACCAGAGAACCCACATAGGGGAGAAGCCTTTTTCATGTTCAGAATGTGGGAAATGTTTTAACCGGAAAGCGCATCTTGATAGCCACCAGAGAACCCACACAGGGGAAAAGCCCTTTTCCTGTTCAGAATGTGGGAAATGTTTTAATCGTAAAATGATTCTTGATAGACACAAGAGAACTCACACAGGGGAGAGGCCTTTTTCTTGTTCAGAATGTGGGAAATGTGACTTTCAAGAATCATTCTATGATTAAAACAAGAGAACCCACACAGGGGAGAAGCCCTTTTCCTGTTCAAAATGTGGGAAATGTTTTACAAGGAAATCAGGTTTGATTAAGCACCAGAGAACCCACACAGGGGAGAAGCCCTTTTCCTGTTCAGAATGTGGGAAATGTTTTAATCGTAAAATGATTCTTGATAGTCACAAGAGAACCCACACAGGGGAGAAGCCCTTTTCCTGTTCAGAATGTGGGAAATGTTTTAACCAAAAATCAGTTTTGGTTGCGCACCAGAGAACCCACACAGGGGAGAAGCCTTTTTTATGTTCAGAATGTGGGAAATGTTTTAATCATAAATCACATCTTAATAAACACCAGAGAACTCACACAGGGGAGAAGCCTTTTTCATGTTCAGAATGTAGAAAGTGTTTTACAGACAAATCATCTCTTGTTACACATCAGAGAACTCACACAGGGGAGAGGCCTTTTTCTTGTTCAGAATGTGGGAAATGTGACTTTCAAGAATCATTCTATGATTAAAACAAGAGAACCCACACAGGGGAGAAGCCCTTTTCCTGTTCAGAATGTGGGAAATGTTTTAATCGTAAAATGATTCTTGATAGTCACAAGAGAACCCACACAGGGGAGAAGCCCTTTTCCTGTTCAGAATGTGGGAAATGTTTTAACCAAAAATCAGTTTTGGTTGCGCACCAGAGAACCCACACAGGGGAGAAGCCTTTTTCATGTTCAGAATGTGGGAAATGTTTTAATCATAAATCACATCTTAATAAACACCAGAGAACTCACACAGGGGAGAAGCCTTTTTCATGTTCAGAATGTAGAAAGTATTTTACAGACAAATCATCTCTTGTTACACATCAAAGAACTCACACAGGGGAGAAGCCTTTTTCATGTTCAGAATGTGGGAAATGTTTTAACCAGAAATCAGCTTTGATTAAGCACCAGAGAACTCACACAGGGGAGAAGCCTTTTTCCTATTCTTCTTTTTTTTAATGCAAGAAATTTTTATTGAGATTTTTTCATTAGTTTTTTTTTTTTTTTACAAAACAAGAAATCAGTACATAGAAATAATAAAATAACATACCATAGGGATCACATACATGCATCTCTCCTATATATCCTTTCAGCTTGCCCATTACCGTCTGATAACTTTCAGTTACTATTTCTTACAATTAACATTCCACATTCTTGATATCTTTTATATAACCTTAATATTGTAATAAACATTATAATCCTATACACATATAGGTGTGCTATATTACCCATACCACATGTATATTGGAATTCCTTAACATTACAATGAAACATTAGACCTCACCAATACCCCCCTTCTCCCATAAGTCAATGTCTCTCCAACAATAACCCCCTTGATGGCATTCCAGGTGTATCCAACCATAAGCCCCATATTTTCTCTAATTTATTCATTCAGTTTTGTTTTTTATATACCCCTTTTTGTAATCTGATAATATTATTTACCTTATTTTTGCATTCACTAATTTCTGGAGGTGAGGGGTTAATCCATTTGGATGCAATATGTTTCCTAGTTTTAAATAAAATACGTGAAATCCCTATTGAAATTGGGTCAAATTCCATATCATCCTCTAATATACCTAATAGGCATTTTTTGGGGTCTGGTTGAATATCTATTTTATATACCCTCTTTATAATAGACAGAACTCCTTTCCAGTAGTTACCTAACTCCCGGCATTCCCATAGCGGATGTAATAGGCCCGCAGCATCCATTTTACATCTTGGACGTTCAGCAGCAGTCCGGTATCCTATGTTACATAGGAATCTAGGCGTCTTATATTTCCTGTGTATTAATATGATCTGGGAAAATCTCTGAGCCTCATTTACAGATAATTGGGGTACCAGTTCTAATACCGCTCTCCATTGATCCTCAGAAATTGGACCTATATCTTCCATCCATTTTTGTCTAGCTGGAGAAGGAAATATTTTTAAATAATTATCAAGAAGGATTCAGTAAATATCAGAAATACGACCCTTAGTATTTCCCTTCTCTAATACCAGCTTAACAAAAGTATTATTTTCTACCCAAAAGGGCGTCCATCTTGATTGTGCATTAAATGAATGCCGAAACTGTAGATATTTATACAATTGTTTATTTGTCAACCCAAATCCCCCCTTTAATTGATCAAAGGACTTAAGTATCCCTTCAGACAATGTTTTATATCGTATATACAGTACAGACCAAAAGTTTGGACACACCTTCTCATTAAAAGATTTTTCTGTTTTTTCATAACTATGACAATTGTACATTCACACTGAAAGCATCAAAACTATGAATTAACACGTGGAATTATATACTTAACAAAAAAGTGTGAAACAACTGAACATATGTCTTATATTCTAGGTTCTTCAAAGTAGCCACCTTTTGCTTTGGTGACAGCTTTGCACACTCTTGGCATTCTCTTGATGAGCTTCAAGAGGTAGTCACCGGAAATGGTCTTCCAACAATCTTGAAGGAGTTCCCAGAGATGCTTAGCACTTGTTGGCCCTTTTGCCTTCACTCTGCGGTCCAGCTCACCCCAAACCATCTTGATTTGGTTCAGGTCTGGTGACTGTGGAGACCAGGTCATCTGGCGTAGCCCCCCATCACTCTCCTTCTTGGTCAAATAGCCCTTACACAGCCTGGAGGTGTGTTTGGGGTCATTGTCCTGTTGAAAAATTAATGATGGTCCAACTAAACGCAAAACGGATGGAATAGCATGCCGCTGTAAGATGCTGTGGTAGCCATGCTGGTTCAGTATGCCTTCAATTTTGAATAAATCCCCAACAGTGTCACCAGCAAAGCACCATCACACCTCCTCCTCCATGCTTCACGGTGGGAACCAGGCATGTAGATTCCATCCGTTCACCTTTTCTGCATCGCACAAAGACACCGTGGTTGGAACCAAAGATCTCAAATTTGGACTCATCAGACCAAAGCACAGTTTTCCACTGGTCTGATGTCCATTCCTTGTGTTCTTTAGCCCAAACAAGTCTCTTCTGCTTGTTGCCTGTCCTTAGCAGTGGTTTCCTAGCAGCTATTTTACCATGAATGCCTGCTGCACAAAGTCTCCTCTTAACAGTTGTTGTAGAGATGTGTCTGCTGCTAGAACTCTGTGTGGCATTGACCTGGTCTCTAATCTGAGCTGCTGTTAACCTGTGATTTCTGAGGCTGGTGATTTAGATAAACTTATCCTCAGAAGCAGAGGTGAGTCTTGGTCTTCCTTTCCTGGGACGGTCCTCATGTGAGCCAGTTTCTTTGTAGCGCTTGATGGTTTTTGCAACTGCACTTGGGGACACTTTCAAAGTTTGCCCAATTTTTCCGACTGACTGACCTTCATTTCTTAAAGTAATGATGGCCACTCGTTTTTCTTTACTTAGCTGCTTTTTTTCTTGCCATAATACAAATTCTAACAGTCTATTCGGTAGGACTATCAGCTGTGTATCCACCAGACTTCTGCACAAAACAACTGATGGTCCCAACCCCATTTATAAGGCAAGAAATCCCACTTATTAAACCTGGCAGGGCACACCTGTGAAGTGAAAACCATTTCCGGTGACTACCTCTTGAAGCTCATCAAGAGAATGCCAAGAGTGTGCAAAGCAGTCATCAAAGCAAAAGGTGGCTACTTTGAAGAACCTAGAATATAAGACATATTTTCAGTTGTTTCACACTTTTTTGTTAAGTATATAATTCCACATGTGTTAATTCATAGTTTTGATGCCTTCAGTGTGAATGTATAATTTTCATAGTCCTGAAAATACAGAAAAATCTTTAAATGAGAAGGTGTGTCCAAACTTTTGGTCTGTACTGTATGTTATATATGTTTTATATTGTATAAATTTCTTTATCCACCCAACTTCGGAATCCCTCTAATTTATAGAACTCTTCATATTTATAATTAAAGCATATAGATGTAGATTCATTGCTGTCTCCTATTTCCATTATATCTTTACCCCTATCCCAGACCTCGTAGAGTAGAGCAAGTGTAGGGTATATTGATTTCTTGTGTGCGAGGTCATTCAGTTCCACTATATGAATAGGAATATTCCAAGATGTTCCTGAAGTAATTAACCGCTTAATACTATTTGGGTTTGCAGCGCTATGCCACCCACCCAAATGTTACAATTGCGCTGCCATATAATACAGTGGGGCAAGAAAGTATTTAGTCAGCCACCAATTGTGCAAGTTCTCCCACTTAAAAAGATGAGAGATGCCTGTAATTGACATCATAGGTCGACCTCAACTATAAGAGACAAAATGAGAAAACAAATCCTGAAAATCACATTGTCTGATTTGGAAAGAATTTTTTTTCAAATTTTGGTGGAAAATAAGTATTTGGTCAATTACAAAAGTTCATCTCAATACTTTGTTATATATCCTTTGTTGGCGATGATAGAGGTCAAACGTTTTCTGTAAGTCTTCACAAGGTTGGCACACACTGTTGCTTGTATGTTGGCCCATTCCCCCATGCAGATCTCTAGAGCAGTGATGTTTTGGGGCTGTCGCTGGGCAACACAGACTTTCAACTCCCTCCAAAGGTTTTCTAAAGGGTTTTGATCTGGAGACTGGCTAGGCCACTCCAGGACCTTGAAATGCTTCTTACGAAGCCACTCCTTTGTTGCCCTGGCAGTGTGCTTGGGATCATTGTCATGCTGAAAGACCCAGCCACGTTTCACCTTCAATGCCCTTGCTGATGTAAGGAAGTTTGCTCTCAAAATCTCACGATACATGAGCCCATTCATTCTTTCATGTACACGGATCAGTCGTCCTGGTCCCTTGGCAGAGAAACAGCCCCAAAGCATGATGTTGCCACCCCCATGCTTCACAGTAGGTATGGTGTTCTTTGGATGCAACTCAGCATTCTTTCTCCTCCAAACACGACGAGTTGTGTTTCTACCAAACAGTTCTACTTTGGTTTCATCTGACCATATGACATTCTCCCAATACTTTTCTGGATCATCCAAATGCTCTTTGGCAAACTTCAGACAGGCCCGGACATGTAATGGCTTAAGCAGGGGGACACGTCTGGCACTGCAGCATCTGAGTCCCTGGCGGCTTAGTGTGTTACTGATGGTAGCCTGTGTAACGTTGGTCCCAGCTCTCTGCAGGTCATTCACTAGGTCCCCCAGTGTTGTTCTGGGATTTTTACTCACTGTTCTTGAGATCATTTTGACCCCACGGGGTGAGATCTCGTGTGGAGCCCCAGATTGAGGGAGATTATCAGTGGTTTTGTATGTCTTCCATTTTCTAATTATTGCTCGCACAGTTGATTTTTTTCACACCAAGCTGCTTGCCTAGTGCATATTCTGTCTTCCCAGCCTGGTGCAGGGCTACAATTTTGTTTCTGGTGTCCTTCGACAGCTCTTTGGTCTTCACCATAGTGGAGTTTGGAATGTGACTGTTTGAGGTTGCGGACAGGTGTCTTTTATACTGATAGCAAGTTCAAACAGGTGCCAGTACTACAGGTAATGAGTGGAGGACAGAGGAGCCTCTTACATAAGAAGTTACAGGTATGTGAGAGCCAGAAATCTTGCTTGTTTGTAATTGACCAAATACTTATTTTCCACCAAAATTTGAAAAAAAAATTCTTTCCAAATCAGACAATGTGATTTTCAGGATTTGTTTTCTCATTTTGTCTCATAGTTGAGGTCTACCTATGATGTCAATTACAGGCCTCTCTCATCTTTTTAAGTGGGAGAACTTGCACAATTGGTGGCGGACTAAATACTTTTTTTCCCCACTGTATATTAGTGCATTAGGAATCGCCAAAACACCAGATTCCTTGTCACTTTGTAGATATTCACATTTTATCCTAGCCGATTTCTTTTTCATATAAGAGAACGAAACTTGCTATGAATTTTCTGAAAATGGGAATTATGGATCCAAATAGGGGCATTATGCAGAATGTATAAGAGTTGGGGCATCAATATAATTTTTAATAAGTTCCCTCTTCCTACAGCTGATAATGGTAATCTCCACCACGCATCGATTTTCTTTTTATACTTTTCCAGAAGAAGATATAGATTCAGTGCAATGTAATCCGGAGATCTTTTTGTTATACTTATACTCGGTATTAGAATTTCTCAACCGTTTGTATTCGTGCATGTTCTAATATGCTGGAATCAGGGATATCCTCAAATGGTAGAATAACCGACTTATCCCAATTAATGGATAGGCCTGACCATTCACCAAACTCTCCAATAATGTTCAGAATAGGATCAATAGACTTCTGGATATCACCTACTGTACATATATAACTGTTTGTGTATTATACAATCACTGTATTTTATGTAGTGTGGGCCCCCGCTTCTGCAGTGCCACCATGTAACCAATTGCTGGTGAAATAAAGGTTTTTGACTGACCTCATGATTGGTGTTTCTGCTTTGGGTTTCTGATTATTCACAAATGGTCTGCCATTCATATCCTAGCATAGATATGTCACCATCTTATTGGTACTAGACAATTGTCTGATATGTAGATACTTTCCTTTGGTTTGATATATATTATTTGCTTCGTTCAATTTTTGTTTTTAATGTGTTAACCCCTTTACCCCCGAACGTGGTTTGCTCGTTAATGACCAGGCCAATTTTTACAATTCTGACCACTGTCACTTTATGATGTAATAACTTTGGAACGCTTCAATGGATCCCCCTGATTCTGAGATTATTTTTTGTGACATATTGTACTTCATGATAGTGGTAAAATTTCGATGTGACTTGCATTACTTTGTGAAAAAATCAGAAATTTGGCGAAATTTGAATTTTCAGGCCCTTAAATCAGAGATTTATGTCACACAAAATAGTTAATAAATAACAATTCCCACATAAAACACACGTCACCCACTATAGGCAATACTAAGGGGTGTAATGGAGTCTAGACACAATGAAATTTAAAAAATTACAGTTTTTATTAAGTCATATATTAAAAGAAAAAAGTTTTTTTCCATAGAACAAAACAATGATTAAAAAGTTAAGAAGGAAAATTTTCAGCTGTCCAGGATTAGGTATATGGGACTCAATCCAAAGGCTCTTGTAGGATCGAGGGTAGGGTTAAGATATTTATTCCCTCAATGAATATATAGATATCAGCAATCCAGCTTTTAATGCTTACTGGCCAGAGGGTATAAAGTACAAATGCCCTATAAAGTGCCAGTGCCAGCAGCATGGGCATGTTACCCTAATAGATATACAGATATCAACAATCCAGTTTTTTGATACATGATGACCAGAGGGTATAAAGTACAAATGCCAAATAAAGTGTCAGTGCCAGCAGCATGGGCTTATTGCCCCAATATAGCTATATCAAAGGGACATTCAGATAATAATATTGTGGTGAGACCCAACCACTATATCCCCAGTTGTCATAATGTCAATTACTTACAGCCAGAGGAGAGAGAAAGTGACCCAGTGATCCTGGTGCTGCACCCCGACGACGCTGTTTCGCCATGCTTCTTCCAGGGGGGGTTAACCACTATAGCTTAACTGGCTCTTTAAATAGTGCCCGTGCCCTATCAAATCGCACTGATATGTACATGTGATGCTCGGTGTATTGGGCGCATGAACGCCGTCTGGCATCTCGTAACTACAGAAGAGACTTGGAACGCAAGCGTGGAATGCTTCGCCCTCCTAGGTGCGCCTGACCGGAAGTCCACGAGCGCCGCCGGCTGCGCATGCGCACCCACCGAGCGTGACACAGGAGATGGAGAATGAGCGATGCGCCCAGTAGCGGAGTACAAAAGAGGCGGGGCTAGTAAGGTCAGAAAACGAAACAGTCTTCATCCTATTCCCAATGAAAGGGAAGAGATTGGTCTCTACCCTATTTTCTCTTCTGTTTTCAGTCCATATGTTTATGTATATAAATATATATATATATATGTGTATATATGTCTTTTAGCTACAGCAATGTAACCTATGATTAAGAACCCCTGTTTGGTTGGAAACGCGTAAGATCTGCCTTACATATGGCGCTTTTTTAATGGAACTAATAAAATGGACGTTTTAACTTCACATCTCTTGTGATGGATACGGAGAAGGTGCTGGAGTTTACTTCTAGTATGTGATACTGTGCGGGCGCCATATTGCTGCAGGCAATTTTGTTTTTCCTCCAACAATATGGCACCGCCGGCCGCGCTTGCGCAATGGCATCTATCGGCAAATGAGAGACGCTATTGCGCATGCGCGGGCGTAGGCGCCATTTTCATGCATATAAATGTCAGACTTGGATATACCCAATTGCATATGCATTATTTAAAATAGGGGGCAGGTCACTGAACGCACAGTGACCTATCAGAAAGCAGACAAATGAATACACAAGCAGATCACCAAGATAAAGCCCCTCCCCAAATGTCCGCCCCAGAGCACGAGCATATCATTACCTCAGAAATGAATATAAAGATTAAACAAGAACCACTGGATGGATTTCATCAACAAAGGTATCATGTCAATCACCTGACTGTGTATGTACTTTAGTTTGCACAATCCTGCGCTTTAAGTGAGGCAGCCACACATAGAACTAATCATATATAAATACAGACGTATAAACCTGCTGCCAATCTATTGTGAGTATATGTGATCTCATATTAGCTATGGAGCGATGATAAACCCTTATGTACAATATGTGACTCCATATTATTGTACATTAGCTTAAATAATTTCAATTTCAGCTAAATAAAATGCCAAATTTGGTATTGATTTATTATTTTTAATGCATGCTACATCAATTTGATTGAAATACTCAGTGACTGTGTGTAGAAGCATAAGGAGGAGCACAATTACGATAATATAGTACATTTTTATATATTTTCAGTTTTTTTTGTGTTTTATAAGAATTCTTAGTGACGACATTTACTCACTATATGGCATCAAAATACACAAGACCGGTAATCTAACAATAGACCGCAATGCATACAGAACAGAGGTTTAGACAATGATTCAAAATCAGCGAGATAAGAAAAACCTATTAGAAGAACATGTGTGGAAGCCGCACGCTAACAATCGCTGGGTATCTAAGGTGGAGACAAGCTGGCGTGTCAGCCATATGCTGCGGAAGGAGAACAGATCATTCGGGGGGAGACAGACTAGTCACAGCGGGGATTTACGGGCCGTCTTTTCAGTAAACTTGTATACAGCCCCCATAAAGAACGGAGTTTTTCCGTATATAAAGATCCAAGGCCGCAGTGTTTCAAGGCAGATGGAGAGACTAATGGAGGCTCTAATCCTGGTGATCAAGAGATGGAGAAACAGCAAATGCCGATAAGTGTGAGAGGAAGAGGAGGGTGGAGATGGAGATGTAATAGAAAAGCATGATGTTCCTTCTCAGATTTACACCATGCGGTACCCCGGTGCTTCGCTGACAGACCACCAAGCCTATCTGGTTCTCAGTATCTTCTCCGTATCACCACCTCTAAGGGGTTTATGTGTTTTATCAATTGCATAAATGATTAATGTGCTGAGATGACTTTGATGTTCCTGTATAAAATGTTTGGAGATTTGTGATATGTTTCTATTTGCACCTTAGTTCTCGATATCATTAATACGTTCTCTGATTCCAGCCTGTAACCGGCGTTTTGTGCTGCCGACATATTGTAGATTGCCGGCCGTGCATCCATCTTGTATATTACACTGCTCGTGTTATAATTAAGAGACGTTTTGATCTGATCGGTGTTTTTGTTACTTCAGTCAGTAAAATTCTGACATTTGTGGGAGTATTTGCATGTTTTGCCGGATGTTGTTCCACACTTGAAAAAACCCTTTAAGTGTAGAAAACTAGAGGAAGCAGCTTGTGTAGTTGTCAAAAATCTAGGGGAGAGGCTCGATCCAAAGATGGTGCTTTTCTGGATACTACTACACCCACCTTTGATTATTTTAGCTATATCTGGGTCCTCTATCAAAATGGATAAATTACTATAATCGATTGTTTTAATTGAGGAAACTGACTGCTGTATTGCAGGACAAGTGTAGGGGGACGTCCTTATGATCTGATTGATTAGATTTATGTTTGAACCGGGTTTTGTGCACAACTATTTTTTCGTCTCTATTTAGCCTCCAATTGCTATAACCTCTCTTGGATTGTCTATTTCTGATGTTTCTTACTTCTCTTATATAGTCAGTTTCCATGCTACAATTACGTTTTGCCCGGATCATCTCCCCTACAGGTACACCTCTAGTTGTATGTTTTGGGTGATGACTCTTTGTGTGCAGGATTGTATTACCTGCTATACTTTTCTGAAAGTTGAGGTGATTATAGTTTTAGAGGGAATGCCAACCAGATTTAAATACAAAAAATCTGTGTGTGTCCGTTCTTGATGGAAAGTAAACCTTAAGATAAATGGGTAGCAATTGAAATAATTAATTTTGTACAGCAGATACATCGATGATATGGAATTCTGATGTATCTGCCGCATCACCATATAAAGTCTCTATATGGATTGTCCACGCAGTATACATACGACTCCTCATATCAGCTCAAAACTAAGTTGGCTAAAGAGGGGGAGTATTTTGCCCCCATTGAAACTCCATTGATTTGCATGTAATGTTTCATTAAATGAAAAATAATTGTTTTGTATGAGCAAATGTACAACATCCAAAATAAATAATTGTAAATCTGATGAAAAATTACTGTATTTTTTCATGTGAAAAGTGAAAATTTAGAGCATAAAGAGCTATTTTGTGGGGGATCGATGAATACAATGAGAAACTATCCAAGAAAAATTTGGACCGCTCCTTCACTGTATCTTTTACCAGCTTCTCTTCCCTTCCCCTTATTGTCGGGGTCCCTCAAGGATCAGTCCTAGGCCCCCTTCTTTTCTCCTTATACACTGCTCCTATTGGACAAACAATCAGCAGATTCTGTTTTCAGTACTATCTCTATGCTGATGACACCCAATTACACACCTCTTCTCCGGACATCACCCCTGCATTATTACAAAATACCGGTGATTGTCTTTCCGCTGTCTCTAACACTATGTCCTCCCTCTATCTAAAACTGAATCTGTCAAAAATTGAACTGCTCGTATTTCCTCCCTCCACTAACCTACCTGTGCCCGATATTGCCATTTCTGTTTGTGGCTCCATCATTACTCCCCAGCAACAAGCCCACTGTCTTGGGGTCACACTCGATTCAGATCTTTAATTCACTCCTCACATCAAATCACTCTCTCGCTCGTGTCATCTACACCTCAAGAACATTTCAAGAATCAGGACTTTTCTTACCTTTGACTCGGCAAAAACTCACTGTAGCTCTTATTCATTCTCATCTAGACTATTGCAACTCTTTACTTATCGGCCTCCCTCTTTCTAAACTTTCCCCTCTCCAATCCATCCAGAATGCAGCAGCCAGGATCATATTCCTCTCCAACCGATACACCGATGCCTCTTCCCCACATACTGGCTGGTGACCAGTTCATGTAGTGTTATGTACTTACCCTATTTAGCATATTATGGCTGTATTATACAAAATATGTATATGTTACCTTTTGTGTCTCCCCTATTTCCTCATAGACTGTAAGCTTGTGAGCAGGGCCCTCACTCCTTTTAATATCTGAGTTATGCTTATTTGGTAATGTCTTTTTGTCTGTTCAAGCCCCCCCTAAAATTGTAAAGTGCTGCGGAATATGTTGGCGCTATAAAAATAAAAATTATTATTATGGTTGCCATATGATGTCACTCATGGCCTGCAACATCTCAGTACTATCCTGAAGGAAACCAGGTGCCCTCTGGACGAGGGTCTGGAGGAGCCAGGCAACCCACTCCCCCAGCCTCTCACCCAGAAAGCCAATGCCAGACACGATTGGTCTCATGGGGGTGGATATATTTCTTTGTGGGCTTTGGGCAGAGCATACAAATATTGGCATGGCAGGATTTTCTATTTTCAGATACTACATTTCTTTCTTTGAAAAAACCCTAAACTGAAACCTTGTTCCAACAAAGTAAAAAGTTTAGTTTTAACAGGCTGAGTTGGATTATCTGATAAACGCCTTTACACATTATTGTCAAACAGCATATCTTCAACCCAGTTCACATAATCCTTTTATCCGTGACAACCACTGATCCTCCTATGTCTGAGGTTTTGATAAGTTGTTCTTGGTTCTGAGTTGTTGTAGGGCGCACTGTAAACTGGGTTGGATATTGCTGGTATAAATTCATCCATCTTGGAATTTCTCAGAATGCGTCTTCAGCTCTGATTCTCTTATTTTGTAATTGATCCACAGCTGGTTTGTGTTTTTGTACTGGATATAAATTTGGATTTGGTACACTAATAACATCTTGATGAGATTATCAGCAGTACTGTTATGAGTATTTTCTTTTTCCAAGCAGAACAGTGAAAGTTTCTCCGTAAAGCGTAATGACCTGAAGGCGTTTTCTGGATTCAATTCACCACAATGTACATTAATTCCATCATTGTCAGAATGATTTCTAAGAGGGATATTCCTGATGAATTTGTTGACATCACAAATTGTGGAAAAAAGGTTGAAATTGTAAGTGGGTACAAAGTTTATACCATATGACGAGTCTGTATCGGTCCTCAGTTAAGGCTGTAGTAGATAAGTTACAGGGAATCTGTCACCACTGGCACTTATCTGACCTCTAAAATGGTGTAAACGTGATAGAAATGTAAATCTATACCTACAGTGGGTGCTCCAATTGAGCATCTCTGGAGAGACCTGAAAATGGCTGTCCACCAACGTTCACCATCCAACCTGAAGGAACTGGAGAGGATCTGCAAGGAAGAATGGCAGAGGATCCCCAAATCCAGGTCTGAAAAACTTGTTGCATCATTCCCAAGAAGACTCATGGCTGTATTAGCCCAAAAGGGTGTTTCTACTCAATACTGAGCAAAGGGTGTGAATACTTATGACCATGTGATATTTCAGTTTTTCTTTTTTATTAAATTTGCAAAAATTTCTACATTTCTGTTTTCTTTCAGTCAAGATGGGGTGCAGAGTGGACTTTCATGAGAAAAAATGAACTTTTTAGAATTTACCAAATGGCTGCAATGAAACAAAGAGTGAAAAATTTAAAGGGCCCTGAATACTTTCCGTACCCACTGTACCTGTATGCCTCATATTAAAAGTCTTGTTCCTATGAAATGTTTTTTTATTCCTACAAGTTTCTGATGCGTTCCCGTCGCGGGGCCCGCAAGAAATCCCACCTCCTGTGTGAATTACACGTTTCCCCTCTCCCCTGCACGTCCGTGCCCTGTGAGGTGCAGTTGCCGCTGCCAAACCACACACCAGCCAAACCAGGAGTGGTATCCGCAAGGCTCCCAGCACTTTAAATGCTGCGATCGCAGCACTTAGGGGGTTAGAGACCAAACAGAGGGACAGAAGCCCCTCTGCTCTTGGATCGGACACCCCGCGCCATCAGCACAGGGTCCCGATCGTTGCCATGGTGACCCGATGTTGTCATGATGACATCCGGGACACCAGAAAGTTACTTGGATCATGCTCAGTGCATGATCAAAGTAACTGGTGTCTGCTGCACTGACAGGTTATAATGTACAGCAGTGATCCTGCACTGCTATATATTATAGCTGCGATCAGACTGCAGAAAGTGAAAGTCCCATAGTGGGACTAAGTAAAAAAGTGGAAAAAAAAACCTACAATAAAAGTACACATATTTGGTATCACCGCGTTTGGAACGACCTGACCTATAAAACTGTCCCACTAGTTAACCCCTTTAGTGAACACGGTAAAAATAAAAAAACTAAGCAAAAAATGGTGGTTTATCATCAAACAGCCAAATAAAACGAGATCAAAAAGACAAATGTAAATAAAAATGGTACCGCTGAAAACGTCATCTTGGCCCGCAAAAAACAAGCTGCCATACAGCTCCATCAGGGGCTCCCCAAACACGACATGGCGTCCGCTAATTATTCAAGCAAATTTGACATGCAAAAAGTTAAATGGGGCTCCTTCCCTTCTGAGCCCTGCCGTGCGCCCAAACAGTGGTTTTCCCCCACATATGGGGTATCTGTGTACTCAGGAGAAATTACACAACAAATGGTATGGTGAAATTTCTCCTGTTACCCTTATGAAAATGCAAAAGTGGGGGCTGAAAAACATTTTTGCTGGAAAAATTTGAAAATTTTATTTTTATGGCTCAATATTATAAACTTCTGTGAAGCACCTGAGGGGTCTAGTTTCCAAAATGGTGTCACTTGTGGGGGGTTTCCACTGTTTAGGCAAATCAGGGGCTCTCCAAACGCGACATGGCGTCCGCTAATTATTCAAGCAAACTTTACTTTCAAAAAGTCAAATGGCGCTCCTTCCCTTCCGATCCCTGAAACACCGAACATGAGGTCAGTGAAAAACCTTTATTTCACAAGCAATTGGTTACATGGTGGCACTGCAGAAGCGGGTGCCCACACTACATAAAATACAATGATTGTATAAATACACAAATAGTTAAATATATAATATATATACATAAATACATATACATACACACACACACATGTATTCTGAACCACAAAGGAGCAAGTATGTACAAGTAGAATGAGGCCAAGCGTATAAAGCAATAGACCTAGTGTAGCATGTCAATGATCCTGGGGTAGCCTAAAAATAATAACAAGACAAGTGCCCAGAAGATGCTGGTTAGATGTTAGAGGAAGTGTTCAACATGAGGGCCAGGTCAAAACTTGTAGACAAGAAGACAAGATAGGTAATATGCCTTGACTTCTGTTGTACGTGGTCCAGGGTACCGACCGAGTATGCGCCACACTCGGCACCCTGGGCCACTTAGGTAATATGCCTTCTATGACCTCATGTTCGGTGTTTCTGCTTTGGGTTTTGGCTTGCAAAATGCAGATTTCATTAGAATAGATTGTGGGCTCCAGTAGCTGAGCCCCTGAGGTTCCCATATTGGAAACTTCACTGCCTAAGGAATAAATCTAGGGGTGTAGTAAGTATTTTGAACCCATAGGTGCCTTACAGAATTTTATAACATTGAGTCATGGAAATATGACATTTTAGTGGTAAAAATGCAATTTTTGTATTTGCTACAAATTTATCAGGTACACAAGGGTTAATAGGTGAAACTGAACCCCATAATTTATTAAATAATATCTCCTGAAAGAGGTGATGTCCCATATGTCGTCAGAAATTAGTTAGCCCACATCTCAGGGGCCACTCATTGCCATGGTGACTCGATGTCATCATGACAACATCCGGGTGACCAGAGCTAACAAGTTATTTAGGTCGTGCGCAGTGCAAGATCTACCTAACTGGTGTCCGTGCAGCACTGACAGTTATAAAGCATAGCAAAGCTCCTGAAATATATATATATATATATATATATATATATATATATATATATATATATATATATATACATACATGCATGCAGTTGTGCTCAAAAGTTTACATACCCCGGCAGAATTTTTCATTTTTTGGCCTTGTTTCAGAGAATATGAATGATAAACTTTTTTTGTTTTCTCCACTCATGGTTATTGGTTGGGTGAAGCCATTTATTGTCAAACTACTGTGTTTTTATATCTTAATGACAACCAAAAACATCTAAATGACCCTGAGCAAAAGTTCACATACCCTGGTGATTTTTGCCTGATAACATGCACAGAATTTGACCCAAATGGGTTTGAATGGCTACTAAAAGTAACATCCTCACCTGTGACCTGTTTGCTTGTAATCAGTGTGTGTGCGTAAAAGCTAAGTGAGTTTCTGGGATCCAGACAGACTCTTGCATCTTTCATCCAGCCACTGACATTTCTGGATTGTGAGTCATGGGGAAAGCAAAAGAATTGTCAATGGATCTACGGGAAAATGTAGTTGAACTGTATAACACAGGAAAGGGATACAAAAAAATATCCAAGGAATTGATAATGCCAGTCAGCAGCATTCAAACTATGATTAACAAATGGAAAATCAGGAGCTCTGTAAAAATCAAACCACGGTCAGTTAGACCAACAAAAATTTCGGCCACAACTGCCAGGAAAATTGTTCGGGATGCAAAGAAAAACCCACAAATAACACCAGCTGAACATCAGGACTCTCTGAAAACTATTGATGTGGCAGTTTCAAGATGCACAATAAGGAGGCACTTGAAGAAAAATGGGCTGCATGGTCGAGTCGCCAGAAGAAAGCCATACTTAAATGCAAAGTATCTTACCTAGAATATGCCAAACAGCATAGAGACAAGCCTCAAAACTTCTGGAACAAGGTAATTTGGAATGATGAGACCAAAATTGAACTTTTTGGCCACAACCATAAACGTTACATTTGGAAAGAGGTCAACAAGGCCTATGATAAAAAGGAACACCATTCCTACAGTAAAGCACGGAGGTGGATCGCTGATGTTTTGGGGATGTACGAGCTACAATGGCACAGGAAACTTGGTAAAAGTTGAAGGAAAGATGAATGCAGCATGTTATCAGCAAATACTGGAGGCAAATTTGCACTCATAAGCCCGGAAGCTGCTCATGGGACCTACTTGGACGTTCCAACATAACAATGATCCAAAATACAAGGACAAGTCGACCTGTCATTGGCTACAGCACAACAAAGTGAAGGTTCTGGAGTGGTCATCTCAGTCTCAGTCTCCTGACCTCAATATCATTGAGCCACTCTGGGGAGATCTTAGGCGCGCAGTTCATGCTAGACAGCCCAGGAATTTACAGGAACTGGAGGCTGTTTGCCAAGAAGAATGGGCAGCTTTACCATATGAGAAAATAAAGAACCTCATCCACAACTACCACAAAAGACTTCAAGCTGTCATTGATGTTAAAAGGGGGCAATACACGGTATTAAGAACTGGGGTATGTGAAATTTTGATCAGGGTCATTTGGATGTTTTTGGTTGTCATTAAGATTTAAAAAGAGAAAACACAGTAGTTTGACAATAAATGGCTTCACCCAACCAATAACCATGAGTGGAGAAAAAGTTTTTTGTTATCATTCATATTCTCTGAAACAAGGCCAAGAATGGAAAAATTCTGCCGGGGTATGTAAACTTTTGAGCACAACTGTAAGAGATTTCAAGAATGTGGAATGTTAATTGGAAGATATAGGAACTGCAAGTTGTCAGGCAGTAATGGGCAAGCTGAAAGGATATATAGGAGAGATGAATGTATGTGATCCCTATGGTATGTTACTTTATTATTGTATGTACTGGTTTCTTGTTTTATCAAAAAAAAGAACTAATGAAAAAAGTCTCAAAAATGTATTGGATTAAAAAAAAAAAGACTAAGAAAAAGTTTTCTCCACTGTGTGGGTTCTCTGGTGCCTAATCAAATCTGATTTCTGGTTAAAACATTTCCCACATTCTGAACATGAAAAAGGCTTCTCCCCTGTGTGAGTTCCCTGGTGCTTAACTAAAGCTGATTTATCGTAAAAACATTTCCCACATTCTGCACATGAAAAAGGCTTCTCTCCTGTGTGAATTCTCTGGTGGCTAACCAAAGCTGATTTCTGTTTAAAACATTTCCCACATTCTGAACATGAAAAAGGCTTCTCCCCTGTGTGGGTTCTCTGGTGGATATTAAGATGTGCTTTCTGGTTGAAACATTTTTCACATTCTGAACAGGTAAAAGGCTTCTCCCCTGTGTGAGTTCTCTGGTGCTTAACCAAAGATGATTTATCGTTAAAACATTTCCCACATTCTGAACATGAAAAAGGCTTCTCACCTTTGTGGGTTCTTTGGTGCTTGACAAAATCTGATTTCTGGTTAAAACATTTCCCACATTCTGAACATGAAAAAGGCTTCTCCCCTGTGTGGGTTCTCTGGTGGATATTAAGATGTGCTTTCTGGTTGAAACATTTTTCACATTCTGAACAGGTAAAAGGCTTCACCCCTGTGTGAATTCTCTGGTGCTTGACCAAAGCTGATTTCTGGTTAAAACATTTCCCACATTCTGAACATGAAAAAGGCTTCTCCCCTGTGTGGGTTCTCTGGTGGATATTAAGATGTGCTTTCTGGTTGAAACATTTTTCACATTCTGAACAGGTAAAAGGCTTCTCCCCTATGTGAAGTCTCTGGTGCTTAACCAAAGCTGATTTATCGTTAAAACATTTCCCATATTTGGAACAAAAAAATCTATTGTCCGCTGTGTGTATTTTTTGATGTTTAAGAATAGACTTTTCGAGGGTAAAACTATTTCCATTTTCTGAACATGAAAATGACTTCGTTCCTTTATGAGCAGTTTGTTTTGTAATGCTTATTTTTTTATTTTGATTTTCCTTAGTAGTCGGTAATGAATCAGAAGACAGAACCTGTTTCATAGGATCAGATGATAGATCTTTGCTGTGAAGGGATGATGGTATATCTGGAGTAATGGCATTCACTTCAATTGTATCCTGTGGGATCTCAAGATCATCAGATTTAAAAATTGAAGATATCAGTTGTTCCTCTGATCTCCTGGTACAGTCATCTGCCAAGAAAAAAAACAATTATTAATTCTGAATAAAATATCCCTGAAATTTATATTTTTGAACATTTCTACTTAAAACGTCTGTAGAAACGACAAGTTATTGACAGAATGACAGAGAAACGTGAAAACCTCATAGGATGCACCAGTAGAGCGTGGTGTTCAACTGATTGTTCATTCTGCCTCCCAAATATGGAATAAGAAGCCATCAAAAAATGTTATGTAGGCAAAAATGATACCCATAAAAACTTCTTCTCATCCATAAATCAATCCAGCAATATCCGCTTCTCCCAAAGTCAAATCTCCCCCTCACTTCTGAGCCTTACAGTGTGCCCAAACCACATTCAGCATCCATGTATTTGGCATTACAATAAGAAGAAGAACCCACTTAATTTACGGTGTGTGTCTCCTGGAGCACAATCTGGACACTATGTGTTGGGTAATAAAATGGCCAATGTGCAATTTTCACTCTCCACCATTCATTGTGTGCTAATTTCTGGAAAGTGCCTCTGGAATCAAAATAATCGCTACGTCTATAGATTAATTCACTGCGGGTTATAATTTCCAAAATAGAGGTCACTTTGTTATATTAAAGAAGTTGTCCAGTACTTTTTATTGCCCCAATGTCCCCCAATGTATTTTCCCTGTGCCCATAAGTCTTTTTGTAAATACCTTCTGCAGTCCTTCTTGCCTGTGAGCGGCGCTATCTCTGGCCGCTGTCAGGCATCACGTGACCCCCCCCCCGATAGCGTCACTCACAGGCAAGAAGGACAGCAGAAGGTAATTACAAAGATTCTTATGGGCACAGGGTAAATACATTGGGGGGCATTGGGCAATTGTAAAAAGTACTGGACAACTTTTTTAAGGCTTCTGTAAATAGGGTGTCCAATCTCCCCTGGGATCTGCTCCAACATCTGCATCTGTCACCAGGCGCCGCCGTAATCATTCTGCAGGTAGCGCTGGTGATGGAGGAGACGTTGGAACCAGAAGCTCTGGGCAGCACAGGCTCTGTCCAAACACTAAGATTAGGTAGCCTGGGACCTGTAGTACCATCCAGTCTGGCAGTATGGGTGTGTGTGCTGTCCAGCTGGAGTAATCTGCTCCCTGCTTCATCCAATCGGAAAGCACCACACCCTACTAAAGCTGGAAGCATATTGCCGGAAGCTGCCAGATACAGGCTTGTTCTCCTCTGGTTCAGTCCTCTGTGCTCAGCTTCCGGCTTGTGTATTTGATCTCTGTTGTGACCTCGGCCCGTTTACTGACTACTCTTGTGTCTTCTGATTGGTATTTTCTCTGTCCTCCTGGTTCTGACCCGACTACCTGGCTATTCTTCTTGGGGTTAAAGGGTGATGAGCAAGGCAATCTCTGAGATCAGGAAAATGGAGTATATAGCACCAAGCCTGTTCATGGTAGCCATCTTTTGAGCTGCCAGGTGACAATGAACAGTGCCCCCAATACATTGTGTCTGAAATATATTCCAGCAAGATCTGCATTCAGATAGCTAAATGGCGCTCCTTCTATACAACCTGTACAACGATATATAAAGTATTGTTGGATTCAAGAGAAGTTGGAAAATAATTTGTAAGGTCCATTTGTTTCTTATTATCCTTTGTGAAGAATTCCAGAGTTATCACCATATAAAGTGACACACGTCAGATTTGAAAATGGGCCCAGAGAGGAACACAAAACTGGCTGCAGGAAGGGGTTAAATCAGAGTATTTTGGGAACTAACTGCTGCAGTCAAAAACTGTGAGTATAGACAATAACACATCTACTGAAATGATCAAACTCAACAGTCTTCATCAGTAAAAAATGAGTAACTAGTGGTGAAACTTCTCTGGGGTAATTACAGTATGGTGCTTGGTGGCTGTTAGTAATCTAAACTATCGTAAGGGACAAATGAGTTTCAAGAAGAAATATTACACATTGAAACAGAACTTTTTATAATAGTGCAGAGCTGAGGTGTCTTAAATTTAGATCTCGGGCATTGGGAAGACGTAATGGAGACCTTCTTTTAAAGACTACCAGGGAGTTACAGACTCACATAAGTGAGGCCGGCCGATCCCACCAAAATCAAACAAAGTGAATCTGTAAAATAGACAGAATAAAAGATATGTTACATCCCCAACAACAACGTATGTAAGAGGGGAGAGCTCCAACACTAAACCGGAGTCGCACTCATTTATGGTGGACCATTGGAGCTACTATGAGTCCTGACCAGGAAAGTAGAGAAAGTATTAGTGCCCCCATTTCAGGAGAGATTGTGCAGTAATCTGAATTCCTTAGGATGGAAAACATAATGGAATTGATGACGTGGAGTGAATCCATGAAACCAGGGCTCGAGCCAACACATCTCCTGCAGGCGTAAATAAATGTATATTACAGCCATCAGCCACGCACAGCTTAGAGATATATCATGGCACAGGTGTAATGTTTTTTTATGTAGTTTATCAAGATCCTGTTTGAAGTTAGATGGTTTAAAAAGAAATTGAAAAGTCAGGATAAAGGGAAACTCTGCTGTTATTGTACAGAAATTCACACTTGGCCTCACTACACATTTAATGTTGTCAATCATAAAAGTGACGTTTGGTCAGAAAGACTGGACCTGGTCTTGTAGGGACCATATGAGCACATTCAGCAGCACAGAAGAGGGAGAAGGTAGATTCATCCAATAAGATATCAGGGATCTAGGAAGCCAACAGCATCATTACCCTCCGCTTTCTCTTACAGGCCCATAATAATTTTGATTTTCTCACTTGTCAGCACATTCTACGTACGCTGCCATTTGGCTTTGCACTTTACAGATCTGGGCAGGTAATGACAACGTCATCTAATCCCAGGGGGTAGTTGGATCCTCCAGGTTGTAAGTTCTATAGAAAAGGTCTTTTACAATTACACAAAGTAATGTGAACATTTTCGGATGGAGGAAAATGTTGTGGTCTAGAGGTAAAATGGTGATCACACGATTGTGATACAGCTGGACTACACCACCGATAAAGCAGCCACAGCCGGTGACTGAGAAGAATCTGTGACTTCTCTGCATTTAGTGGTTACTACTCACCTGGGTAGTCATATGTAGGAATCTCCTCTTTACACCACTCATCACCCCTCACATATGTCTCTGTAGTATTAATATGGGTCAGATCTTCACCCTGAAAGAAATATTGTAAAAGTCACAGACAGATGGAGAAGTCACATGTATGATCAGCTCTAATCCGGCCATCTCCACCGTTCTCATTACACAAGTATAAAACATATAATACTGGTGGATAAAACAAGACTGAGCACAAGACCTTCACAGCCGTCTACACATCATAGGGGAGATCTCATGACACCTTCTCTCCATCTACCTGATGATCCTGAGGAACATTAGGGTCTTCTTGTTTACAGTCCTGTGGAAGAAGAGGACGGGGACATCTCTCTGGTGTTGTCCTCTTACTGGATAGATCTGGAGGAAACACATACAGGGACTGAATTCATTCTTTACATACAGATAATTATAGGCTGTGTGGATTTAGTCCTGTCTATTACCTGGAGATGTGAGGGACTGGGGAACCTCCATCATGACGTTCTTGTACAGATCTTTGTGTCCTTCCAAATACTCCCACTCCTCCATGGAGAAATAGACGGCGACATCCTGAAACCTTATAGGAACCTGACACATACAATGATACCGTTATCCCCCCGATCCCTTCATAGCGTTACTGTATAATGTCCCAGCATTCTCAATAGTGTCACCTCTCCAGTCAGCAGCTCAATCATCTTGTAGGCGAGTTCTAGGATCTTCTGGTCCTTAATGTCCTCATGTATCAGGGGGTGAGGTGGAGGTCCTGTGATCGGGCTCAGGGGTCTTCCCCATCCCTCAGACACAGGGTCCTGACAGCGCTCACTAGAGGTCTTCTTCACTACTGTGTAATCCTGGTTATGGAGAGATACATTAATAAATCTCATTACAGACATTTCCAGAGTCCTCACCTCTCCAGTTCTGTCCATCTGTTATTCCCATAGATAAGAATGATGTAATGTGACGTCATCAGAATCTCTCACCTCTCCAGTAAGCCGGAAGAGGATCTCTAGGGTGAGGTGTAATATCCTCTCCACCATCTTGTCTCTGTCCATATCCATCCTTGATAGGCGATTTAGAAAAATTCTCTTAATATAGAAGATCTTCACTGAGAGAATCCGATATTGTAGAGACCTGAATGAGAAAAAGAGCTGATGTAAAATCATAAAGAATTCTGTGTATTAATACAATTACTGGAGACAATAAGGGAAATATATCAGAAGATAGAATGTGTAGATGTTGTATTCTCTAGTCTTTTATGGACTGGAACATAAGTTGAATTGATGACTTAGACATCTCCTCCATACTTCCAATCACTGGCTAAGTTGGCCACTGCTTCAGTAAGAATCACCCAGAAACCCAAGCAGCAATGGTATTTTTATTATTTTACAACATTCTGCTTTTGTCCCTGACGTACTAATAAAACCTATATATTTTAGGCCACAGACAACAAGCAGTTTCTTCCTTGGAGTCTGCAGCTGAATACATTTCTTATAGACTCATCTTCCATAATGCTAATTCTTGTCATATACATTACACGTGACATGAGAAATAACAACTTCATGATGAGGACGACATCTTAATCTTCTAATACGGCTCTAGAAACAAATTTGGCCAGAGTCCATCACTGACCTCATCATCACCGACTGTCTATATGAATGTTTCCCGTCTTTCCCAGGTTATAATCGTTTATCACGATAGATCTCATTTATAAGAGCTTGTTTGTAAGAACACCAAGACAGGAGTTATTTGATGCTAATGTCTCCTTGTACAGTGTTTTTTTTACCTGGATATTATGTTTCTAAAAGCATTTTACTATAGGTTTCCATATATTACATGAAAAACAGTAAAAAAAGAAAACTAAGTGTTAATACATAAAATAAAATTGGGGTTGGCGGGACTGTGACAACATTATACTGTATGTGGGAAGATGGCGGTACTGTGAGAACATTATACAGTATGTGGGAAGATGGTGGTACTGTGGGAACATTATACTGTATGTGGGAACATTATACTGTATGTGGGAAGATGGCGGTAATGTGAGAACATTACACTGTATGTGGGAAGATGGCGGTACTGTGAGAACATTACACTGTATGTGGGAAGATGGCGGTACTGTGAGAACATTACACTGTATGTGGGAAGATGGCGGTACTGTGAGAACATTATACTGTATGTGGGAAGATGGTGGTACTATGAGAGCATTATACTGTATGTGGGAAGATGGCGGTACTGTGGGAACATTATACTGTATGTGGGAAGATGGCGGTACTGTGAGAACATTATACGGTGTGGGGAAATAGAGGTACTATGAGAGCATTATATTGAGAGGCTTAATGACCGCAGTCGCTCCTGTGCCCGGGCCCAGCTAACACCAACCCCTGCTGCAGCTGGATGTGTGTTCTCGGACTGACATTCAGCTTAGTGCCACAATACACGCTGCCGACCAATCAGAGGCCAGCAGCTGACATCAGCATGTACGTCATTAGGGGCGCATGGAAGTAACATCATGCTCTCCTGTCGCTTCCAGCTGAAGTCAGCGGCAGCTCCAGAAAAAGACACCGCGCGGTGAGGGAGCGGAGAGAAGGTGAGGATAATGTTTTTTTTTTAAATCAGAGAGTACACGGTGCCCTTGGCCATAATACTACATGTAAGAGGATGGGCTGTGCATTACACTACATGTACGGACTATGGGCTGTGCATTATACTACATGTACGGACTATGGGCTGCGCATTATATTACATGTACGGACTACGGGCTGCGCATTATGCTACATGTAAGAGGATGGGCTGTGCATTATGCTACTACATGGAAGACTATGGGCTGTGCATTATACTACATGGATGACTATGGGCTGCGCATTATATTACATGTACGGACTACGGGCTGCGCATTATACTACATGTACGGACTATGGGCTGTGCATTATACTACATGTACGGACTATGGGCTGTGCATTATACTACATGTACGGACTATGGGCTGTGCATTATACTACATGTACGGACTATGGGCTGTGCATTATACTACATGTACGGACTACGGGCTGTGCATTATACTACATGTACGGACTACGGGCTGTGCATTATACTACATGTACGGACTATGGGCTGTGCATTATACTACATGTACGGACTACGGGCTGTGCATTATACTACATGTACGGACTATGGGCTGTGCATTATACTACATGTACGGACTATGGGCTGTGCATTATACTACATGTACGGACTATGGGCTGTGCATTATACTACATGTACGGACTATGGGCTGTGCATTATACTACATGTACGGACTATGGGCTGTGCATTATACTACATGGATGACTATGGGCTGCGCATTATACTACATGTACGGACTACGGGCTGTGCATTATACTACATGTACGGACTACGGGCTGTGCATTATACTACATGTACGGACTACGGGCTGTGCATTATACTACATGTACGGACTACGGGCTGTGCATTATACTACATGTACGGACTACGGGCTGTGCATTATACTACATGTACGGACTATGGGCTGTGCATTATACTACATGTACGGACTACGGGCAGTGCATTATACTACATGTACGGACTATGAGCTGTGCATTGTACTACGTGTACGGACTATGGGCTGTGCATTATACTACATGTACGGACTACGGGCAGTGCATTATACTACATGTACGGACTATGAGCTGTGCATTGTACTACATGTACGGACTATGGGCTGTGCATTATACTACGTGTACGGACTATGGGCTGTGCATTATACTACATGTACGGACTATGGGCTGTGCATTATACTACGTGTACGGACTATGGGCTGTGCATTATACTACGTGTACGGACTATGGGCTGTGCATTATACTACGTGTACGGACTATGGGCTGTGCATTATACTACGTGTACGGACTATGGGCTGTGCATTATACTACGTGTACGGACTATGGGCTGCGCATTATACTACATGTACGGACTATGGGCTGCGCATTATACTACATGTACGGACTATGGGTTGTGCATTATACTACATGTATGGACTATGCATTATACTACATGTACGGACTTGTGCATTATACTACATGTATGGACTATGCATTATACTACATGTATGGACTATGGGCTGCGCATTATACTACATGTACGGACTATGGGCTGCGCATTATACTACATGTACGGACTATGGGTTGTGCATTATACTACATGTATGGACTATGCATTATACTACATGTACGGACTATGGGTTGTGCATTATACTACATGTATGGACTATGCATTATACTACATGTATGGACTATGGGCTGTGCATTATACTACATGTATGGACTATGGGCTGTGTATTATACTACATGTACGGACTATGGGCTGTGCATTATACTACATGTACGGACTATGGGCTGTGCATTATACTACATGTACGGACTATGGGCTGTGCATTATACTACATGGATGACTATGCATTATACTATATGTACGGACTATGGGCTGCGCATTATACTACATGTATGGACTATGGGCTGTGCATTATACTACATGTACGGACTATGGGCTGTGCATTATACTACATGTACGGACTATGGGCTGTGCATTATACTACATGGATGACTATGGGCTGTGCATTATACTACATGGATGACTATGGGCTGCCCATTATACAGTATGGAGGATTTTGGGGAGTGCATTATACTCCTCTTATGGGGCCCCATCACTTCTATGTTCGCCCCTGGTGAGTGTAATAGTTTATTAATTTCTATACACTAAAGAACCGAGGCAGAACAGGGGACATATACCAGGTTGGGGCCAATGATAAGGGACATACATATACACTGGGTACGGAAAGTATTCAGACCCCTTTAAAGTGTTCACTCTTTGTTTCATTGCAGCCATTTCGTAAATTCTAAAAAGTTCATTTTTTTCTCATTAACCCCTTTACAACCCGAGGTGGTTTGCACGTTAATGACCAGGCCAATTTTTACAATTATGTCCACTGTCACTTAATGAGGTAATTACTTTGGAACGCTTCAACGGATCCCCCTGATTCTGAGATTGTTTTTTTTGTGACATATTGTACTTCATGATTGTTGTAAAATTTCTTCCATATCACTTGCGTTTATTTGTGAAAAAAATGGAAATTTGTCGAAAATGTTGAAAATTTTTCAATTTTCAAAATTTGAATTTTTATGCCCTTAAATCAGAGAGCTATATCTCACAAAATAGTTAATAAATAACATTTCCCACATGTCTACTTTACATCTGCACAATTTTGGAACCAAAATTTTTTTTTTTAGGGAGCTATAAGGGTTAAAAGTTGACCAGCGATTTCTCATTTTTCCAACAAAATTTCCAAAACCATTTTTTTAGGGACCACATCACATTTGAAGTCAATTTGAGGGGTCTTTATGACAGAAAATACCCAAAAGTGACACCATTCTAAAAACTGCACCCCTCAAGGTGCTCAAAACCACATTCAAGAAGTTTATTAACCCATCAGGTGCTTCACAGGAATTTTTGGAATGTGGAAGAAAACAATTAACATTTAACTTTTTTCACAAAAATGTTACTTTAGACCCAATTTTTTTTATTTTCGCAAGGGTAACAGTAAAAAATAGACCCCATATGTGGGGAAAAAACACTATTTTGGCTCATGGCAGGAAGGGAAGGAGCGCCATTTGACTTTTTGAATGTAAAATTTGCTTGAATAATTAGCGGACGCCATGTTGCGTTTGGGGAGCCCCTGATGTGCCTAAACAGTGGAAACCCCCACAAGTGACACCATTTTGGAAACTAGACCCCTCAGGGAACTGGTCTAGATGTGTGGTGAGCACCTTGAACCCCCAGGTGCTTCACAGAAGTTTATAACATTGAGCCGTAAAAATAAAATGTTCACATTTTTCCCACAAAAATGTTTTTCAGACCCCAGTTTTGCATTTTCACAAGGGTAACAGGAGAAATTGCACCATCCAACATGTTGTGCAATCTCTCCTGAGTAAACCGATACCCCATATGTGGGGGAAAACCACTGCTTGGGCATACGGCAGGGTTCGGAAGGGAAGGAGCACCTTTGACTTTTTGAATGTAAAATTTGCTTGAATAATTAGCGGATGTGCCCCTGCTGTGCCTAAACAGTGGAAAAACACCACAATTGACACCATTTTGGAAACTAGACCCCTCGGGGAACTTATCTAGATGTGTGGTGAGCACCCTGAACCCCCAAGTGCTTTACAGAAGTTTATAACATGGAGCCGTGAAAATAAAAAAATCAAACTTTTTCCACAACAATGATGTTTTAGCCCCAATTTTTCTATTTTCACAAGGGTAAGAGGTGAAAATGGACCCCAAAAACTGTTGTGCAATTTCTCCTGAGTACGCCAATATGTGGAGAAAATACAGTGTTTGGGAGCACGGCTGAGTTCAGAAGGGAAGGAGCACTGCGTGGTCTTTTGAATGCAAAATTGGCTGGAATTGAGAGTGGACGCCTAAATAGTAGGGTGCCTAAATAGTGGAAACCCCCCACAAGTGACCCCATTTTGGAAACTACACCCCTCAAGGGGTATAGTGAACATTTTGAACCCAGAGGTACAACACAGAATTTGATAACATTAGGTCATCATATTGAATAAGCTGTCATTAGTCTTGAGCGCACGTGCTCGCTACTTGAGTTTGCATCGGGTACTCAGGTATGCACCATGTATCACGCGTGCTCGAGTGACATGTTCAAGTCCCCACCCGCATGTTTCACAGTTATAAGACACCCAAAAAAAAACATGCAGAGATCGTTCGTGCATGACAGGCAATCCCCGCAATGTTTTTTTGGCCGCGAAGCATATGGGGCGGAGACTCGAACATGTCACTCGAGCACCCGCGATACTCAGTGCATACCTGAGCACCCAATGTAAACTCAAGTAGCGAGCACTTGTGCTCAACACTAGTCGCCATATCGTCATCTTTTTTTTTTTACTTTTGAAAAAAAAAACAACCTTAACCCCAACCCTAATACAACCCCAACCCTAACCCTAGAGTTTATTTTTTACGCAGTTCCTCGTGCAGTATAACTGATTAGACGACTTTTTTCTTCGGGTCGGTGCAATTACAGCGATACCAGAATCATATGGGGTTTTTATGATTGACAGCTGTCACACACTAAAAGACGCATTTTTTTTGCATAATCTAGTTTTTGCATCGCCATATTTTGAGAGCTATAATTTTTCCATATTTTGGCCGACAGTCATGTGACGGCTTGTTTTTTGCGGGATGAGTTGATGTTTTTATTGGTGCCATTTTCAGGCACGTGACATTTTTTGATCGCTTTCTATTCCAATTTTTGGGAGGCAGAATAAACAAAAAACAACAATTCAGGAATTGTTTTTTTTTTTTTCATTTTTTTATGCCGTTCCGAATGTGGTAAAATTGATAAGGCAGCGTTATTCTTCGGGTCAGTATGTTTACAGCGGTACCACATTTATAGAGTTTTTCTATGTTTTGGCGCTTTTACACAATAAAAGCTATTTTATAGAAATAACATTCTTTTTGCATCGCTTCATTCTGAGAGCTATAACTTTTTTATATTTCGGCTGATGGAGCTGTATGGCAGCTTGTTTTTTAAGGGACAAGATGACGTTTTCAGCGGTACCATTTTTATTTATATTCGTCTTTTTGATCGCGTGTTATTCCATTTTTTGTTTTTGCGGTATGATGATAAAGCATTTTTTTTTTTTGCTTTGTTTTTTATTTATTTTTTCTACCGTGTTCAATAAAGGGGTTAACTAGTGGGACAGTTTTATAGGTCAGGATGTTCCGGACGCGGCGATACCAAATATGTATACTTTTTTTTTTTTTTTTATAATAATAATATTTATTGATGGGTACATTATATTTTTATTTTTGGTGGATTCTTTTTTTGATTTTTTTAAATATTTTTACAATTTTTTTCTTTTTTTACTTTTATACTTTTTCCCCACTCTGGGACTTTCACTTTTTTACTCTGATCGCCTGTATAGCATAGGGATGGAGCACCATCCCTGTGCTATACAGGCTGTCAGCGCTGCAGATGCAGAAGATAATTTGGTCGTGCACTGCGCATGACCAAAGTATCCTCCTGCTGTCTGGTGACCCAGATGTTGTTATGATGACATTGGGTCGTCATGGCAACACCCGGGAAGCCGCGGCAAACAGCGTTGGACGCCGGCAGGAGAGGTGAGTATCGGTGATCACCTCCCTTTGCCCTGGCAATGCTGCGATCGTCTTCAATCGCAGCGTTGCAGGACCGCTCCTAGCACATAGCACCGGGTGTCAGCTGTGACAATCAGCTGACACCCAGGTTGTGCGGGCGAAATCAACAGGGCGTACTAATACGTACCTGGTTCTTAAAGCCTAGGGCGCAGGTGCGTATTAGTACGCCCTGGGCTTTTAAGGGGTTAAAGTACACTCTGCACCCCATGTTGACTGAAAAAAAAAACAGAAATGTAGAAATTGTTGCAAATTTATTAAAAAAGAAAAACTGAAATATTACATGGTCATAAGTATTCAGACCCTTTGCTCAGTATTGAGTAGAATCACCCTTTTGAGCTAGTACAGCCATGAGTCTTCTTGGAAATGATGCAACAAGTTTTTCACACCTGGATTTGGGGATCCTCTGCCATTCTTCCTTGCAGATCCTCTCCAGTTCCGTCAGGTTGGATGGTGAGCGTTGGTGGACAGCCATTTTCAGATCTCTCCAGAGATGCTCAATTGGGTTTAGGTCAGGGCTCTGGCTGGGCCAGTCAAGAATGGTCATAGAGTTGTTCTGAAGCCACTCCTTCGTTATTTTAGCTGTGTGCTTAGGGTCATTGCATGTTGGAAGGTGAACCTTAAGCCAAGTAAGAGGTCCAGAGCACTCTGGAAGAGGTTTTCATCCAGGATGTCTGTACTTGGCCGCATTCATGTTTCCTTCAATTGCAAGCAGTCGGCCTGTCACTGCAGCTGAAAAACACCCCCATAGCATGATGCTGCCACCACCATATTTCACTGCTGGGATTGTATTGAGCAGGTGATGAGCAGTGCCTGGTTTTCTCCACACATACCGCTTAGAATTATCACCAAAAAGTTCTATCTTCATCTCATCAGACCAGAGAATCTTATTTCTCATAGTCTGGGAGTCCTTCATGTGTTTTTGTTCAAACTCTATGCGGGCTTTCATATGTCTTGCACTGAGGAGAGGCTTCCGTCAGGCCACTCTGTCATAAAGGCCCGACTGGTGGAGCGCTGCAGTGATCGTTGACTTTGTGGAAGTTTCTCCCATCTCCCTACTGCATCTCTGGAGCTCAGCCACAGTGATCTTGGGGTTCTTCTTTACCTCTCTCAACAAGGCTCTTCTCCCACGATTGCTCAGTTTGGCTGGACGGCAAGGTCTAGGAAGACTTTTGGTGGTCCCAAACTTATTCTATTTAAGGAATATGGAGGCCACTGTGCTCTTAGGAACCTTGAGTAATGCAGAAATTCTTTTGCAACCTTGGCCAGATCTGTGCCTTGCCACAATTCTGTCTCAGAGCTCCTTGGGCAGTTCCTTTTGAGCTCATGATTCTCATTTTGTCTGACATGCACTGTGAGCTGTCAGGTCTTATATAGACAGGTGTGTGCCTTTCCAAATCAAGTCCTATCAGTTTAATTAAACACAGCTGCACTCCAATGAAGGAGTAGAACCATCTCAAGGGGGATCAGAAGGAAATGGACAGCATGTGACTTAAATATGAGTGTCTGAGCAAAGGGTCTGAATACTTATGATCATGTGATATTTCAGTTTTTATTTTTTAATAAATTTGCAAAAATTTCTACATTTCTTTTTTTCAGTCAAGATGGGGTGCAGAGTGTACTATAATGAGAAAAAAATGAACTTTTTAGAATTTACCAAATGGCTGCAATGAAACAGAGTGAAAAATGTAAAGGGGTCTGAATACTTTCCTTACCCACTGTATGTATCAGGATGGGGGGTGGTCGAAATCTCGCAACGGGTCCCGTCAGACCTTAGTTATACCTCTGATTATACTGTGTGGGGGCATGGCGGTACTATGGGAACATTACACTGTGTGGGGGGCATCATACATCCTGCATAAGGGGCATAATGGGGGCATTACATTGTGTAGGCATCATACATCCTTCATAAGGGGCATAATGGGGGCATTACACTGTGTGGGGTCATCATACATCCTGCATAAGGGGCATAATGTGGGCATTACACTGTGTGGCGGCATCATACATACTGCATAAGGGGCATAATGGGGGCATTACACTGTGTGGGGGCATCATACATCCTGCATAATGGGGGCATTACACTGTGTGGCGGCATCATACATACTGCATAAGGGGCATAATGGGGGCATTTCACTGTGTGGGGGCATCATACATCCTGCATAAGGGGCATAATGGGGGCATTACACTGTGTGGGGGCATCATACATCCTGCATAAGAGGCATAATGGGGGCATTACACTGTGGGGGGCAACATACATCCCGCATAAGGGGCATAATGGGGGCATTACACTGTGTGGGGGCAGCATACATCCTGCATAAGAGGCATAATGGGGGCATTACACTGTGTAGGGGGCATCATACATACTGCATAAGGGGCATAATGGGGGCATTACACTGTGTGGGGGCATCATATATCCTGCATAAGGGGCATAATGGGGGCATTACACTGTGGGGGCATCATACATACTGCATAAGGGGCATAATGGGGGCATTACACTGTGGGGGGGATCATACATCCTGCATAAGGGGCATAATGGGGGCATTACACTGTGTGGGGGGCATCATACATCCTGCATAAGGGGCATAATGGGGGCATTACACTGTGTGGGGGCATCATACATACTGCATAAGGGGCATAATGGGGGCATTACACTGTGTGGGGGCATCATATATCCTGCATAAGGGGCATAATGGGGGCATTACACTGTGTGGGGGGCATCATACATCCTGCATAAGAGGCATAATGGGGGCATTACACTGTGTGGGGGCATCATACATCCTGCATAAGAGGCATAATGGGGGCATTACACTGTGTGGGGGGCATCATACATACTGCATAAGGGGCATAATGGGGGCATTACACTGTGTGGGGGCATCATACATCCTGCATAAGGGGCATAATGGGGGCATTACACTGCGTGGGGGGCATCATACATACTGCATAAGGGGCATAATGGGGGCATTACACTGTGTGGGGGCATCATACATCCTGTATAAGGGGCATAATGGGGGCATTACACTGTGTGGGGGCATCATACATCCTGCATAAGGGGCATAATGGGAGCATTACACTGTGTGGGGGCATCATACATACTGCATAAGGGGCATTACACTGCGTGGGGGGCATCATACATACTGCATAAGGGGCATAATGGGGGCATTACACTGTGTTGGGGGCATCATACATACTGCATAAGGGGCATAATGGGGGCATTACACTGTGTGGGGGCATCATACATCCTGTATAAGGGGCATAATGGGGGCATTACACTGTGTGGCGGCATCATACATCCTGCATAAGGGGCATAATGGGGGCATTACACTGTGTGGGGGCATCATACATACTGCATAAGGGGCATAATGGGGGCATTACACTGTGGGGGCATCATACATACTGCATAAGGGGCATAATGGGGGCATTACACTGTGGGGCCAGTAAAGGGGTCCTGTACTATGAGAACAATAAGTTTCCTCCCTTCCTGTCTCCATAGTTGGGTCGTATGTATCTATTACAGGAAACAGAACAAAAACCTTATGATTCTTATAAAGGGGCAACACAAGACCCCAAAAGAGTCTCCGTGCTGAAGGGGTTAATGCCCCCTGCGCCCAGTAATGGGGGATCTCCACATACCTCCACCTGCAGAGCCGCCACCACATATATGGCTGCTCTGTGCGCACAGGAGCTGTGATGAGGTCACAGGAGGGGAGGAGTCAGGGGTCACATGATCAGGGGCCTCAGTGGATGCAGGACTCTGCTGTGCTGGTTGTCATGGTGCTGGATGAGCTGAAGTTTATGTGTGGGGTCAGGAGGGGTTTACAGTGTGGATGTAGCAGAGCCGCGCGTGTACGAGGTGTACGGAGCGGAGCCGTGTGTGTACGAGGTGTACGGAGCGGAGCCGCGCGTGTACCAGGTGTACGGAGCGGAGCCGCACGTGTACGAGGCGCACGTAGCGGAGCCGCGCGTGTACGAGGCGTACGGGGGCATTACACTGTGTGGGGGCATCATACATCCTGCATAAGAGGCATAATGGGGGCATTACACTGTGTGGGGGGCATCATACATACTGCATAAGGGGCATAATGGGGGTGTGGCACCCCAGGGGTCTGGTTTCCACAGTAACAGCAATGTTATGTCTGAGAGCAGGTGGGAGGTCTCTTGGTCAGGGATCCTATGCATGCCACACCTCCTGCCCAGTCCTGGGAGGGGAAGAACTTCCCCTATATAAACCTAGGGCTGAGGCAGGGTTAGTGTGTAGAGAAGAAGTAGAGACAGAGAAGAGAAGCAGATATAGGAAAAGAACATCAGGAGCTCTGTGGGAGCAGTGCTATAAGGAGTCAGGGGCTGGCAGCTGCAGGGCTCGCCCTGACTGGGAAGCTATCACCGGACCCGGAGTCCGAGGCTGTGGGGACTAACTTCTACCCAGCAGCAGAAACCGACCGGCAGGGGATTTCAGGTCCTCCGGCCAAGAAACCCGAAGGCACGGTCACACGCGTGGGACCAGCACCGCCGTCGTGGAGCGGAAGCTACTAGAAGGCCCCGAGTCACCGGCCATACGGGTGAGCACCACACGGTACACTCAGGGACGTGGGCTACTTATACCCGCCTCTAGCAAGGTAGCCAGAAGAGTACAGTCAGTTTGGGAGGCCTACAACTCCGCCTGGCCAGGGGAGATCCCATCTGCTCAAGGACTGACCAGGCCCCGATCGCTAGCCAGTACTCCGGGAGGGTCTATCTTTATCACCAGTAAAGACCCTGAACTACACCGCATCGTCTCTGAGTGATTCCTGCTACCCCCATCATCCACGTCGGCTGCCCTGAGGCCATACCCCTCCCGTTGGGGGTGATACTATCACGCTGCACAATCCTACCACCGGCCTCAGCGGTCTGCCCTGCAGCGGCAGCTCCTTCGCTGCATTCAACGGGTGGCGTAGTCGTCCAACATCTACCGCTAATACAACGCCACTTAGTCTGACTCCCTGGGCACAGACCGGGTCACCGCCACGAGACTACAACCCTCAACAGATCCGGCTCCGGGTAAGCTCCTGCATGCGCAACGCTGTGCGACACAGGCCCAGGGGTGCGTCAATTTTTGGCGTAGTCGGCAGGATCTCGTGCCCGCAACCACCGGGTACTGCGTGCCTGAAAAAGACTGTTCAAACTTACCAGTTTTGAAGATTCCCGCCATCCGCGAAGTTTTCCCGCCATCCGGCGCCATCTTCTGCCTTCTTCCCGCCATCCGTGGAGTTTTCCCACCGTTGGACGCCATCTTGAAGACGCCGCGCGGGAAGAAGAGGGGCGTGGACTCCAAAAGCGCGCGAGAACTGAAGCCCCGCCTCACGTCCGGACGTTGCGTAAGGTCCTGGAAGGAGCCCAGCAGACGCCGACGTCACAGGAGCGCGACGGAAGGTCCTCAACCCTGACGATCCACTGCGGAGCCGCGGCCTACGGAAGAGGATCATCGCAAGGTAGGCCACGGTCCACTAGGGGGGAGGAAGATGTCGGATACGGAGGAGAGCTTCACTGCCTCAACCCCCGCCAGCGCCACCGCTGCTGCAGTCATGCCTTTCACCATGCCCTATATCCCGGGAGCGGCCTGGCTACCCCAGTACTCAGGGGAGTCACATACCCTGCATGACTTTAGAGAAAAGCTGGATAGCCTCTTCCAGGTGTATCCCCTCACAGAAGAGCAAAAAGTGAGCATCCTGGTGGCCCAATTAACCGGGGCAGCCCAAAGGGAGGTAAAGTCCTGGCCACCTGGGGGGAGGACTGTTGCAGGGATACTAACCCGGCTGAGGGACACCTTTGATACCCGCACCTCAGCCGAGATCAAGCTTAGATTCTACGGGTGCAAGCAGCGAGCACACGAGAGTATAAGGGACTATGCCCTGAACCTACAAGAGGCCCTGAGAGCCATTAAGCAGACCGACCCTGACGGCGTGGGAGACGAGGACAGGCTGTTGACTGAACAATTTATAGAGGGTTTATATTGCAATGCCCACCGAACCCAGTTGCGGGCAATGGCCTTACAGGACCCTCATCTGGGATTTGCACAGTTCAAGGACAGAGCCATCCGAGTGCTCCGAGAACCGGCACCAGGTGGCGTTGTGACCCACAGACGCCCCACTACCACTTACCACCAGGAGGCGGCACCCTTGTCGGCAGGGCCTGTGGGAGCTGATGCGCAGGCTTTGAACAATGACCCGGCTCCAGACCTGCACCATCAGGTCCAAGAGCTAGCTAAAAGCGTTGCCGCGCTAACCCGAACTGTGCAGTCTTTACAGGTTTCCACTCCAGGGAAGATCCAGCTGGCATCCGGACCGGAGGACATCCCGTGGCGTCGACCAAGGAGGACCCCACCGGCCAGAGGAAGACCCAGCGACCGATACAACGAGGACGGACGACCCATCTGCCGCCGCTGCAATCAACCCGGACATATGGCAAGGTACTGTCCTTTAAACTGGCACAACCTGGGGTAGAGGGCCAAACCCCAGGAAAAAGATCATCAGGCCCATCGAACTGGCGCGACAAATATGTGGGAGGACGTCCAGTCTTGCCTGTGGTACTGGATGGCATCCCCATGAGTGCCCTACTGGACACCGGGTCACAGGTTACCACTATCCCGTACGTGCTCTTCAAGCAGTACTGGAATGACTCGGATATCACCCGCTACCCTGACGACGACTTGAGTATCATCGCCAGCAATGGTCAGCCCGTGCCACAGATTGGATTTAAAGAGGTGACCATTAAAATCGGTAGAGTCAAATTGGCGGCACAGGGACTGATCATTGTAGACATTGACAAGCACGAGAGTCACCCAAAGATAACTCTAGGAACTAATGTAATTGAAAATTGTCTTGCAGAGGTGATTTTCCTTTTACAGCAGGTTGCCAAGAACGCCAGCTCCGGCCAGCAGCGAGTGCTCCAGAAGGAGATCCGGGCACTGATGCGACGGCAACAGATAGAACTCTCCGGTGGTGAGATTGGTAGCGTAAGAATGTGTGACCCTTTTCCTATTGCCATGCCCCCAAAAAGTGAAATGATGATTTGGTGCCGGGCAGCTATTGGTCTGAGAGGTAGAGATTACCAGGCAATGGTAGAACCAGTTTACTCAGACAGTAGGCCCACCATTTTGACAGCACGGGGGGTGGTCAATGTACGCCATGGGAGGGTGCCCGTTCGCATAATAAATATCGGGAAGAGGGAAGTGTACCTGCCCCGGTATGCCACGCTAGCCAAATTGTATACCATCAATCAAAATTCCATACAGTCCGTAGAACCCTTGCCTCCATCTTCCCCGGAGGAAGGTAACGGCTCTAAGGAAACAATGGAGGACTGGTGTCAGCAACTACATTTGGGTACTGACTCCACTCCCTCACACCAGAGACAGGGAGTCTATCGGGTGGTTCAAGAGTACGAGAGAGTGTTTAGTAAACACCCGTTAGACTTCGGGCGAGTCAAGGGGGTAGAACACCACATCCCCACGGGAGACCATCTTCCCATAAAAGAGAGGTATCGACCCGTACCCCCTGCACACTACCAACACGCCAAGGGGATGCTTAGGGACATGAAGGAGGCTGGGGTGATCAGGGATAGCTGTAGCCCCTGGGCAGCTCCACTAGTCTTAGTCAAAAAGAAAGACAACACCATGAGGATGTGTGTAGATTACCGGAAAATCAACCGTATCACACACAAGGATGCGTACCCCTTACCAAGGATAGAGGAGTCTTTGGCTGCTTTAAGATCTGCTAACTTCTTCTCTACCTTGGATCTCACTAGCGGGTACTGGCAGGTTCCTGTAGCAGAGGCGGACCGGGAGAAGACCGCATTCACCACCCCGATGGGACTTAGCGAGTTTACCTGCATGCCGTTCGGACTCTGTAACGCACCAGGAACCTTTCAACGATTAATGGAGTGCTGTCTGGGCCACAAAAACTTCGAGACGGTCCTGTTGTACCTGGACGATGTCATCGTATATTCCAAGACTTATGAGGACCACCTGAAACACCTGGCGGAAGTGTTCGAAGCTCTGGCAAACTACGGCCTAAAGGTAAAACCCTCCAAGTGTCACCTCCTAAAACCAAAGGTGCAGTACCTGGGACACGTGGTGAGCGCTGACGGAGTGGCTCCCGACCCTGATAAGATCACCGCAATTAAGGAATGGCCAAGTCCCTCCAGTGTAAAGGAAGTGCGGCAGTTCCTCGGGTTGGTAGGCTATTACCGCAGATTCATCCCCGGTTTCACCAAAAAGGCAGCTCCTATGCAGGACCTCCTGATAGGCCAGTCCCGGAAGGCCAAGAACCAGAAGCCGCCCTTCAAATGGGAGAAGTTAGAAGAAGAGTCCTTCCGCCAGCTGAAGATGGCCCTCACGGGGGATGAAATCCTGGCGTACCCTGATTACAGCCAGCCCTTTATCCTCTACACCGACGCAAGTAACATCAGGCTAGGAGCCGTACTGTCCCAGATCCAGCAGGGGAAAGAACGAGTAATCGCTTACGCCAGTCGAAAACTGCGACCCACCGAAAGAAACCCTGAGAATTACAGCTCATTTAAGCTAGAGTTCCTGGCAGTGGTGTGGGCAGTCACCGAACGCTTTAAGCACTACCTCGCTTCTTCCCGGTTCACCGTGTACACGGATAACAACCCGTTGACACACCTGGACACGGCAAGACTCGGTGCCCTAGAGCAGAGATGGATGGCCCGTCTGTCCAACTACGAGTTCACAATCAAATACCGGGCAGGACGCTCCAATACCAACGCGGACGCCCTGTCCAGGATGCCAAACCTACCGGACGTAGGAGAAGATCCAGAGGGACTGGAAGAAGTCGAACTCCCCGCGTTCCACCGTCCTGGGACTATCCAGTATTCCCATCGGGTAAGGAGTAAGCAAGCCGCTACGTTTAACCCCTTGCCTCACTACAACTGGGAGGAAACGCAAGACAGTGACCCTGCCGTCCGACTGGTGAAGGAGATGCTGACTCGGCCAGAGGCTCGCCTTGACCCAGACGCTCCGGAGGAAGCCAAACAACTGTGGGCTGAGAAGAGTCGACTGTTCCTTTACAAGGGGAAGTTGTGCCGCAGAATGGTTAACTCCCGGACGCATGAACTAATCTGGCAAGTAGTGGTGCCACGAAGAGACGCAGCCATGGTGATGGAGGCATACCACGACGGGGCTGGACACTTCGGATGGAAGAAGCTGGAGTTCCTGCTGCGCGGGCGGTTCCACTGGGTAGGCATGAGGGGAACCATCGAGAGGTGGTGCAGAGACTGTGGCCCGTGCAACCTAAGAAGGAAGGACCGTGCCAGCCAGAAGACCCCCCTTCAGTCCATCGTCACCAAGCAGCCGTTGGAACTGGTAGCCTTGGATCATGTAAAACTGACCCCAAGCAGAAGTGGCTACGTCTTCGCGTTAACCATTGTGGATCATTACTCCCGGTTCTTGGTTGTCGTCCCCGTTAAGGACTTAACAGCTCAAACAGCAGCTAGAGCCTTCCAGCAGCACTTCTGCCGTCCACATGGGTACCCGGACCAAGTGCTGACGGACCAGGGACCTGCCTTTGAAGCGGAGGTCTTCCAGGAATTCTGCAATCTGTATGGCTGCCGGAAGATAAGGACGACACCCTATCATCCGCAAACTAATGGACTTTGTGAGAAAATGAACCAGGTGGTAATGGATCTTCTGAAAACGTTGCCCCTGGAAGAACGCAGTCTGTGGCCTGAGAAGCTGCCCGACCTGGTGGACCTATACAACTACATCCCTGTAGGTTCCACCAACTGTACCCCGGCTTACCTAATGAGGGCAAGGCCTGGTAAGCTACCTGTTGACCTGGAGATGGGAGTCCTGACACCCGAGGACACTTCACCGGAAGCAGACTGGGACACAGAGAGGCAGCAGCAGTACCGGAAAGTACAGGAGAGCGTGGAGCGAAGTCTCTGTCTCGCTAGGGAAAGACAAGAGAAAACTTACAACCAGTATGCTCCCGCTGTTCCCCTGGTACCCGGAGAGCAGGTCTTGAAGAGGAAAAGACGGCTCCACAAGTTGGACGACCAGTGGGAGAAGGACCCGTACACCGTACTGCCCTCAAGCCACGACAACCCAAAGGTCTGTACCATCAGTAAAGACGGAGGGGAAACCACAGCCATTGTATCCCGGGATCACCTGAAGAAGTGTCCCGAACAGCTACGGAACCCAGAAGGAGAGCAAGAAGACCCTCGACCCGTAGAGGAAAGGGAAGATATGGTTAGTACTGTGCTCGGAGACTTCCCTCGGTCCTGGACTCAAGTCAATGGTGCAGTTGTGGTACCCGTCCTCACGTTCCTCCAACCAGCATCCCAAGTGCCTACGGAGCAACAGGTAGAGCTGGAAGAGCAGCCGGTCCAGGAGGCAGCAGACTCCACACAAGCAGAACAGGAGGATCAACCCTCTGCTCATAGTGAGCCTGCCGTACCCCTAGTGAGCCAAAGAGCCCGTAGACAGCTGCCCAGTTTACCCTTGACAGCTCCTACACCCTGTAGTTCAGGGCCAGATAGTCAGCTCTGTAGGTCCACTAGGGCCACTAGAGGCCAGTTACCCGCACGTTGGAGGATTTGAAGTGTTTAAATTGTTTTATTTGTGGTCACCTGTCTGTTACTTGTAAATAATTATGTGTTTCTAGTTATTTTTAGGAGTCCTTGGTGGATTTACCGGGAATCCTTGTACAATTGGTTGGAGCGTAACCTAGGAATGGACTAAAGACTGTTAAGGACTCGGGGCAGGACAGACCCCTACCTGGTTACGTCTCCCTGTTTTGGTGAAATGGACACCTTGCTTTTCTTCAAAACTGCACCCGGCTGCGGACACGCCGTAACCATCTTTATGTGTTTTTCTTATTGTATTATTATTGTTTATACCTTGTTATGTTTTTCTAAAAATATGTTTAGTCCCGGAGTACTAAATTTCACTAGGGGGGAATGTGGCACCCCAGGGGTCTGGTTTCCACAGTAACAGCAATGTTATGTCTGAGAGCAGGTGGGAGGTCTCTTGGTCAGGGATCCTATGCATGCCACACCTCCTGCCCAGTCCTGGGAGGGGAAGAACTTCCCCTATATAAACCTAGGGCTGAGGCAGGGTTAGTGTGTAGAGAAGAAGTAGAGATAGAGAAGAGAAGCAGATATAGGAAAAGAACATCAGGAGCTCTGTGGGAGCAGTGCTATAAGGAGTCAGGGGCTGGCAGCTGCAGGGCTCGCCCTGACTGGGAAGCTATCACCGGACCCGGAGTCCGAGGCTGTGGGGACTAACTTCTACCCAGCAGCAGAAACCGACCGGCAGGGGATTTCAGGTCCTCCGGCCAAGAAACCCGAAGGCACGGTCACACGCGTGGGACCAGCACCGCCGTCGTGGAGCGGAAGCTACTAGAAGGCCCCGAGTCACCGGCCATACGGGTGAGCACCACACGGTACACTCAGGGACGTGGGCTACTTATACCCGCCTCTAGCAAGGTAGCCAGAAGAGTACAGTCAGTTTGGGAGGCCTACAACTCCGCCTGGCCAGGGGAGATCCCATCTGCTCAAGGACTGACCAGGCCCCGATCGCTAGCCAGTACTCCGGGAGGGTCTATCTTTATCACCAGTAAAGACCCTGAACTACACCGCATCGTCTCTGAGTGATTCCTGCTACCCCCATCATCCACGTCGGCTGCCCTGAGGCCATACCCCTCCCGTTGGGGGTGATACTATCACGCTGCACAATCCTACCACCGGCCTCAGCGGTCTGCCCTGCAGCGGCAGCTCCTTCGCTGCATTCAACGGGTGGCGTAGTCGTCCAACATCTACCGCTAATACAACGCCACTTAGTCTGACTCCCTGGGCACGGACCGGGTCACCGCCACGAGACTACAACCCTCAACAGATCCGGCTCCGGGTAAGCTCCTGCATGCGCAACGCTGTGCGACACAGGCCCAGGGGTGCGTCAGGGGCATTACACTGTGTGGGGGTATCATACATCCTGCATAATGGGGGCATTACACTGCGTGGGGGGCATCATACATCCTGTATAAGGGGCATAATGGGGGCATTACACTGTGGGGCATCATACATACTGCATAAGGGGCATAATGGGGGCATTACACTGTGTGGGGGCATCATACATCCTGTATAAGGGGCATAATGGGGGCATTACACTGTGTGGGGGCATCATACATCCTGTATAAGGGGTATAATGGGGGCATTACACTGTGGGGGGCATCATACATACTGCATAAGGGGCATAATGGTGGCATTACACTGTGTGGGGGCATCATACATACTGCATAAGGGGCATAATGGGGGCATTACACTGTAGGGGCATCATACATCCGGCATAAGGGGCATAATGGGGGCATTACACTGTGTGGGGCATCATACATACTGCATAAGGGGCATAATGGGGGCATTACACTGTGGGGCCAGTAAAGGGGTCCTGTACTATGAGAACAATAAGTTTCCTCCCTTCCTGTCTCCATAGTTGGGTCGTATGTATCTATTACAGGAAACAGAACAAAAACCTTATGATTCTTATAAAGGGGCAACACAAGACCCCAAAAGAGTCTCCGTGCTGAAGGGGTTAATGCCCCCTGCGCCCAGTAATGGGGTCTCCACATACCTCGACATGCAGAGCCGCCACCACATATATGGCTGCTCTGTGCGCACAGGAGCTGTGATGAGGTCACAGGAGGGGAGGAGTCAGGGGTCACATGATCAGGGGCCTCAGTGGATGCAGGACTCTGCTGTGCTGGTTGTCATGGTGCTGGATGAGCTGAAGTTTATGTGTGGGGTCAGGAGGGGTTTACAGTGTGGATGTAGCAGAGCCGCGCGTGTACGAGGTGTACGGAGCAGAGCCGCGTGTGTACGAGGTGTACGGAGCGGAGCCGCGTGTGTACGAGGTGTACGGAGCGGAGCCGCGTGTGTACGAGGTGTACGGAGCAGAGCCGCGTGTGTACGAGGTGTACGGAGCGGAGCCGCGTGTGTACGAGGTGTACGGAGCGGAGCCGCATGTGTACGAGGTGTACGGAGCAGAGCCGTGTGTGTACGAGGTGTACGGAGCAGAGCCGTGTGTGTACGAGGTGTACGGAGCGGAGCCGCGTGTGTACGAGGTGTACGGAGAGGAGCCGCGTGTGTAAGAGTTGTACAGAGCGGAGCCGCGTGTGTACGAGGTGTACGGAGCAGAGCCGCGTGTGTACGAGGTGTACGGAGCAGAGCCGCGGGTGTACGAGGTGTACGGAGCAGAGCCGCGGGTGTACGAGGTGTACGGAGCAGAGCCGCGTGTACGAGGTGTACGGAGCAGAGCCGTGTGTGTACGAGGTGTACGGAGCGGAGCCGCGTGTGTACGAGGTGTATGGAGCAGAGCTGTGTGTGTACGAGGTGTACGGAGCAGAGCCGTGTTTGTACGAGGTGTACGGAGCAGAGCCGCGCGTGTACGAGGTGTACGGAGCAGAGCCGCGCGTTTACGAGGTGTACGGAGCAGAGCCGCGCGTGTACGAGGTGTACGGAGCAGAGCCGCTCGTGTACGAGGTGTACGGAGCAGAGCCGCGCGTGTACGAGGTGTACGGAGCAGAGCCGCGCGTGTACGAGGTGTACGGAGCAGAGCCGCGTGTGTACGGAGCAGAGCCGTGTGTGTACGAGGTGTACGGAGCAGAGCCGCGTGTGTACGAGGTGTACGGAGCAGAGCCGCGCGTGTACGAGGTGTACGGAGCAGAGCCGCGTGTGTACGAGGTGTACGGAGCGGAGCCGCGTGTGTACTAGGTGTACGGAGCGGAGCCGCGTGTGTTCGAGGTGTACGGAGCAGAGCCGTGTGTGTACGAGGCGTACGGAGCGGAGCCGCGTGTGTGCGAGGCGTACGGAGCAGAGCCGCGTGTGTACGAAGCGTACGGAGCGGAGCCGCGTGTGTACGAAGCGTACGGAGCGGAGCCGCGTGTGTACGAGGCTTACGGAGCAGAGCCGCGTGTGTACGAGGCGTGCGGAGCGGAGCCGCGTGTGTACGAGGCGTACGGAGCAGAGCCGCGTGTGTACGAGGCGTACGGAGCAGAGCCGCGTGTGTACGAGGCGTACGGAGCAGAGCCGCGTGTGTACGAGGCGTACGGAGCAGAGCCGCGTGTGTACGAGGCGTACGGAGCAGAGCCGCGTGTGTACGAGGCGTACGGAGCAGAGCCGCGTGTGTACGAGGCGTACGGAGCAGAGCCGCGCGTGTACGAGGCGTACGGAGCAAAGCCGCGCGTGTGCGAGGCGTACGGAGCGGAGCCGCGCGTGTGCGAGGCGTACGGAGCGGAGCCGCGCGTGTGCGAGGCGTACGGAGCGGAGCCGCGCGTGTGCGAGGCGTACGGAGCGGAGCCGCGCGTGTGCGAGGCGTACGGAGCGGAGCCGCGCGTGTGCGAGGCGTACGGAGCGGAGCCGCGCGTGTGCGAGGCGTACGGAGCGGAGCCGCGCGTGTACGAGGCGTACGGAGCGGAGCCGCGCGTGTACGAGGCGTACGGAGCGGAGCCGCGCGTGTACGAGGCGTACGGAGCGGAGCCGCGCGTGTACGAGGCGTACGGAGCGGAGCCGCGCGTGTACGAGGCGTACGGAGCGGAGCCGCGCGTGCACGAGGCGTACGGAGCGGAGCCGCGCGTGCACGAGGCGTACGGAGCGGAGCCGCGCGTGCACGAGGCGTACGGAGCGGAGCCGCGCGTGTACGAGGCGTACGGAGCGGAGCCGCGCGTGTACGAGGCGTACGGAGCAGAGCCGCCCGTGTACGAGTTGTACGGAGCAGAGCCGCGCGTGTACGAGGTGTACTTAGCGGAGCCGCGCGTGTACGAGGTGTACGGAGCAGAGCCGCGTGCACAAGGTGTACGGAGCGTAGCCGTGTGTGTACGAGGTGTACGGAGCGGAGGTTTAATTTGATAATCTTGTTCTGCCATTTGGATTCTCCAATGCACCAACAGGATTTCACAACTTTCTGAATGATATTTCTCTGATTACTTTGGGAGATTTCTTGTGATTTATCTTGATGATATAGAATTTTCTCTCCTGATTTGGATTCTCACCAGGAACATGTCCTTGTTGTATTAGAAAGGTTGAGGGAGAATTCTTTCTTTGTTACAATTGAGAAATGTTTTTTTTTCTGTTCAGGAAGTTTCATTCCCGGGTCATTTTATCGGCTGATGGGTTTACGATGGATCCTGGGAAGGTGAAAGCCATAATAGATTGGGTCCAACCTAGTGACCTGAAAGTGTTGCAACATTTTGTAGGATTCGCCAACTATTATAGGAAATTCTTTAGGGTTTTTTTTCTCAGATTACTGGCCTCACACGTAATGGTGCAGATCTCAAGGTTTCGCCACCGGATGCTATTGGGGCTTTTGAAAAATTGAAGAAGTGTTTTATGTCTGCTCCTTTTCTAATCCAACTCGATGTCCAAGAACCATTCATTGTGGATGTGGATGTTTCGGAGGTCGGGGTAGGGGCCGTTTTATCTCAGGGTTCCAAAACTCTGACCAATCTGGGGTCATGTGCTTTTTTCTCGAAAAAATTTTCATCTGCTGAAAGAAATTATGCTGTTGGGAATTGTGAGTTACTCACTATTATATTGTCCTTTAAGGTTTGAAGACATTTTCTGGAGGGAGAAGCTCATCAAATCACTGTGGTCACTGACCAGAAGAATTTAGCGTATATTGAATCAGGTAAATGGCTAACTTCTAGACAGGCCAGAGGGTCCTTATTTTTCTCTAGATTCAATTTCTCTATCACTTTCAGGCCGGGGTCCAAGCAGTTTTAGTTCTGTTTCTCCTCCAAAACCTCCATTCTCCCTGAGGGCATTGTGGTTTCTGTGATATCCTTGGAGGTTGAAGCTGAGATCTGTAAAGTCCAATCGTCTCCTTTCGCCATGCCTAGGTCCAAATTATTTGTAGTTGGGTACCTAAGATTGCGTCTGTTGCAGGAGCTTCATGATTTAATCATGAGTGGTCATCCGCGGTTCACAGCTATGCAGAAAGCTATTACTAGGCTTTTTTGGTGGCCATCTATGAATAATTATATTAAAGATTTTGTATCTGCTTGTGTAGTTTACGCACACGCTAAAGTCTGTCTTAACAGTCCAGGTGGAGTATTGGCTCCATTGCAATTCCAGAAAGACAGTGAAGTCCATGGATTTCATCACAGATTTGCCTCTGTCTGGTGGGAAGACTGTCTTTGGGTGGCTGTTGACCGATTCATTAAACGGGCTCATTTTGTTCCTTTGTCAGAGGATTACCTAATGCAGAGACATTCTACAGGTTTTTTATTTCTCATAAAGTACGGCTACATGGGATCCCTATTAACATTGTGTTTGATAGGGGAGTGTAATTTGTCTCCAAATTCTGCAGAGCTTTTTGTAATAAACTGGGAATTCATTTATTTTCCTGTGCCTACCACCCTGAAACCAATGGTCAGACAGAAAGGACTAATCAATCTCAAATTTTAAGGTGTTTTGTTGCAGCTCAGTGTTTTGTTGCGACTTCATTCTTACTTCTTGCTGAGTTTGCCTTTCAGGCCACCGCCCCACTATTACTATTTGGGCAGTATTGTTTCTCAGGAGTGGGAGCCAAAACCAGGAGTGGGTGATAAATGTAGAATTGGTGACTTGTTTCTATTATACCTTTTTTCTGGTTGTTCCTCACCTGGTTTTGGCTCCCACTCCTGAGGAAAAATACTGACCAAATACTGACAGTGGAGCCGTGGCCTAACAGTCGGGTTAGTCAGTCTGCTGGAACCTCGCCGTTTTATTGTAATTATGGTGATCATCCCCATTATTTTGAATTTTCCTTTCTTTTTCCTGTTTGCCCGAATGGCCATTTCTCCACCCGTAATAAGTGCTCCCTAGTCCTTAGTATGGTCTTTGGAAGGAATAAGTCAGCTAGAGATAGTCGCCATCATGCTCTCCAGAGACCCCCAAGCATCCCCAAGGAATAATCGTAAATCATGGGCAAACAATGCCACCTTCTTTTCCTTGGTCCCATATTTAAATCCATTTATCTCAGACATTTTACTAATTACTGCCACAAGAGGTTCAGTTGCTATTGAAAACAATGAGAGACAGGGGGCATCCTTGTCTTGTACCTCTGTACAACAAAAATCGGTTAGCCATAGAGCCATTCGCTCTTATTTTGGCCTTTGAGTCCGAATAAAGCAATTGCACCCATTATATAAATTTGTCACCAAAGCCCATCTGCCGCAATGTAGGTCACAAATATGGCCATTCTACACTGTCAAAGGCCTTAGCTGGGACCAAAGACAGGATCACTCTCTGACCAATATTATCAGTCCTTGCTTGTATATTAATATAAAGCCTTCTGAGATTGATCGCTGTGGACTTATTTGGCATAATCCCAGACTGATTGGGGTGTATTATTGAGATTACTTTTGAGAGTCTGTTAGCAAGAAGTTTGACGTCTACTGTTAAAAGAGAGATGAGTCTATAGGATGCCGGCAAGCTGGGGGTCTTGCCTTGTTTAGGTAACACTGTAATTATGGCTTCCTGCATGGACGTGGGCAATGATCCACCTTGAAAACATAAATTGTATACATCCAATAACACTGGTAGTAATATTTCCTTATATCTCTTATATACTTCCACTGGAAGACCATCCATTCCCGATGCTTTATCGTTGGCCATTGAGCCAGTTCCCATTCTAGCTCTTCTACATCAAGCGGTTCATCTAATAAATTCCGAGAGTTTAAGGAAAGGACCGGGAGCTGAGCTTTATCTAGGAAGGTCCTGGGTCTGTTCTTCTGAGGGTTGAACCTGAGAAGTATACAGCTTGCATAGTATTCCTCCAACACTTTCAGTATGTCCACTGTGGACTGTACCACATTACCCTCCCTAGTCTGCAGACTGGATATAAAGGCGGAGTCCCTCTGGGTGGCAGCTATCACAGATATAAGTGACCTGCTTTATCCCCCTCTTCACAATATTGCATCTTATGAAACAGCTTCTTCCTTCCTGCGGCTGCAATGTTCCCTGATTCAGCAGGTCCTGAGCTGCTTTCAGCCTGTTTTGCGCAGCCGGCGTTGGATCTGTAATCATCGCACTCTCTGCATCTCCCAATTCCTGAAACACCAATTGATCCTGCTGCTTAGTTCGGGATTTAGCTGCTGAGATTTCTGTTATAAATATTCCTCTAAGGTCGGCCTTCATGGCTTCCCATACATATAAGATAGAAGGTGTATTTTTATTAATCACAAGATACTTCTTTAGTTCCCCTTTAATTTTCCCCTTAAGGTCTATAACTTGTAACCAAAAGGGGTTAATTTCCCTGTGGGTCTGTACTGCATTGGGGGATTAAGCTTAGGGAGACACAGAGGAGAATGATGGGATAGCGCTCTGGGCAGGAGCTGATGTCAGATATAAGACCCTGCATCAGTTCATTTCCAAGAGACAAATCATTTCTCCACAAAGAGGAGAATGTGGACGAAAAACAGGAGTATTGGTATACATTAGGAGGACGGACTCTCCAAAGAGCAATTAAAGCTGTCTCCTTAAAGGGGTGGTGCCACCATAGAACATATAGGTAATCCTGTAAGTATCATGTAAAGAAATGCTTTTGTAAATTAAACCTATTACAGATGATGCCACATTCAAAATATATGTTCCTCTGATGATCAGTATGGCGCCCCCTAGTGATAGCATTACTGGTATTTATGTCCATCCTTCTAGCCATCTCTAGAGGCCGAGCATGCGCGGTTCCCTCTCCAATGCAGGTTGGATCCCTCCGCCCGTCAGCCTGCCGGATCTCATCCAGCTGACTAACAGCCGCTGTGAAGTGTGAAGTCCCTTTGCCTCGGCTGTCCTCACTCAGGCAGGTGTTTTCTATCAATGGCGGCTGCTGGAAAACAGCTGAGTGTTGGCTCTAATCCTGATAATACATGGAGGAACGCACAGACTTAGGACATTGTCCTCCCACAGACATACAGGACAGGTCACCAGCAATTCTGGCTCCAGCACAGGTATGTCTCAGACCTTCCCTGCAGTCAATGAGTGACAGGAATATTCATAAGCCACATGTAAACCAGGGCTGGGAAAGTGCAGAATGTGAACCCAGGTAGAGGATAACACCTCTCTCAGGGACACAGATAACAATAGGAAACAACTTTACATCTATGTCCCCTCATCCAGTAATAGTGACTGCAGACACGGGATTACAATATCTGTGAGTGCAATACAGAGGACCAGTATACGAGGAGTCCTACACCTCCATTTATGATGAAGGAATCCATATCACCTGATAATCATATGTGGCATGCAGAAGTAGTGCTGTTGCTTCAAAAGCATCTAGAGGGGTTAACACAATCACAAGAGACAGGGAGTGGTTAGCAGAGCCCCAGGGGGATTGTGGGGAACTTGTTTACTATTCTGGCTGCAGCCAAAGAAAGAAGTGGTGTGTGTGATCTGTATCTCACAGAAGTGCAGGAAAGAGAACAGGATTCAAGTCCAGGGTGAAGCTCAACTCAGGTCAGATACCCTGCACTGTTAGTTCAGGAAGTCTATCATTGGGCAGGAAGATAAGGACTGGAAGGAATTGTGTCACAGAGATCATCTTCCTCATCAACCCCCCCCCCCTCCATCTCCATGCAGGATGAAGAACGCTGTGTACAATTGAGTCCTTGTGAAGGAAAAACCTGTGGTTGTGTATCCATTAAAACTGTGCTGTACTGTGCTACCGGATAATAGACTGTGTACTGCTGTGCTGCAAAGGAGACTGTACTGTTATTACTGGAGCCTGTTGCTTAAAGAGACATTTACATTGCACTGGCCATGCCTCATTAAATGTTACTGTTCTACCGTTTTTGACTCTTGTCAAATGTGTCTGGTCAGCAATTGAATCTGTCCTGTGCCTGAGAGAAGCTGCAGCCTATGGTTGCCTGGAATAATGGTTCCCCCAGGATTCCAACGAATTCATGTAACCGGTCTCGCCCCTATCTGAACTTAGGCTGCGTGCGTGTAACACATATGATTAAAATATCTGTGAGTGCAATACAGAGGACCAGTATACGAGGAGTCCTACACTGCTATTTATGATGAAGGAATCCATATAACCTGATAATCATATAGTGAATTTTACTCCAATAACATTTACTGTCATTTGCCTGTGGATGAAGAAAGCGATAATTCTGAAGACACTTCCTCAGATCCTGATAAAAAAATAAAGGATGAAATCCTTAAATTTGTATCAAAAAGTCCCGATGAATACACCGATGTCTCATCTTGCGCAAAAGACGTACTAGATAACCAGACAGTAGAGGACGTGTAAGTATGTATACTTTGTTCTTTATTATTCTTTATTCTTTCCCCTGTTCCCTTTCCTCTATTTTCTTCAGGCTGTTAGTATAGTATTTAGATCCTTTTGTGTGTAATGTATATCCTCCCCTTCTAAAAAAACACAATAAAAATAATTTGACAGAGAAGAGAAAGAACTTACTGATGGCTTTACTAATTCATCTCCTTCTCTCCTCCCACTGGTCGGCCTCCCTCATCTCTTCCATTGCTGATTTCTCCTCCCATGTATCTTGCTGTCCACCTTACTTGACACTGCTTTCCCCCCTGGCTAGCTGAGTCAGTAGAGCAGTCAGTAAGTGCTCTACCTTCTCAAGTATCTTACAGGCACAACTAAGAAGGGAATAGGTTTTTCTTCTTGGTCAGCTGAGGCAGTAAATGCTTTTCATCCTCTCAAACAGCTTTCTCTAGGGCTCCTGTTCTGAGCCAACCTGAGGTCAATCTGCTTTTCTTTGTCGTGGTAGAAGCTTCTGCTATTAGTATGTGAGCTGTTCTTTCACAGAAAAAAATAGGGTATCTACATCCTTGTGCTTTTCTTTCCCAGAAGTTCACTCAAGCAGAGTCTATTCATGATATAGGTGACCGAGAGCTTCTGGCAGTTAAAAGAGCCTTTGAGGAATGGAGAAATTGGTTGGAGTGGGCAAGACATGAGGTGGGCAAGACATGAGGTTCTTATGATCGGTAGAGACAGATCTGTCTCTACCGATCATAAGAACCTGTTGTATAGTGACGCTGCTAAGTGCTTAAGCACCAGACAGGCTTGGTGGGACCATGTTGCCTGGTTTGATTTTGCCATTACTTATCTCCCCAAATCCAAGAATGTCAAGGCTGACTCTTTGTCCCTTAGTCTAGTCGCAGAGTTGATGGACGAAAATCCAGTCAAGATTCTTATTGAGGGGGTGGTGTTTAGTGCTTTGGGGGTAGATATCAGGCAGCGCATTCAGTGTGCCGGAAGGTTTACCTATAAATAAACTTTATGTTCCACCTTCTTTAAGTGTAGATCTTCTTAATGAAATACATGATTCCATTTTAGCTAAGTACTCGGTCTCTTCTGCCATTTGGAGATCTCTTTCCAGGTCCTTTTGGTAAATAAAAATGGAAAAACTGGAAAGACAAGAAATACAAGATAGGGTCTTATCTTGTCAGAAAAGGGTGTAGGGAGTTAAGAAATAAGCTCACCTGATGGGGTTGTGACAGTCACAATCCCTGTGTGAAGCATGTGAAGGCTGCTGCAGGATCACCAATGGGGTTTGATGCAATAGAATATGGAATCTGTTGATTCAAAAAACACGCTGCCAAGTATCCAAAGTGTGATCATAGACGCAGATGTGGTATGATTGCAGTTTATTGCGTCAACGCATTTCAAGGTCTACAAACCTCTTCATCAGGACAAAACCACAGTAAGGATTACAATTCAAAAGTACTGGAATATATGGACAATACATTTAAAAGAAAGGCGAGCAGTAACGGACCCCTGAGATCATATGATGCTACGTCACAGTGACAAGTGCACAACATAAAAAAGTGTGTGTATTTTTTAAAAGACCAGGAAAAAACACAAGGATAGTTGGTATATAGTAGTTTTTATAGTAGTTTTTCTTTCTCTAGTCCTACAGTGCCTCGCAGAGAAATAAATTCATTACCTTCTCTCCCCCTTTTTTTCTGCTTTCAAAATATTTTCATTTGACTCGTACTTGGCATATCTACCCCACATCCACATCTATAACTTTGCTAGTCACATACACACCCATCACAGGCAGAGCTAGACTCTGCAGATTTCCCTCTTCTCCAGTCTCAATCCAAGGTCCCCAACAGCCTCGAATACAGTATGGTCACCATAGACCCAGTATTATATCCCCCACAGCCCCCCTATACAGTTTGGTCACCTCAGCCTCCTATACAGTGGAATAGTAAAATTAACAACCTCATCCACAACTACCACAAAAGACTTCAAGCTGTCATTGATGTTAGAGGGGGCAATACACGGTATTAAGAACTGGGGTATGTGAACTTTTGATCAGGGTTATTTGGATGTTTTTGGTTGTCATTAAGATTTAAAAAGAGAAAACACAGTAGTTTGACAATAAATGGCTTCACCCAACCAAATTTTTTTTTTGTTATCATTCATATTCTCTGAAACAAGGCAAAGAAAGCAAAAATTCTGACGGGGTATGTAAACTTTTGAGCACAACTGTATATACTGGACTCTAGTTAGCAGTCATTGCTAGAGAGAGCCTCATGCTGCATGGTTAGGAGTTTGGTGGTTTGTTGTTGTTTGAGAAGGCGTTTGGTGGATTTATCTAAGACTGTTGCATGGTTTTGGTTGTGTATTAATCCTCTCTTTCTCCTACTTTGGTTTTTCCCATCCTCCACTCACCACTGTTATCCTCTGTTGTTTGTGTGCATATATTTGTATGATTGGTATTTTCCTTTATCCCTGTTTGCATTACCTTGTTACTCTGGTTGGTGTATTGCCTTACACTATTACTCCTCTCTTCCCTTGGTGGAGGAAGAGAACAGGCAGATTGAGGAGTTCAGACAAGGTACGTGGTCCCGGCATTTTCACCTTCAGAAGTAATTCGAGGAACATGGGCAAGTTAGGACGTCCCTAGCGTTAGGGACAGGGAAGGAGCCCCTGGTCCTGGGATACCCGACAACAGAGTCATGACATTAACTCTGGCTGAAACTGTTTTCTGATCCATCATGGATCCTATCACGGCTCTCACAGGGCAACTGCAGCAACTTAGCCTAGAGGTTGCAGATCTATGCACTGTCATGTTGCAGCTCCCTAACACGTCAGGTCCTGGGACCATGACTCCCAGGCAACCCCCTGTGGAGCCCAAGATTGCTTTGCCTGACAGCTTCTTTGGGGGGGCGTGACATGTTTGTTTTCTTCAGGGAGGCCTGTAAGCTGTACTTCAGGTTATGTCCTATCTCCTCAGGAACCGAGGAGCAATGGGTGGGGATACTAATCTCGCTCCTTCAGGGTGACCCCCAAGTATGGGCATTTTCTCTCCCGCCAGACTCCCAATTGCTCCGGACGGTGGAGGAATTTCTTTTAGTCCTGGGTCATATATACAACGACCCTGACCGCATCTCCCTGGCTGAGTCCATGCTATGTCAGCTTCAGCAGGGAGATCGGCCAGCGGAGGTGTATTGCTCTGAGTTTCGGAGGTGATACACTGACACTAAGAGGAATGACCCCGCACGACGTAGCCAGTTTTGTCAAGGGCTATCGGTATGCCCTTGTCGTATAGGAGACTCCAGTTTCTCTTGAAGCAGCCATGTCTCTGGCTATCCAGGTGGATCACAGTCTTCGCCAGAGACATAAAGAAACACCCCAATATGCGAGAGGTCCAGCGCCAAGGGAACCCTGGTCTGAGTCATCTGAGGAGCCTATGCAGTTGGGTGTGGTGACTCGTTCTGTGTATCAAACTCGAGTTCAGCGTAAAGGGGGAGTATGGAATCCATCTGGACAAAAATAAGGTGATCATTTCGGCCTTTCTGGACAGTGGGGCGGGTTTAATTTGATAAACGTTAGGTTCGTCCAGGTCCGGGGCCTCAAACCATATACACTGTCCAGACACATACCCATAATCAGCATCAACTCTGCATCCTTGAGCCAGGGGTGTTTTACTCAAGTCATCCGAGGGTTACATCTACAGGTAGGCCATACACTCAGAATGTATTGAGTTTTATGTGCTAGAGGGTCTGCCCTCTCTTGTGGTTCTGAGACTACCTTTGCTCACACTGCACAACCCTGTGGTAGATTGGCAGACTCAGGAGGTAGCAAATTGGATCAAGTATTGTCAAGGACACTGGGCACCTGGCTGGCTAGTGTGGATACCCAGTCTGTGCCTAAATACCTGTCTGACTTTGAGGATGTGTTCTCGGAGCAGGGGTGTCAAAATCTCCCTTCCCATCAACCTTATGACTGTGCCATTAATCTTGTTTCTGGGGCCAAGCTGCCTAAGAGCAGACTTTGTAAAATCTCTGGTCCATAGAAGCGGGCCATGAAGGACTATATCACGGAAAGTTAAAAAAAAGGATCATATCACACCATCGTCATCCCCCATTGCTGAAGGGGTTTTCCTTGTAAAGAAAGACGGGGGGTTACGCCCCTACCTAGATTTCCGCAAACTAAATCCAATCACGGTCTGGGAACCGTATCTGATCCCTCTCACCCCGGACTTATTTAATCAGATCGTGGCAGCAAAATGGTTTTCTAAACTGGTTCTCAGGGGGGCATATAATCTCATTCGTATTAAAGAGGGGGATGAGTGAAAAACAGCTTTCAATATGCCTGAGGGACACTATGAGAACCTTTGCCATGCTATTTGGGTTGAGTGATGCTCCCGCCGTCTTTCAGCATTTTGTAAATGTCATGTTTAGTCACCCGGCAGGTATATTTGTTGTGATCTATCTTGATTACATTAATTTTTGCGCCTGACCTTGAGTCATATCAGGTACATGTCAGGTAGGTCTTACAGATACTCAGAGTCAATGAAGTATTTGTTAAACCAGAGAAGTGTATGTTCTCTTGAGGAGATCCCTTTTATAGGCTAGATTTTATCATCCACCGGTTTTCACATGGATCCAGCAAAAGTCTGGGCGGAACAGGATTGGGATTGTCCTGAGGATTTAAAGGCGTTACAAAGGTATTTGGGTTTCGCCAACTACTACCGCAAGTTCATAAAAACTTTTCGGTAGTGGCCAAACCTCTGGCGGATATGACCAGAAAATGGACTGACTTTTCTAAATGGTACAGTCCGGCCAGGGAGGCATTCAATACCTTAAGGAGTGTTTTGTATTTGTGCCGATTCTCATGCAGCCTGACGTCACTCAGCCATTCATTGCTGAAGTTGACATGTCAGAAGTGTGTGTGGGGGCTGTTTTGTCGCAGGGTGCATCTCCTAGTAAATGGCATCCATGTGCATACTTTTCTAAAAAACTGTCACTCGCTGAGAGAAATTATGACATTGGTAACAGGGAACTCTTGGCAACCAAGTGGGCTTTTGGAGAGTGGCATCATTTTCTGGAGGGGGCAGATCATCCGATTATGGTAATCACGGACCATAAGAATCTGGTATATCTAGAGTCTACGAAACGTCTAACGCCTAGACAGGTGGGATGGCCGTTATTCTTCACCAGATTTAACTTTTTCGTTACATATAGGCCAGGGAACAAGAACATTAAGGTGGATGCCTTTTCCAGCGGTGGAGATAATTGTGAACCAGTTTCTATACTGCAAAATGGGGTGGTTATTGCATCTATATGCTCCGATCTTGAGAAGGAGGTTATTGAGGCTCAGGGGGACGCACCTGCTGCCTGTTTATTAGGTAAACTGTTTGTACATGTGAATCTCCATCTTAGAGCTCTCAGTGAACATCATGATTGGGTCTTGGACAGACATCCCTGTTATAAAGACACTACAGATCTCCTTACTCTGCGTTTTTGGTGGTCAGGAGTTCATCAGGATGTTCACGAGTATGTAGCCGCCTGCCGTGTCTGAGCATGTTCTAAGATCTCTCATACTTGTTCATCTTGGTCTCTCCATCCATTGGCGATTCCCAGTAGACTGTGGATTCATTTATCGTTCGATTTTATCACTAATACTAATCTACCCGTGTCGGTAGGTAATACTGTAATTTTGGTGGTGGTGGACAGATTCAGTAAGATGTCACATTTCATTGTGCAACCCGCATTACCTAACACCAAGACTTTGATGCAGATTTTCATCAGAGAGATGGTAAAATTACATGGGAACCCTACTGATATTTTTTCTGATTGGGGGATGTAGTTTATTTCCAAATTTTGATGGGCATCTTGCAATCTTTTGAGGATCCATCTGTTGTTCTCTTCAGCAGTCTTCCGCAGTCTAAAGGGCAAACTGAACATGTTAACCAGAATCTTGAGACTTATCTTAGGTGTTTTATGTCTGAGAATCAGGAGGATGGGGTTACTGACTTACCTCTTGCTGAATTTGTAGTGAATAATCATTGTCATGAATCCACTGGTAAGTCCCCATTTAACAGGAATACCTGAAGAAGGTTTTCCATCATCAATTACGTCTGTGTGGCAAAGGGTTCTTGATTGCTTGAGGAAGATGGGATCCAAATATAAGAGTGTGGCTGATTGGAGACGTGTGGTGGGTCTGGACCTGTGTGATGACTTGGTGTGGTTGTCTTCAAGGAGCATTAAGTTGAAGGTTCCATCTTAGAAACTGGGTCCCAGGTTCACTGGTTCTTATAAGATTGTGGCCGTCGTCAATCCCGTAGCATTCCACCTTGATTTGCCGCCCACCTTTAGGATCCATAATGTTCCATTAGTCTCTACCCAAAAAATACGTTGCGTCCTTTGTATCATCAGCGCTACTGCCATCTCTGGTCATTGTGGATGGACATTTGGAATTCCAAATAGGTAAGATCGTTGATTCTTGCTTAGTTCATCTGTCACTTCAGTAACTGGTACACTGGAAGAGTTATGGTCCTGAGGAGAGGATGTGGGTACCAGCATCTGACGTCCATGCAGCCAGGTTGATCTGGTCTTTTTATGCGGTACACCCTGATAAACCCAGCTATGAGGTTCCAGAGGTCCCTCGTAGAAGGGGTTACTGTCATGGGTTTACTGCGACAGAGAGGAGCCAGAACACTGCAGAGTCTGATTCCTCCTAATCCTGCACTCATTAGAAGCCTTTCACCTTCATATTAAATGGTGCAGATTTCTTCTAACAGTACAGGAGTTAATCTGCTCAGTTGAGAGCTCCTTGAAGCTTTCCTGCCTTAGTGTTCACAGCTATTCACTATTAGCCACTCCCCGTTCCTATATATACTGGATTCTAGCTAGCAGTCATTACCAGAGCTAGCTGTTGTTTGAGAAGGCGTTTGTGGATTTAGCTAAGACTGTTGCATGGTTTTGGTTGTGTGTATAATCCTCTTCTTCTACTTTGGTTTTACCCCATTCTTCCACTCCCCAGTGTTATCCTCTGTTGTTTGTGTGCATATATTTGTATGATTGGTATTTCCTTTATCCCTGTTTGTATTACCGTGTTAGTCTGGTTGGTGTATTGCGATACACTACTACTCCTCTCTTCCCCGGGTGGGGGAAGGGAGCAGGTGGATTGAGGAGCTCAGACAAGGTACATCGCCCCAGCATCTTCACCTTCAGAAGTAATCCAGGGAACAGGGCCAGCTAGGGCACCCCTAGCGTTAGGGACAGGGAAGCTGTGACAGCAGAGCTGTGAGCAACAAGCATGCTGAGAGATTTCACCAAGATATTGCGGATATGGAGAAAAGATATCAATGAAAATGCTTGCAGATAATGATTGAACAATTGTAAGAAATGATTCAATGCAGGAGTACAAGAAGCAAGCAAAAAAGAGTTGTCCCTGAATGAGGACCAAATTTTGTATCGCAATTTCTGTAACTGTTTATATTTCGCAATAGTGTTTAGACAGGTTTTAGTTATTTGAACTGTTGTTAAGTTTCCTCTAAATAAATATCAGAAAATTGGCATAACAAAATATTTGCATCTTTATATTTGCAAAAATAATGTTTCAAAGTACTGAAACTTTTATGCATCAATTATATGTACACACAAAAAGCAAAGACACACCAAGAATAATTAACCTACCATTTCATGGAGGGGGTGACTGCTTAGTATTTGAATTGCACACAAAAAGGCTTGTATAGGGTGCTGTTCACACTAGGGGGAATTTTAATTCTTCTTGGTGTGGCTTTGCTTTTTGTGTTTAGAGTAGGGCTCGTAAGCATGAGAACCCTTGTCGCGGGTTCCGAGCTTACATATTTTGGCCAACATATCAACTAATATCTCATATATTATATATATGTATTTTTGCACTTTTTAATTCCAGGGTGCAGCCAGGCCCATCAGTTCTGGCATTGTAAACTGGGGTGTCTGTTCCTATGGGGTGCACTTGGATAATACTGGGCAGCCCGCCTAATCTAATAGTATGGGCTTAACTAGTAGACTGTAAGCCGGATACTGTGCACTACCCTAGTGTGAACAGCACCCTATACAAGCCATTTTGTGCAGTCACCCCCTCCATGAAATGGTAGGTTGTGAGTGATTGTCTCATCAGTATTTTGCACCTGTGTAGCCGCCATCTTTATGTGGGTTTGCTGCACCCTGGTAGTGCATTTAGTTCTGAAGATCTGGGCAGGTCCCTGCTGCCCTTTTTTGCTGTGTTTTTTCATCAATTATATGTAGCAGTAAAAGGAAAACTCTGATATCACAGAAACAAGAGGCAACTAAAAATTTTATTGTGCAATTTGAATTCACATGGTCAAAATCATTAAAAATGGCTCATTTCATAAATGATCTGAAAGGTCCTTGAGGAAGTCTTCAGCTGCTCATTCAGGACATGCAGCCTCTGTGCAGGTTCCTGTAGTTTCTTCTCCTACTTTGCACCAATCAGTTAGATAAGTGGAGTGGAGGAGAGAGCAATTTTCTGATTGATCAGGATGGACACTGTTTCAATGTTTTCCTCAGTAACAGGAAGCTGCCTAAAGTCTATAAGACACACTCACTTATTAGAAAGATTTTTCTTGCTAATAAGTTTGTTTTTCCAAGTTAAACATTTCCCATATTAAGAAAAAAAAAAGGCTTCTTCCTTGTGACTGCTCTGGTGACTAAGAAGAGATGATTTATTCGCAAAACATTTTCCATTAAAATGGCTTCTATCCTGTGTGAGTTCTCTGATGTGTAACAAGAGTTGATTTCTCGGTAAAACATTTCCCACATTCTGAACATAAATAAGGCTTCTTCCCTGTGTGGGTTCTCTGGTGTATAACAACATCTGCTTTCCGGTTAAAACATTTCCCACATTCTGTACATGAAAAAGGCTTCTCCCCTGTGTGAGTTCTCTGGTGTATAACAACATCTGATTTCACAATAAAACATTTTCCACATTCTTTACATGGAAACGGCTTCTCTCCTGTGTGAATTCTTTGGTGATTAACAAAATTTGATTTCTGTGTAAAACATTTTCCACATTCTGAACATGAAAAAGGCTTCATCCCTGTGTGAGTTCTCTGGTGTATAACAACATCTGATTTCCGGTTAAAACATTTTCCACATTCTGAACATGAAAAAGGCTTCTCCCCTGTGTGGGTTCTCTGGTGTATAACAACATCTGATTTCCGGTTAAAACATTTCCCACATTCTGAACATGAAAAAGGCTTCTCCCCTGTGTGGGTTCTTTGATGTCTGATCAGACTTGATATCTGTGTAAAACATTTCCCACATTCTAAACATGAAAATGGCTTCTCCCCTGTGTGAATTCTCTGGTGACTAACAAGATGTGATTTCTGTGTAAAACATTTCCCACATTCTGAACATGATAAAGGCTTCTCCCCTGTGTGGGTTCTCTGGTGTATAACAACATCGGATTTATGACTAAAACATTGCCCACATTCTGAACATGAAAAAGGCTTCACCCCTGTGTGAGTTCTTTGGTGCTTAACAAAAATTGATTTCATTGTAAAACATTTTCCACATTCTGAACATGAAAAAGGCTTCTCCCCTGTGTGAGTTCTTTGGTGACTAACAAGATTTGATTTCTGGTTAAAACATTTCCCACATTCTGAACAGGAAAAAGGCTTCTCCCCTGTGTGAGTTCTCTGATGTTTGATAACACTTGATTGCTCTGCAAAACATTTCCCACATTCTGAACATGAAAATGGCTTCTCCCCTGTGTGAGTTCTCTGATGTTTCATAAGACTCGATTTCTCTGTAAAACATTTCCCACAATCTGAACATGAAAATGGCTTCTCCCCTGTGTGAGTTCTTTGGTGACTAACAAGATTTGATTTCTGGTTAAAACATTTCCCACACTTGGAACAAGAAAATATATTCTCTGCTGTGTGAATTTTTTGATGTTTAAGAAGAGACATTTTGAGAGGAAAACTATTTCCATATTCAGAATGTGAAAATGGCTTCTTTGCTTTAGGAGCAACTTGTTTTTTAATGCTTATTTTGGGACTTTGATTTTCCTTAATAGTCAGTAATGAATCAGAAGACAGGACCTGTTTCATAAGACTAGATGATAAATCTTTGCTGTGAAGGGATGATGGTAGATCTGGAGTAATGGAATTCACTTCAATTGTAGCCTGAGGGATCTCAAGATCATCTGATTTAAAAATTGAAGATGTCGGCTGTCCCTCTGATCTCCTGGTACAGTCATCTGCCAAGAAGAAAATCAATTATTATTTTTGAATTAAATATCCTTGAATTTTATAGTTTTGAACATTTCTACTTAAACTGTCTGTAAAAATGGCAAGTTATGTAAAAATATTGAATTATTCACCAAGACAATGACAGTTCACAGTCTAATAGAAAACCTCATAGCGTGAACCAGTAAAGTGTGGTGTTCAACTGTTTGTTCATTCTGCCTCCAAAATATGGAATAAAAAGCCAAACAATGTTATGTACAGTGGGGAAAATAAGTATTTGATACTCTAGTGATTTTGCAATTTTTTCCATCTACAAAGAAGGGAGAGGACTGTAATTTTTATCGTCGGTACACTTCAACTGTGAGAGACAGAATCTAAAAATAAAAAACAGAAAATCGCATTGTATGATTTTAAAATAATTAATTTGTATTTCATTGTATGAAATAAGTATTTGATCACCTACCAACCAGCAAGAATTCTGGCTCTCACAGACATGTTAAGTTTTTCTTTAAGAAGCCCTCCTACTCTGCACTCATTACCTGTATTAATTGCACCTGTTAGAACTTGTTACCTGTATAAAAGACACCTTTCCACACACTCAATCAAAGACACTCCAACCTCCACCATGGCCAAGACCAAATAGCTGTCTAAAGAAACCAAGGACAAAATTGTAGATCTGCCCAAGGCTGGGATGGGCTACGGGACAATAGGTAAGCAGCTTGGCAAGAATGGAAAAACTATTGACACAATTATTAAGAAATGGAAGAAACACAAGATGACTTTGAATCTTCCTCAGTCTGGGGCTCCATGCAAGATCTCTCCTCGTGGGGTAAGAATGATTCTGAGACAGGTCAGGAATCAGCCCAGAACTACACGGGAGGTCCTGGACAATGACCTGAAGAGAGCTGGAACCACAGTCTAAAACATTACCGTTAGTAACACACTACGCTGTCATGGATTAAAATCCTGCAGGGCATTAAAGGTCCCCCTGCTCACACAAGCACATGTCCAGGCCCGTTTGAACTTCTCCAATGACCATCTGGGTGATCCAGAGGAGGCATGGGAGAAGGTCATGTGGTCAGATGAGGCCAAAATAGAACTTTTTGGTATCAACTCCGCTCGCCGTGTTTGGAGGAAGAATAAGGATGAGTACAAACCCAAGAACACCATCCCAAACATGACGACTGTACCGTATTGAAGGGAGGATGGATGGGGTCACGTATCGCAAGATTTTGGCCAACAACCTTCTTCCCTCAGTAAGAGCATTGAACATGGGTCATGGCTGGGTCTTCCAGCATGACAATGACTCGAAACACCCAGCCAGGCCAACTAAGAAGTCGTTCCATAAGAAGCATTTCAATGTCCCGAAGTGGCCTAGCCAGTCTCCAGACCTGAACCCAATAGAAAATCTTTGGAGTGAGCTGAAACTCCATGTTGCCCAGCGACAGCCCCAAAACCTCAAAGATTTGGAAAAGATTTGTATGGGGGAGTGGGCCAAGATCCCTCCTGCAGTGTGTGCAAAGCTGGCCAAGAACTACAGGAAACTTCTGACCTCTGTAATTTCAAACAAAGGTTTCTGTACCAAATATTAAGTAAAAATTCATGCAATGTGATTTTCTGGATTTTTTTTTAGATTATGTCTCTCACAGGTGAAGTGTACCTACGATAAAAATTACAGATTTCTCCATTCTTTGTAGGTGGGAAAACTTGAAAAATCAGCAGTGTATCAAATATTATTTTCACCATTGTAGGTGAAAAGAATATCAATAAAAACTGCTACTCAACTCACAAAAAACAAGTCCCCAACTCAGGTCCATCATCTGTCAGTGTAATAACAGAGGTTTCCACATTATTAGTGGCTCAAAGGTTCTAGAAAAGCAACATGGCTTCCATAAACCAATCCAGCAATATCCGCTCTCTCCCGAAGTCATATCTCTTCCTCTCTTCTGAGCCTTGCAGTGTGTCCAAACCACATTTATCATCCATGTACTTGGCATTACTATAGTGAGAAGAACCCACTTAATTTATGGTATGTAAGTGCCCAGATTGTGATCCAGGAGACAATGTGTTGGGTAATAAAATGGAATATTTGCAATTTTCACTCTCCAACATCCACAGTGCAGAAAGTGCCTGTCGAATCAAACTATGGATATGGAAACTAACAGTGCAATAGTTACTTTGTGTCCTTCTCCTATTGGGGAGAATCAAGCAAACACTGGTGGAGCTATTAATTCTATCTTACCAGTGGTGAATAAGGATAGTGGTGTTTCCAATGATACAGAGCAATCATCACTAATTCATTTTGGGTTAAATGAATTAATTGGTGCAACCTCAACGCAGAGTGTTAGTGCATTGGATTTTTCTATTTTAACTATCCATCCTGATTCCCAAAATTCCTTACCAATAATATCTCAGTCATTAAGTGTAGGGCATACATCATTAGAGGAAGGTTCCACTGATAAATCAGTGAAGCTACCACCTCCACAAAATATAACTTCTTCAATAGAATTGTTATCACCAGCTGTAATATTAACTAATGAAACTGCACCGCCTCTCAATGGTAAAAAAACACACCGCTCCTTTATGATACAAAAATCCCACCGTTTTTTCAGCCGGCCCAAGTTCGCCAACCAAAAAGAAATATCGGGGATGTAGGGGGCGAGGTAGAGCCATCCCAAAAAATAGCAGCCCTGTAGGATTTGCTAATTAAAAAGACAAAGCCATTAGGGTAAATATTGAGGAAAGCGAAAAAGATGAGAAACAGAAAATGGTAGGCATTTTTACCCTGTCTGACCACACCTTGTCTGAGGCTGAGATCTCACGATTGAGTAGAGGACTCTCTTTTTGACCTGTTTCAAGTTTGAATGTTTTCAATTTATATGTAGATTTGAATGAGTACTTTAGGAAATTGACGTTAAAACATCACTTTATTATTGAAGAAAAACGTAAATCAATAAACGCCAGTATACCCCTTGCTAATAATGGAGTCGAAAATCACGTGCCCGCTATGGGTTTCCACCATGTTCCTCTAGGTGGTAAATCTCATTTTTATCCTACTCACCATAAGGGAACTCATCTCGAGACTTTTCAGCAACTGATTTTAAAAGACATTCGCACTTTTACTCATATTAAAAAGAGGGATAACCTGACGGCTCCAGAAAGACAAGCCATCTCTAGTTTACGGAAGAATAAAGGAATAATTATTAAGGAAGCTGATAAGGCGGTGGTATTGTGGTGATGAATCGGGGTTGGTACACTGGAGAAGGTTTGCGGATACTGGGCGATACTGATTATTATAATAAATTAGATTGTGATAATTCTGTCACCATCTTTATGGAATATAAAAGCTTAACTAAGGGAGCCCTTAGGGAGGGGATCTTGGATGCGAGAGAGAAAAGATTTTTGGATATATAATTTTTTCAGACCCCTTATTTTTATTTCCGACCCAAGATCCATAAAAGTACTACCAATTCCCCTGGTCGCCCCATCATTTCGGGGATAAAATCTATAACAGCTAATTTATCACATTATGTCGATTTGTTTTTACAAAATATGTGATTAGGCTTGAATGTTATTTAAAAGATTCTTCACATTTTATTAGCTTGATGAGGGATTTACCTCCCTAGGAGGAGGGCGGCATGGTGGCTCAGTGGTTAGCACTGCAGCCTTGCAGCGCTGGGGTCCTGGGTTAAAATCCCACCGAGGACAACATCTGCGAGGAGTTTGTATGTTCTCCCGTGTTTGTGTGGGATTCCTCCGGGTTCTCCAGTTTCCTCCCACACTCCAAAGACATACTGATAGAGAATGTAGATTGTGAGCCCCAATGGGGACAGTGCCAATAATGTCTGTAAATTGTCTGAATTGTAAAGCGCTGCAGAATATGTTGGCGCTAAATAAATAAAAAGATTATTATTATTATGTTTTTTGTACCTTAGATGTGAGTTCCTACTCCAACATTACACATATTTTAGGTTTAGAGGCTATTGATCATTATTTGTGTTCAGATACCTCTATATTTTTGGAACAGAAAAGGTTCTTATTAGAAAGTATTGAGTTTATCTTAAACAATAAAAAAATTTATTTGAAGAGACCACATATAAACAGATGAGTGGTTGTGCAATGGGGACAAGACTCGCCCCTAGCTATGCTAATTTATTTATGGGGAGGTTTGAGTCCGTCTTCATCGTACAGTCCCATCTATATACTAGACATAGATGAGAGGTTGTGCGATGGGGACGAGATTCGCCCCTAGCTATGCTAATTTATTTATGGGGAGGTTTGAGTCTGTCTTCATCGTACAGTCCCATCTATATACTAGACATATATGTCTCTATAGGAGATTTATAGATGATCTTTTCTTTGTCAGGGCTGGTACCCATGAGGAAGCATCTATATTTGTATCTGAATTAAATAATAAAACCTGGGGTCTTAGTTTTTCATCTAATATATCCAGTTTAAGTATTCAATTCCTTGACCTCCTGATTAAAAAAAAACCCAGAAGGAAAGATAATCACCTCCACGCATTTCAAAGAGGTGGATGTGAATAGTTACCTAGCATATGATAGCAGCCATCTTCCAGTCTGGGTGCGTAATATTCCCTATGGACAGTATTGGAGAATTAGGAAAAATTGTAGTAGAGATGTGGATTTTATTAATGAATCTAGGATTTTAAAGATGAGATTCAGGGAAAAGGGATATCCTGACAAATTATTAAGTGATTCATATAAGAAAGCCAAATGTTTATCCCAAGAAAAATGCTTGGAAATGATTATTATTATTATTATTATTATTTATTATTATAGCGCCATTTATTCCATGGCGCTTTACATGTGAAAAAGGGGGTATAATACAAGAACAATGATAAACAATAAGGGGAATCTGGCCGGACCTACCAATGTGGTAAAAAAAAATTAGACTATTAACCCATTGAGTGCCGAGTATAGTCTCATTACAACATTTAGCCAATCTAGAGTTACTCTTAATAACCTATTGAAGACGTATTGGTTCATTTTATCCAGTGATCCCATTTTGGGCAAGCAACTGCCGGCCAAACCAAGGATTATATATAGGAGGTGTCAGAATCTGAAAAATGTGTTAGCGCCTAGCTCCACATCACTGACTAAGAATTATATAAAGTATAAAAATATAAACCAAGGAAGGGGGGATGGGTCCTTTACATGTAGAACATCAAAATGTCTCTGTTGTGGGATCATTAATAATGGAACAAAAACTTTTAGCTTGCCCACCACGGGGGAGACTTTTCAGATTAGATGCCGGACAGACTGCCGTCATGTGTGATATATTTGTTGGAGTGCACATGTGGTCTACAGTATGTAGGTCGCAACATACAACCAATGCGCGCCAGGCTAAATAAACATCGGCAGAATATTAGAAATGGAGATTTGTTCCATAGTTGTCAAAGCACTTCTTCTTAGAAGATCAGAAATATCCAAAATATCTGCACCTTACCATTATTGATCATATATCTGACACGGTGCATGATAGATAGAAAAGGTTGGTAAACCGGGAAAATTATTGGATCTATAAGTTGGGAACTTTATCCCCGGAAGGTCTGAATCTCTCACTTGAAAATATTATTAACTAAGTAATATAATTTATGTGGAATTGAAAAATATAGTGGATATTTATTTTTATTAGGTTTTTAATATGAGTGTAATTATGAATATATGCAGCTTTTACTCTTTTTATATTCTTCTTTTATATGTACAGTATATATAGTTTTTTCATGTAGTTTTATGTTAGTGTTGATGTTTTGTCTCTGTTATCGGCCAAGTCAGGTTGGCCCTTAGAATGGGAACCTGTATATATAGTAATGGGGATTTGAGGGTTAACTGGTTAATTGTTGGCACCTGCTGGTTAATTGGTTAAACCTCTATATAAAGTGCTTGTGTGGTAATATTGGCCATCACCTGATGATGGCGGTATTAGCCGAAACATGTTGTGAAGCCATTTGATTAATAAAGAAAATGATGGAGTAACAAATACCCCGGCCTGCTGTCACCTTACCCCATTGAAAACCGCAGCGACTTTGTACTTTGTATTCTTGATTCCCTCTTGGGTGGGCGGTTGGGGGCTGCAGATATCGGCTTATTAACCGTTTACAAGGACCCGCGGTGATGTCACGCCCCATGTGATTCTGTCAGCCGGTCAGCCTGAGACCCGTGCGGTGTGCGGTTCACACCGGAGCCTTAATCCGTGGTTGTGCAGGGGTGCGCAACCACACAAGGTTAGTACATTTCTATTTCCATTTTCCTCCCCTCAAAGATCACTGGGTATACATAGGACCGCCTCTCTTTTCTTCTTTTTTTGCATGTGGAATCAAAATATTCCCTACTTCTATAGATTATTCCACTGAGGGTTAGAATTTCCAAAATGGAGTCAATTTATGGTGATTTCTACTGCTCTGGTTTTCTGCAATTTGGTCACATTAGGGCTTCTGCAAAGGAAGTGTCCCATCTCCTCTGGGATCTACTCCTGTGACGTCTGCTTCTGTCACCAGGAGTCGCCTTATTCATTCTGCAGGCGGCGCTGGTGATGGAGGAGACGTCAGAACCAGAAGCTCTGGGCGGCGCAGGCTCTGTCCAGCCAGTAAGATTAGGGAGCCTGGGACCTGTAGTACCATCCAGTCTGGTAGTATGGGGGTGTGTGCTGTCCAGCTGGAGTAATCTGCTCCCGGCTTCAGCCATTTGGAAAGCACCGCACCCTACTAAAGCTGGAAGCATATTGCTGGAAGCTGCCAGATACAGCCTTGTTCTCCTCTGGATCAGTCCTCTGTGCTCAGCTCCCGGCTTGTGTATTTGTTTCCTGTTGTGACCCTGGCCCGTTTACTGACTACTCTTGTGTCTTCTGATTTTGTATTTTCTCTGCCCTCCTGGTTCTGACCCGGCTACCTGACTATTCTTCTTGCCATCTCACACCACAGAACAGCAGGTAACACCATGGCCCAAGCCTAGAGGTCTCTGTGTAAGTCAAGATCTATGTAGATTGATTAAATGGTGATGAACAAGACAATTCGTGGGATCTGGAAAATGAAGTAGATGGCACCAAGCCTGTTTGTGGTGGTCATCTTTTGAGCTGCCAGGTGACCATGCGACATTGTGTCTGCAAACTATTTCAGCAAGATCTATATTCAAATAGCTAAATGTCGCTCCTTCCCTTCTTAACCTGCCATGTGCCCAGACAGTAGTGTACAACCGTATATAGGATATTGTAGGATTCAAGGAAAATAATTTGTAAGTTCCATTTGTTTCCTATTATCCTTTAAGAAGAATTTCAAAGTTATCACCACATAAAGTGACACACGTCAGATTTGAAAAATGGGGCCTGATTAGGATCACAAAACTGGCTGCAGGAAGGGGTTAAATCAGAGAAATTTGGGCAGTAACTACTGTAGTCAAAAACTGACTACAGACAATAACATCTACTGAAATGATCAAACTCAGCAGTCTCCATCAGTAATAAATGAGTAACTAGTGGTGAAACCTCTCTGGGGTAATTGGAGTATGTGGCTCGGTGGCTCTTGGCAATCTAAACTATCATAAGGGCCAATATTTTCTGTCAGATGAGTTTCAAGAAGAAATATTAGACATTGAAAGAGAACTTTTTATAATAGTGCAGAGATGAGGTGTCTTAAATTTAGATCTCAGGCATTGGGAAGACGTAATGGAGATCTTTTTTTAAAGACTACCAGGGAGTTACAGACTCACATAAGTGAGGCAGGCCGATCCAACCACAATCAAACTATCATACAGAATAAACCTATAAAAAAAGACATTTTTTTATTCTATGTTACATCCTCAACAACAATATATGTATGAAGGGAGAAATCCAACACTAAACTGGAGTTGCACTCATTTGTGGTGGACCATTGGAGCTACTACGAGTCCTGACCAGAAGAGTAGAGAAAGTATTAGCGCCCCCATTTCAGGAGAGATTGTGCAGTAATCTGAATTCCTTAGGATTGAAAACATAATGGAATTTATGACGTGGAGTGAATCCATGAAACCAGGGCTGGAGCCAACACATCTCCTGCAGGAGTGAATAAATGTATATTACAGCCATCAGCCACGCACAGCTTAGAGATATATCATGGCACAGGTGTAATGTTTTCTGTATAGTTTATCACAATCCTGTTTGAAGTTAGTCGGTTTTAAAAGAAATTGAAAAGTCAGGATAAAGGGAAACTCTGTTGTTATTGTACAGAAATTCACACTTGGCCCTCACTGCACATTTAATGTTATCGATCATAAAAGTGAAGTTTGGCCAGAAAGACTGGACCTGGTCTTGTAGGGACCATATGAGCACATTCAGCAGCACAGAAAGTTTTCGCATCGCCATATTTTGAGAGCTATAATTTTTCCATAGTTCGGCCGACAGTCATGTGACGGCTTGTTTTTTGCGGGACAAGTTGACATTTTTATTGGTACTAATTTTGGGCAAGTGACTTTTTTTTATCGCTTTCTACTCAGATTTTTGGGAGGTGGAATAAACAAAAAACAACAATTCAGGAATTGTTTTTTTGGTATTCTTTTTATGTCGTTCTGCGTGTGGAAAAATGTATAAGGCCGGTTTATTATTCGGGTCAGTACAATTACAGCCGTACTACATTTATATTGTTTTTTTAGGTTTTGGCGCTGTTACACAATAAAAACTATTTTTTTTTCCATCACTTTATTCTGAGAGCTGTAACTTTTTTATTTTTCGTGTGATGGAGCTGTATGGCAGCTTCTTTTTTGCGGGACAAGATGACGTTTTCAGCGGTACCATTTTTATTTACATTCATCTTTTTTATCGCGTTTTATTCCACTTTTTGTTTGGAAATATGATGATTAAGCACCGTTATTTGCTTAGTTTTTTTTTCTTTTACTGTGTTCACTAAAGGGGTTAACTAGTGGGACAGCTTTATTTTATAGGTCAGGTTGTTCCGGACACGGCAATACCATATATGTGTGCTTTTATTGTTTATTTTTTTTCCATATATTATTTTTAATATATCTTGGAAAAATATATATTTTTTAATATATTTTTACAACAGGCTGATCGCAGTTATAAGGTATAGCAGAGCAGGATCACTGCTATAACTTTTAAACTGTCAGCTCTGCAGACACAAGTTACTTTGATCATGCACTGCGCATGATCAAACTAACTTGCTGGGGCTGGTGACCCGAATGTTGTCATGACGACATCGGGTCACCATGGCAACGATCGGGACCCCGCTGCTGTCCCTCTGCTCACTCGCTAAATGCTGCAATCACAGCGATTGCAGCATTTAGGGGGTTAAAGTGCTGCCGGGAGCGGTGCGGGCACTGCGTGCCGGGTGTCAGATGTCAGAATCAGCTGACCTGGGCGGCGATTGCGCTAGTACAGCCTGTGTGCGGGTGCAATCGCCATGTCGTAATAATATGTACCTGGTCCATAAAGTCCAGGGAACAGGGATGTATTTTTACTTACAACGTCAGAAAGGGGTTAACAGTTTTGTGTAGGGGAGAATGTTGTGATCTAGAGGAGAATGGTGATCACACGATTGTGATATGGCCGGACTACACCACCGATAAAGCAGCCACAGCCGGTGACTGAGAAGAATCTGTAACTTCTCTGCATTTAGTGGTCACTACTCACCTGGGTAGTCATATGTAGGAATCTCCTCTTTACACCACTCATCACCCCTCACATATGTCTCTATAGTATTAATAAGGATCAGATCTTCACCCTGAAACAAATATTGTAAAAGTCACAGACAGATGGAGAAGTCCCATCTATGATCAGCTCTAATCCTGCCATCTCCACCGTTCTCATTACACAAATATAAAACATATAATACTGGTGGATAAAACAAGACTGAGCACAAGACCTTCACAGCCGTCTACACATCATAGGGGAGATCTCATGACACCTTCTCTCCATCTACCTGATGATCCTGAGGAACACTGGGATCTTCTTGCTTACAGTCATGTGGAAGAAGAGGACGGGGACATCTCTCTGGTATTGTCCTCTTACTGGATAGAACTGGAGAAAACACATACAGGGACTGAATTCATTCTTTACATACAGATAATTATAGGCCGTGTGTATTTAGTCCTGTCTATTACCTGGTGATGTGAGGGTCTGGGGAACCTCCATCATGACATCTTTGTGTCCCTCTAAATACTCCCACTCCTCCATGGAGAAATAGACAGCGACATCCTGACACCTTATAGGAACCTGACACATACAATGATAATGTCACCACTGCGATCCCTTCATAGCTTTACTGTATAATGTCCCAGCATTCCCAGCAGTGTCACCTCTCCAGTCAGCAGCTCAATCATCTTGTAGGTGAGTTCTAGGATCTTCTGGTCATTGATGTCCTCATGTACCAGGTGATGAGATGGAGGCCCTGTGATTGGGCTCAGATGTCTTCTCCATCCCTCAGACACAGGGTCCTGACAGCGCTCACTAGAGGTCTTCTTCACTACTGTGTAATCCTGGTTATGGAGAGACACATTAATAAATCTCACTCCAGACATTTCCAGAGTCCTCACCTCTCCAGTTCTGTCCATCTGTTATTCCCATAGATAAGAATGATGTAATGTGACGTCATCAGAATCTCTCACCTCTCCAGTAAGACGAAAGAGGATCTCTAGGGTGAGGTGTAATATCCTCTCCGCCATCTTGTCTCTGTCCATATCCAGTTTTGATGGGTAAATCAGGAAAACTCTCTTATATAGAAGACTGTCACTGAGCGGATCGAATATTGTAGAGATCTGAATGAGAAGAAGATAAGTAGAAGTAACATCATAAAAATCCTGTGTAATAATACAATTACTGGAGATAATTAGAGAAAAGATGAGGAGATTTATTATTTTACAGTATTTAGTTTTTTTCTTTATATCTGCTAATAAAACCTATATATTTTAGAACACAGCCAACAAGCAGTTTCTTCCTCGGAGTCTGCAGCTGAATACGTTTCTCATAGACTCATCTTCCATAAAGCTAATTCTCGTCTCATTTACCGACATTGGAATCGGCATTAGCAATACTGCAGGAGATATTCATTACACGTGACATGAGAAATAACTACTTCATGATGAGGACGACATCTTCATCTTCTTCTACGGCTCCAGAAACATATTTGGCCAGAGTCCATCACTGACTACATCACCTCCGGCCGTCTATATGAATGTTTCCCGTCTTCCCCAGACTAATCTTCTATCTCGTTAGATCTCATGTCTAATTCACACACAGGAGTTTGAGGCTTTTATAAAACCTTTTTTGTTTACACAAATATTGCGGACAGAAATTATTTGATACCAAAGTCTACATGTGCAGTGTTTTATGGGGTTTATTTCTGGCCTTAGGCTTTCCTATATTACAAGAAAAATACCAGAAAAAAAGCAGAAATTAAAATGTTTCAAAAGAAAATTGGCACCAACAATTGTTATAAAAAGAAAAAAACATGCAAACAGCATAAGACACATTTTGTTATTTTCTAACACGTTAAACATTTGTTTTAAAATAATTAATTCCTTTGAGCACCAGAACATAGATGTACACCGCAGGGATGGCACAGGTGCCGCTACAACATAAACCCTGGCAGTTTAACCAATTGCTGCTGTCAAAAGCAAACTTGGCATCTCAGAAGGTTTGACAGAGTTCGGCTGAATGCTCCTCCTCCCCCAAGTGCTCAATAGTATGGGGCTCCCTAGTTCCTACAATACTAATGTCTAATAATGATATCTGGGCCTGCAATGTACGAAAGTCTATTAGGCCGGGCCAGAGGCAGCGTCAAATGAGTTACATTTTAAAGCCCCCATACACATTAGACTAGAGTTGCATGGAAGTAATGAATTGGGAGTTGGCTGACTATATAATGTATTTGGGGACCTCCCGACAGATGATGTCAGGGCAGAGAAGGATCTGGCATCATGAATTTTAGAGGCTAATTGTTTGTTTTTCCTGTAGATAATCCTCCGCTAGAGGAGTCTGGAGGTGACTCTCTCATACAGACACAGGAAAGCTGGAATATTTGTGTGTATGGGGGAGTCGGGAAAAATAGCCATCTGCCAAATGACCGTTCAGCCAACACTTATCTCGTGTATGGGGCTGTTAAGTACAATACTCAAAAAATAAAGGGAACACTTAAACAACACAATGTAACTCTAAGTCAATTACACTTCTGTGAAATCAACCTGTCCAGTTATGAAGCAACACTGATTGTGAATCATTTTCTCCTGCTGTTGTGTAAATGGAAAATACAGCAGGTAGAAATGATAGTCAATTAGCAAGACACCCCCTATAAAGGAGTGGTTCTGCAGAACATTTCTCTGTTCTCATCCTTTTTGGTTGTTTGGGTCACTTTTGCATTTTATCATTGCTCTCACCCCTAGAGGTACAGTAGCATGAGGCGGTGTCTACAACCCACAGAAGTTGCTCATGTAGTGCAGCTCATCCAGGATGGCACATCAATGAGAGCTGTGGCAAGAAGGGTAACTGTGTGTCAGCACAGTGTCCAAAGCATGGAGCATATACTGTACCAGGAGACAGGTCAGTACACCAGGAGATGTGGAGGGGGCCTTAGGAGGGCAACAACCCAGCATCAGGACCGCTACCTCCTCCTTTGTGCAAGGAGGAACAGGAGGAGCAGTGCAAGATCCCTGCAAAATGACCTCCAACAGGCCACTAACATTTATTTGTCAGCTCAAACTGTCAGAAACAGATTCCATGAGGATATATGAAGGCTCGAAGTCCACAAGTGCGTGTTGCGCTTACAGTACACCATGGTGAAGGGTCATTGGCATTTGCAAGAGAACACCAAGATTGGCAGATTCCACATTGGCGCCCTGTGTTCTTCACGGATGAGAGCAGGTTCACACTGCGCACATGTGACAGAGTCTGGAGATGCTGTGGAGAACGTTCTCCAGCACGATCGGTCTGGCAGTGGGTCAGTAATGGTGTGGGGTGGCATTTCTTTGGAGGGCCGCACAGCCCTCCATGTGCTAGCCAGAGGTACCCTGACTGCCATTAGGTCCTGGGATGAGATCCTCAGATCCATTGTGAAACCGTATTCAGGTGCAATGGGCCCTGTGTTCCTTCTGATGCATGACAATGCTAGGCCTCGTGTGGCTGAAGTGTGTCAGCAGTTCCTGCATGATGAAGGCACTGATGCTTTGGAATGGCCTGTCCATTCCCCAGAGCTGAATCCAATCGAGCACATCTGGGACATCATGTCTTGTTCCACCCATCAATGCCACGTTGCATCACAGACTTTAATTTGGTAGAGTCACATTTCCCAACTCTGAAGACCGTATGCTGCCACTGTACTTGGCAGGCCCAGTCCAGATGGTATGGAGATAAATGAAGGATACCAAAGTCCAAAAATAAACTTTACTTAACAAGAACTTGATGACAAGTATATACAGTATATCAGATAGCAGGCACAACACTTTATGAATGTTTCTCCTGCATTATGCAGAGTCAAGAACTTTATGGTTACATGTGGCGGTACACAACTTTTGTTAAAAGCTACAACAGTCCAGCAAGCCATTTTGAGAAGGTCCATCATCCCTGTGAGGACCATACAGGTTGAGATGTGTCGTTACAGCCCCTCAGGGCAACTCAGAGCTCCCAGTTGATTTGTGAGGACCTCACTGGCTGAGGTGCATCAGTACGACTCCACACTAGTACTTTCAAAGTCCATTCGATGAGGGCCACACACTCATTGCTGTGGCACTGCATCTTCAGCTCTTCTTAGGAGAACAGATGTCCCAGTTATGCGACACTGTAGCTTCCTCTCTAGTATAGACAACTGTTTGTTTAAATCCTGTTCGTCTAAGATAAGGAATCCTTCCTTAACGTAATTCCCTTTACTCACAGTGGCATGTAAAGGTTTAAACACCCATGGTCAAAATTACAAAACGGAAAATGGGCCGATGCAAAAGTTTGGACACCCTGATTGGTTAGTACCTAGTAGCACCACCTTTTGCAAGTATCACAGCTTGTAAACGCTTTTTGTAGCCAGACAAGAGTTTTTAAATTCTTGTTTGAGGGATTTTCATCCATTCTTCCTTGGAAAATTCTTCCAGTTCTGTGAGATTTCTGGGTCGTCTTGCCTTCACTGCTATTTTGATGTCTAGCCACAGATTTTCAATGATGTTCAGATCAGAGAACTGTGAGGGCTATTGTAAAACCTTCATCTGGTGCCTTTGAGGTTGTCTATTGTGGATTTTGAAGTGTGTTTAGAATCCATTATCCATTTTAAGAAGCCATCCTCTTTTCAACTTCAGATTTTTTAAAGATGGTGTTATATGTGCATCAAGAATTTGTTGAAACTTCATTGAATCCATTCTTCTCTCTACCCGTGAAATGATTCCGTGCCATTGGCTGCAACACAACCCTAAAGCATGATTGATCCACTCCCATGCTTAATGGTTGGCAAGATGTTCTTTTCTTGAAATTCTGTGCCCTTTTTTTCTCCACACATACCTTTGATCATTGTGGCCAAAGAGTTTTATTTTAACCTCATCAATCCATAGAACATGTTTCCAAAATGCATCAGGCTTATTTAGATGTTCTTTTGCATATTTCTGACACTAAATTTTATGGTGAGGACGCAGGAGAGGTTTTCTTCTGATGACTCTTTCATGAGGCCATATTTGTGCAGGTGTCCCTGAAAATGTGCAACAACTAAAGAGTCTGCTAAATCTTTCTGAAGGTCTTTTGCAGTCAAGGGGGGTTTCTGATTTGCCTCTCCAGCAATCCTACGAGCAGCTCTCACTGAAATTTAGCTTTGTCTCCCTTGCTGTTAACTTAACGTGACAGAGCTGGTGTGTCACTCTCCATAAGGAAAAAAGTTACCACTTAGACCTCAGTCCAGAGCCTCTCACCTAGCCAAATCAGTTCTCATACTGACGAGGGCCAACAGCCCGAAACGCCGTGTCTGCAAATTGAGATTTTGATTTGGCTTTTATCCTAAGTCATATTGCACGACTCGTTAAAGGGTTGATTGTGACTTGTAGGATTGCTGCTTCCAATAGGTGGCGCTATAGAGTACAACTCCTCTTTTTATCTGAAGAGGCAATTTGCATATTGCTGTTAACTGCAATTTCTTAATTACATTTCGAACTGAGGAAAGAGTATAAAGGGAATTGTACTAAAATATGTATGCATATACAGTGCCTACAAGTAGTATTCAACCCCCTGCAGATTTAGCTGGTTGACACATGCGGAATTAACTTGGCATTGTGACATTTGTACTGTAGATCAGCCTGGAAGTGGGAAATGCACTGCAGCAAATTTTGTTTTTGTTTTTTTTTTGTTTGTTTTTTTAAAACGTAAAAAGTTAATTCAGAGTGTCATTTATTATTCAACCCCTCAAACCACAAGAATTCTGTTTGGTCCCCCTAAAGTATTAAGAAGTAGTTCAGGCACCAAGAATAATGAGCTTCACATGTGTGGATTAAAGATCTCTTTTGCCAGCCTTTTCTGACTATTTAAGACCCTCCCCAAACTTGTGAACAGCACTCAGACATGGTCAACATGGGAAAGACAAAGGAGCATTCCAAGGCCATCAGAGACAAGATCGTGGAGGGTCACAAGGCTGGCAAGGGGTACAAAACCCTTTCCAAGGAGTTGGGCCTACCTGTCTCCACTGTTGGGAGCATCATCCGTAAGTGGAAGGCTTATGGAACTACTGTTAGCCTTCCACGGCCAGGACAGCCTTTGAAAGTGTCCTACCGTGCCGAGGCCAGGCTTGTCCGAAGAGTGAAGGCTAACCCAAGGACAACAAGGAAGGAGCTCCGGGAAGATCTCATGGCAGTGGGGACATTGGTTTCAGTCAATACCATAAGTAACGTACTCCACCGCAATGGTCTCCGTTCCAGACGAGCCCGTAAGGTACCTTTACTTTCAAAGCGTCATGTCAAGGCTCGTCTACAGTTTGCTCATGATCACTTGGAAGACTCTGAGACAGACTGGTTCAAGGTTCTATGGTCTGATGAGACCAAGATTGAGATCTTTGGTGCCAACCACACACGTGACGTTTGGAGACTGGATGGCACTGCATACGACCCCAAGAATACCATCCCTACAGTCAAGCATGGTGGTGGCAGCATCATGCTGTGGGGCTGTTTCTCTGCCAAGGGGCCTGGCCATCTGGTCCGCATCCATGGGAAGATGGATAGCACGGCCTACCTGGAGATTTTGGCCAAGAACCTCCGCTCCTCCATCAAGGATCTTAAGATGGGTCGTAATTTCATCTTCCAACAAGACAACGACTCAAAGCACTTAGCCAAGAAAACCAAGGCCTGGTTCAATAGGGAAAAAGTCAAGGTGTTGGAGTGGCCTAGTCAGTCTCCTGACCTTAACCCAATTGAAAACTTGTGGAAGGAGCTCAAGAATAAAGTCCACATGAGACACCCAAAGAACCTAGATAACTTGGAGAAGATCTGCATGGAGGAGTGGGCCAAGATAACTCCACAGACCTGTGCCGGCCTGATCAGGTCTTATAAAAGACGATTATTAGCTGTAATTGCAAACAAGGGTTATTCCACAAAATATTAAACATAGGGGTTGAATAATAATTGACCCACACTTTTATGTTTAAAATTTAATAAAATTCAACTGAGCAACATAACTTTTTGGTTTGTAAGATTTATGCTTCTGTTCATAAAACCTACTCTCATTTGCAGTTTGAAGGCTCTAACTTATTTGCATCTTATCAAACCAGCTAAATCTGCAGGGGGTTGAATACTACTTGTAGGCACTGTATGTGTATTTGCATACTATCATGTACAGTACAGACCAAAAGTTTGGACACACCTTCTCATTTAAAGATTTTTCTGTATTTTCATGACTATGATCTTCTGCCTCTCTTCACCCCACACGACCCCAGCGTTCCTTCTGGCTGCAGCACCCCCTCTCCTACTATCAAGCAACTGTGGTCATCCTCAAGCAGGATCTTCAGCCTCACAGTACCTGGACTCGGCTAAATATCGCTGCTATTAACCCCTTGTTCTCTGTAGGGATAGTTAGTGATGGGCGGTGGACTGTTATTAATGTATGTATGTTTTTAGGTAAGTGGGTGGGAAGTATAATTAGGTTACTGTGGGGCTAATTATATATTATTATTGTGTACTGTGATAGTGTGGTAATTAGTAGTATAATAACTGAAGACTTGTGTGTAATAAATATCTTTCATTGGTACACGGTTTCATCTCAGTTAGTCGCCATTCAGTATAGTTTATAGCAAGGGAATCAGAGTACGTAACATGTGAGGTATTAGCCGGATATTGGTTATTGACAGTCAAGGCTGGCATTAATAATTAATATATGGAATACCACCCTGCAACAAAGGGCAACTTGAAAATTCTTTGCTATCTTCTTATTGCCTTCTCCTGCTTTGTGGCCTCCACCATTTTAATTTTCAGAGTGCTCGGCAGCTGCTTAGAAGAATCCATGGCTGCGTTTTTTTGGCACAAGGTTAGAGGAGGTTTTTATAAATCTGGGAAATTTCCATCACCTGGCCTTTCCTTATGATGATAGTGAACAAGCCATAACCCTAAGGTATGTGCGCACAATGAGTATTTGGTGCAGAAATTTCGGCAACGTTTCTGCATCTCTTGGCAGCAAAAACACAACGGCTAATTAAGGTCAGAAACCTTGGTCAAACAGAGTCCCCACACTACAGCCGTGATGTAGTGACGTCATTGTGCCTGCAATGCACGGAGTCTCAGACTCACAGGCGCAGGCTGAATGGTGGATTAGGGAGCTTTCAACTCCTGATTCACTATTCTATTCAATGGTATCACCGTCATGGGAATGTGGATGTCGCTGAAACTGTGATGATGGGGAATGAGAGGGAGCCCGATGGCTTGTTGTGGATGTATATAAACAGATGTAAGCAATGATGCTGCTGAATAATTGATACAGTCACTACCTTACCCGATCCCCTACCTAAACAAAGCTGATACTGCCCAACCGCGGAGGTTGGCACACTAAGGAATGACAATTGCGCCTCTGCTCACTGATGGCTGTCCGTCAGACTCCCTGGTTAACTCTGATATATATATCAAAAAAATACACTGATACATTAAGTAGGATCAGATATGTCTCAAGGTATATATAAAGGAAAGGGTATGGTACTCATCAGAGAATGTTCCAATAATCCGCCTCAATGCGTTTATCCAACAGGTTCATCAGGAGGCTTGATACAGGGATGATAATTCATGATGTTCAGCATAGTGTGCCTAATAGCCAGGAGTCCATGTTTAAATATCCCACTTCATCCAAAACCCCTCCCAGACTAGGAGGCTCATTCCCATTCCTAGAGGTGAGTGGTCATAGGATATATAGAATGGAGTCTGTCTACAATAATGTACTGCGCCTGCGCTACTTCTCATGCACTAGAGGTTCGATAATGTCCATCCCCTAGTGTGCATGTCCGGAAGTGACGTGCTTTATACTGAAACGCCAGATAAACTGATTGCCTCCGCGCCACTCATACCCGTGACTGTGCATGCCCGTAGTTATGCACTCCATGCCAGAGCGCATCTAGGGTCATTGTCAGCGATTGCGCACGCCTGGATGTGTGTATTCTATGCCGGAGAGCATTACAGTCTCCTATGTATGACTGTGCATGAGTTCCATGCTGGAGTGCATAATGAATTTGGATTGCGTTCCAGCAATATAGAAAAGTCCTCTCTCTGAGATCATCATGGGAGACTAAAAACAAGTATTGCACATCCTCCCATCCTCCCATCATGCAATAGGCATGTAGATCTACTTTATCACTTCATAAAATATGGGATGGTGGCCCACAAAATATTCCTAAATGGCCAAATTTGACCCCTATTGCATAATTAGAGATACACAAGGAACACCACACTTGTTAGTTACTAAATAGTATAAGTGGGATATAACTGATAAGAAATAATTCTGATATAAAAGCTCAGATCTCTCGATGAAGTAAAACAATATGTGAACCTCATTCACAGGGAACTGAGTAGCAATCGGTAGAGTATAAAATCCAAAACTGTAATCCAGAATGGGGCTGTATTCATACAAAACAGGCATAGGAAATTTGCTCATTGAGTCCCTTAGTGGCCAGTGAATCCAGTCTAAAAATCCACTCACTTTCCTTTTTGAGGATATATCTATTGTGATCACCTCCTCTCACATTGGGTTTAACCATCTCCATGATACAAAAGGAGATGTCTCCGGTTTCACATTGATGTACACTGTTCATGTGTCTCGTTAATGAGATGTCCTGATCATGGCGAGTATCGCGCAAATGCTCCTCTCCCCCACCCTCCTAACTAACTAACTCTTGGTCGTGCATACATAATCTAGGGGGCAGGTGCATGTGGCCATATATACAAGTACTGAGGTATTACAGTTGGAATAATCCTTCTAGAAAAAGGAGGAACTCGAGAAAGATTTACATGGTCTCATCCAATTACATGTACAACGTTCTCCACATATAAAGAAACCGCAAACTCTTCTATCTAGCCATGTCCCCTTGGGTGCAGGTTTTTTATAGAAACTATGCACTAAACGGTCCCTAATTGAACGACCCTTTCTGAAAGTTATTGTGGGAGTAGATCCCACAGCACCCTCAGGTCCGGGTCCACCACAAGTATATCCCAGTGTTTTCTGAGGATATTAAAGATACGGTCACTGATTGTCACAAGTTCCTATTACTTGTGTTATCCCATATTTTTCTTGGTGTCTTGGTTAGGTATGGAGGAGTATCTGTCTCTCCCGTTTTTCTGCAAACAACTGTGTGAAATTCAAAATGTACTGTGGGTACCTTTTTCTCTGAATCTGGTGTTCATGTCTATTGCCTGTATATTAACCCCTTAAGCCCCGCGGGTGGTTTGCACGTTAATGACCGGGCCAATTTTTACAATTCTGACCGCTGTCACTTTATGAGGTAATTACTCTGGAACGCTTCAACGGACCCCCCTGATTCTGAGATTGTTTTTTCGTGACATATTGTACTTCATGATTGTGGAAAAATTTCTTCGATATCACTTGCGTTTATTTGTGAAAAAAACGGAAATTTGGCGAAAATTTTGAAAATTTAGCGATTTTCAAAATTTGAATTTTTAAGCCCTGAAATCAGAGCGATATGTCACACAAAAGAGTTAATAAATAACATTTCCCACATGTCTACTTTACATCAGCACAATTTTGGAACCCAAATTTTTTTTTGTTAGGGAGCTATAAGGGTTAAAAGTTGACCAGCGATTTCTCATTTTTCCAACAAAATTTATAAAACCATTTTTTTAGGGACCACATCACATTTGAAGTCACTTTGAGAGGTCTTTATGACAGAAAATACCCAAAAGTGACACCATTCTAAAAACTGCACCCCTCAAGGTGCTCAAAACCACATTCAAGAACTTTATTAACCCTTCAGGTGCTTCACAGGAATTTTTTGAATGTGGAAGAAAAAAATGAACATTTAACTTTTTTCACAAAAATGTTACTTTAGACCCAATTTTTTTTATTTTCACAGGGGTAACAAGAAAAAATGGACCCCAAAATTTGTTGTGCAATTTCCCCTGGGCACGCAGATACCCAATATTTGGGGAACAAACACTGTTTGGGCGCACGGCAGGGCTCGGAAGGGAAGGAGCGCCATTTGACTTTTTGATTGTAAAATTTGCTTGAATAATTAGCGGACACCATGTTCTGTTTGGAGAGCCCCTGTGTGCCCAAACTTTGGAGCTCCCCCACAAGTGACCCCATTTTGGAAACTAGACCCCCCAAGGCACCTTTCTAGATGCATAGTGAGCACTTGGAACCCCCAGGTGCTTCACAAATTGATTCGTAAAAATGAAAAAGTGAAAAAAAAAACACTTTTTCATTTTTACGAATCAATTTGTGAAGCACCTAGGGGTTCCAAGTGCTCACTATGCATCTAGATAGGTGCCTTGGGGGGTCTAGTTTCCAAAATGGGGTCACTTGTGGGGGAGCTCCAATGTTTGGGCACACAGGGACTGTCTAAATGCAACATGGTATCCGCTAACAAATTGAATGGAAAATCGGCTCAAATTGTTAGCGGACACCACATTGCATTTGGAGAGCCCCTCTGTGCCCAAACTTTGGAGCTCCCCCACATGTGACCCCATTTTGGAAACTAAACCCCCCAAGGCACCTTTCTAGATGCATAGTGAGCACTTGGAACCCCCAGGTGCTTCACAAATTGATTCGTAATAATGAAAAAGTGAAAAAAAAAACACTTTTTCATTTTTATGAATCAATTTGTGAAGCACCTGGGGTTCCAAGTGCTCACTATGCATCTAGATAGGTGCCTTGGGGGGGTCTAGTTTCCAAAATGGGGTCACTTGTGGGGGAGCTCCAATGTTTGGGCACACAGGGACTCTCCAAATGCAACATGATATCCGCTAACAATTTGAGCCGACAATTTGTTAGCGGATATCATGTTGCATTTGGAGAGTCCCTGTGTGCCCAAACATTGGAGTTCCCCCACAAGTGACCCCATTTTGGAAACTAGACCCCCCAAGGCACCTTTCTAGATGCATAGTGAGCACTTGGAACTCCAGATGCTTCACAAATTGATTCATAAAAATGAAAAAGTGTTTTTTTTTTCACTTTTTCATTTTTACGAATCAATTTGTGAAGCACCGGGGGGTTCCAAGTGCTTACTATGCATCTAGATAGGTGCCTTGGGGGGTCTAGTTTCCAAAATGGGGTCACTTGTGGGGGAGCTCCAAAGTTTGGGCACAGAGGGGCTCTCCAAACGCAATGTGGTGTCCGCTAACAATTTGAGCCGATTTTCCATTCAATTTGTTAGCGGATACCATGTTGCATTTAGAGAGTCCCTGTGTGCCCAAACATTGGAGCTCCCCCACAAGTGACCCCATTTTGGAAACTAGACCCCCCAAGGCACCTTTCTAGATGCATAGTGAGCACTTGGAACCCCAGGTGCTTCACAAATTGATTCATAAAAATGAAAAAGTGTTTTTTTTTTCACTTTTTCATTTTTACGAATCAATTTGTGAAGCACCTGGGGGTTCCAAGTGCTTACTATGCATCTAGATAGGTGCCTTGGGGGGTCTAGTTTCCAAAATGGGGTCACTTGTGGGGGAGCTCCAATGTTTGGGCACACAGGGGCTCTCCAAACGCAACATGGCGTCCGCTAACAATTTGAGCCGATTTTCCATTCAATTTGTTAGCGGACACCATGTCGCGTTTGGAGAGCCCGTGATGTGCCTAAACAGTGGAGCTCCCCCACAAGTGTCCCCATTTTCGAAACTATACCCCTCAAGGATTTTATTAAGGTGTATAGTGAACATTTTGAACCCAGAGGTACGGCACAGAATTTGTTTACATTAGGTCATCATATTGAATAAGTTGTCATTATTCTTGAGCGCAAGTGCTCGCTACTTGAGTTTGCATCGGGTACTCAGGTATGCACCATGTACAGCGTGTGCTTGAGTGACATGCTCGAGTCCCTGCTCCGCATGTTTCACGGTTATTAGGCACCCAAAAAAAAACATGCGGGGATCGCTCGTGCATGGCAGGCAATCCCCGTAAAGTTTTTTGGCCGCGAAGCATATGGGGCAGAGACTCGAGCATGTCACTCAAATACCCACGATACTCAATGCATACCAGAGCACCCGATGCAAACTCAAGTAGCGAGCACTTGCTCTCAACACTAGTCACCATATCGTCATCTTTTTTTCTTACTTTTGAAAAAAATCCCAACCCCAGCCCTAGCCCTAGCACAACCCTAGCCCTAGCACAACCCTAGCCCTAGCACAACCCTAGCCCCAGCACAACCCTAGCCCCAGCACAACCCTAGCCCCAGCACATCCCTAGCCCCAAACCCAGCCCTAACCCTAGCCCAATCCTAACCCAAGAGTTTATTTTTGACGCCGTTCCTTGTGCGGTATAAGTGATTAGACGACTTTATTCTTCGGGTCGGTGTGATTACAGCAATGCCAGAATCATATGGGGTTTTTATGACTGACAGCTGTCACACACTAAAAGACGCATTTTTTGTAAAATCTAGTTTGCATCGCCATATTTTGAGAGCTATAATTTTTCCAGATTTTGGCAGACAGTCATGTGACGGCTCGTTTTTTGCGGGATGACTTGACGTTGTTATTGGTGCCATTTTCAGGCACGTGACATTTTTTGATCGCTTTCTATTCCGATTTTTGGGAGGCAGAATAAACAAAAACCAACAATTCAGGAATTGTTTTTTTTTTTTTTATTCTGTTCCGCGTGTGGTAAAATTGATGAGGTAGCTTTATTCTTCGGGTCAGTACGTTTACAGCGGTACCACATTTGTATAATTTTTCTATGTTTTGGCGCTTATACACAATAAAAGCTATTTTATAGAAAAAAATATTTTTTAGCATCGCTTTATTCTGAGAGCTGAAACTTTTTTATTTTTCGGCTGATGGAGCTGTATGGCGGCTTGTTTTTTGTGGGACGAGATGACGTTTTCAGCGGTATCATTTTTATTTATATGCGTCTTTTTGATCGCATGTTATTCCACTTTTTGTTTGGCGGTATGGTGATAAAGCATTGTTTTTTGTTGCGTTTTTTTTTTTTTTTTTTACCGTGTTCACTGAAGGGGTTAACTAGTGGGACAGTTTTATAGGTCAGGCTGTTCCGGACGCGGCGATACCAAATATGTGTACTTTTATTGTTTTTTTTTTATTTTTTTTATAATAATATTTATTGATGGGTACATTATATTTTTATTTTTGGTGTATTATTTTTTTTATTTTTTTATAATATTTTTCCACATTTTTTTTTTTTTTTTCCACTTTCAGACAGTTTGTACACCTTATTACTTTGTCCCACTCTGGGACTTTCACTTTTTTTTTTCTGATCGCCTGCATGGCATAGGAATGGAGCACCATCCCTATGCCATGCAGGCTGTCAGAAGTGCACAGTGTTAAGATTGCTTGGAGATGCACTGCGCATGTCCAAGCAATCTTCCTGCTCTCTGGTGACCCGGATGTTGTCATGATGACATCGGGTCGTCATGGCAACACCCGGGAAGCAGCTGCAGTCTGCGCTGGAAGCCGGAAGAGGAGGTGAGTATCGCCGATCACCTCCCCTTGCCCCCGCAATGCCGCGATCGATTTCGATCGACTTCGATCGCAGCATAGCGGGGGTTAATGTGCTGGGAGCGGTGCAGGACCGCTCCCTGCACATAGTACCGGGTGTCAGCTGTGACAATCAGCTGACACCCGGCGGCGATCGCGCCCGCACAGCCTGTGTGCGCGCGCGATCGCCATGACGTACTAATACGGGTCTGGCTCTTAAGTCCCAGGGCACAGACGCGTATTAGTACGTCAAATGTTATTAAGGGGTTAAAATCTGTGACATTAGAACAGTTCCTTCTCAACTGTAAAAATTGGCCCTTGGGTATTCCTTTTTTTAGGGGGATGGGGTGATGACTATCCCACTTCAATAGTTTATTAGTGCTTGTAGGTTTATGGTAGATGAGTGTCCCTAGGGTCCCATCCCATTCATTCTTGATTAGTACATCCAGGAAAGTCAACTGGTTATAATTAACCTCTGATATAAATCTCAGGCCCACTCTATTGATGTTGATTTCCCTGACAAATTCAAGAAATTGTTCACTCCTCTCTGACCAGATGATAAAATTGTCCTGAATATATCTATACCATACCCCAATATATGGATTCCACCACTTATAATCATCCCTGAATATTGTGGTTTCCTCCCATCAGCTCAAAACTAGATTAGCATATGATGGGGCACAGAGGCTCCCCATCGCAGTACCCCTGAGCTGGTGAAGTACTTCCTGTCAAAAAGAAAGAAGTTATGAGTAAGAGTGAATTTAAAAAGATCCTCCATGAAGTCATTATGTCTGCTACACTCTATTGATCTCGATTTCAAGAAATGTCTTACTCCTCTGATACCATCCTCATGTGGGATGTTACTGTACAAAGCCTCAATATCTAGTAAAGCCTGCTCCCCTTCATGCATGTATACATGCTCTAGGGTATGCATGTAGGGGAGCAGGCAAAGGGAAAACAAATTCCAGAGAACTTATTCCAACTGCATTACCTCAGGCGGTACTGTAGGAACATTATACTATGTGGGGGCATCATATATACTGCATAAGGGGCATTACACTGTGGGGCATCATACATCCTGCATAAGGGGCATAATGGGGGCATTACACTGTGTGGGGCATCATACATCCTGCAAAAGGGGCATAATGGGGGCATTACACTGTGTGGGGGCATCATACATACTGCATAAGGGGCATAATGGGGGCATTACACTGTGTGGGGGCATCATACATACTGCATAAGGGGCATAATGGGGGCATTACACTGTGTGGGGGCATCATACATACTGCATAAGGGGCATAATGGGGGCATTACACTGTGTGGGGGCATCATACATACTGCATAAGGGGCATAATGGGGGCATTACACTGTGTGGGGGCATCATACATCTTGCATAAGGGGCATAATGGGGGCATTACACTGTGGGGCCAAGAAAGGGGCCCTGTACTATGAGAACAATATGTTTCCTCCCTTCCTGTCTCCATAGTTGGGTCGTATGTATCTATTACAGGAAACAGAACAAAACCTTATGATTCTTATAAAGGGGCAACACAAGACCCCAAAAGAGTCTCCGTGCTGAAGGGGTTAATGCCCCCTGCGCCCAGTAATGGGGGATCTCCACATACCTCCACCTGCAGAGCCGCCACCAAGTATATGGCTGTTCTGTGCGCACAGGAGCTGTGATGAGGTCACAGGAGGGGAGGAGTCAGGGGTCACATGATCAGGGGCCTCAGTTGATGCAGGACTCTGCTGTACTGGATGAGCTGAAGTTTATGTGTGGGGTCAGGAGGGGTTTACAGTGTGGATGTAGCAGAGCCGCTCACTGCTGTCAACAACGTTGTCAGAGTATTACGCCACTTTTACGGACTCACAATAAAACATACAAAAATGAAACAAAAAGGGATTTTCCTGGGAAATATGTTAAGGAACATCCTTTCCACGTTAATGACTTGTATATAAGGCAAAATAAATAACCAAAAACAAAAATACTCCTCCACACCTTCGGCTATGTTCACACACAGCGTTTTTGATGCATTTTTGCACTTTTGCATTGCTTTCAACTGTGAAAAATACATTCACCAGTAAATAACATTTTACAACCTTATCTGGCCATGTGGTGTGTGACACATCATCAGACACATCCATACAGTGCTGAAAAGACATGGGAACAGCATGGGGAAGACCCCTGGAAGCATGACTCCCAGGTCAGACGTGATCCTATATTACTGCGATAATAATACAGACATTTTTGGCAACGTGACAAATATTAAACTCCATTTAAAATGGGCAAGGCGCGTGACAAGGGAGGGGGAAGTGGACATGCACGCCGAGGCCGTGGGCAACATGAAACTGCTCCTGCTGAGGGAGCACAACAGGCACCCACATCATGTCAAACTACCTTCCTGTCCCAATTTCTAGGGGGCCGCGTAATACCACTCTTGAAGCCAGAGCAGTGTGAAAAGGTTGTTGGTTGGTGTTAGGAAAACTAACACTTCCTTACTTTAGGTGAGGGTACGGTGAGAATAGAGAGGAAAACAATCTTGAATTGTGTGGATAAAACAAAAGCTTATTTAATGTTCATTCAAAAGTGATTACAAAAATGAAGAAATATAGTTCATAGCACGCAAAAAGAAGAATCAGGTTAGAAGAGAGAAAGGAAACAATTATAGGTTCTTACGTATCCAGTATGGAAGCATGATCAGTGTTGGAGATACTCGAGGAATGAGTGATCTCCCCCATTCATGTCTGGCTCTGCTTATATACCATCTCGCCTCATAGACATACATTGGAGAATATTTTTACAGTTTCATAACCCAATATGGCGACTTGCTGATATATTAGTAGCTTCTACCATATTAGAACAAAACTAGTAGCTTGTGACATATGCATTTTGGCTACGTGCACATCACCTCATGTTGGTATATTTTAAACATATGGCTAATGACCTTTAAGGATCATTAGTTATACCCAAATAACCCATATAGACAAGAGTCCTATAGGTTTGACAAACTGAACAGGTTTCTACCAAGGTCCCAGAATAACTGCACATTCTTTCTCTGTATTTGAATCTAAGCATGGTTAGAGCCTAAGCATGTTAAAGCTTATGTATATATATTTTTCTATCATAAGAAATTAATATTTTACAGTCCCCCCGATTATGATTTAAAAAATATCATAATCAATCCTAAACTCATTCTCTCACCATTCGTATCACATTCATTCTTTATTCTGAAAACCTTGTATCGACACCTGTATTGAATGTCATCTGAGTTCCCAAAAACTTCTGAATTAAAAATAAAAATTCACTAAAAAAGTTATATTTTTTCTTTTTAACATTTCTCTTAAAATATCATCTTCCTTTTTCATTTCTGTCTTTATTTTTTTATATATTTTCTTAATTTTACACATGATAAAAATCTGATTAACAATACACAGCAAGATCCAAATAAATATGGTTATGATTGGATTTGTTAATACACTTCCTGCAGCCATTTTTGCTGAAGACTGTGACCAACTAGTTACTGATCTTCCTAGATTTTTCCACCAAGATGAGCCTGACATACTTGTCCACTCATGTTCAATATCATCTAAATGACCTTGCTCATGTCCAAATACAAATTTCAGCTTCTTTTAGTTGTTTTGTTAACAAACCTTTGTCTTTATTTATCTCATTTGTCCACATATCCCAAGGAAAATTATTTATTTGGCACAAATTGAACTGTATTGAAAGGATTTTTCAGATTTCTTGTCCCTATTGATGTAATATTAATACTTCCTACCTACTTGGAGATATTTTCACATTTCCCTGAATATAATATAAACCTATTGTCAGATTTTCAGCATGTACACAAGATGAGAAGAATGCAGAAACAACTTCATTTTCTGATATAACTTGGAAACAAATTTTGTTCGAGCTTATTGGAGTCACCAAGTCATGTATCGTGTGCACATTCTCAACTCTGGCATGACATGAGGTATGATTATGGAAACATGAGTTATAAATGACTTTATCCTGTCCAGGTAGACACATTACCTTAGAAACAAAATGTACATTGGCTACGGAAAGTATTCAGACCCTTTTAAATTTTTCACTCTTTGTTTCATTGCAGCCATTTGGTAAATTCTAAAAAGTAAATTTTTTTAAAGTCCACTCTGCACTCCATCTTGACTGAAAAAAACAGAAATATAGACATTTTTGCACATTTATTAAAAAATCCAAAATGAAATATCACATGGTCATAAGTATTCAGACCCTTTGCTCAATATAGAGTAGAAGCACCCTTTTGAGCTAGTACAGCCATGAGTCTTCTTGGGAATGATGCAACAAGTTTTTCACACCTGGATTTGGAGATCCTCTGCCATTCTTCCTTGCAGATCCTCTCCAGTTCCATCAGGTTGGATGATGAATGTTGGTGGTGTAAGGCAGCGCTATTCATCATGCTGAGGGGCACTCGCTTCACCAGGTCAATTAAAGCACACATGCAACGTCTTTCCGGTATTTCAAAATCCAGCAGTTTATTACTTATCATAAACCGCTCAAAACATAGTCCATCTCAGTGGCTCGCCGACATATTACACATATAATGTCCAAGAGCTTTTCCAGTGACAGATATGTCCACTTGGCTCCAGATACAGCCTTCAGCAAGGTAACAATATCAATGTCCACATCAAGCAGTGTTTTTACCTTTGCCGGGTCGTAGCTGCTTGTAGTGCCGACGTCCCTGCCCTCTGCTAGGCAGGGACGCTGTTCCCCTCACCGCTCTGCTCCGTGCCCGGCGTCCCTCTCCCGCTCTGCTGGCAGCGCGCGCTCCTTCCCGGCCACTGTGCTTAGGGCGCGCGCGCTCTCCCTCCCTCTTAAAGGGGCCGCGCGCGCCGTCCTAAGGAGTCCCCGGCCAATGGCCGGAGGACTTTACCATATATAAGGCACCTCCTCCAAAATGGAGGTGCCCGAGCAATGTTGTTGCACCATTCTACTCTGCTTCAGCCCTCAGGTCCCGTTGCCAGTTACCTGCCAGTTACCTGCCAGATTCCTGCCAGCTTGCTGTCCTAATCCTGCCTGATTTCCAGCTACCTGCCTGCTTGCCTGTGGTCCGACGGTCTGCCTTACAACTCCGGTCAGTCTGTCTATGGACCAGCTTGCCCGCTCACCTGGGAGGGCTTCTCCGCTACCTGCCTGCTTGCCTGCCCGGAGGCTCCGCTGTCATGTGCTGTGACCACCAGCTATTCCAGACTCTTGCCCGCTCACCTGGGAGCGCTTCTCCGTTACCTGCCTGCTTGCCTGCCCGGAGGCTCCGCTGTCACGTGCTGTGACCACCAGCTATTCCAGACTCTTGCCCGCTCACCTGGGAGCGCTTCTCCGCTACCTGCCTGCTTGCCTGCCCGGAGGCTCCGCTGTCACGTGCTGTGACCACCAGCTATTCCAGAGACTCTTGCCCGCTCACCTGGGAGCGCTTCTCCGCTACCTGCCTGCTTGCCTACCTGGAGGCTCCGCCGTCACGTGCTGTGACCACCTGCTATTCCAGAGACTCTCGCTTGCTCACCTGGGAGCACACATCCTCCATCTGCCTTGCTAGCCTACCTGGAGGTTCAGCCATCACAGGTCTTACCTACCCTTTACCTAGAGACTGCCCCGGTCACTTGCCGTGACCTCCAGCCCGTTCTTCCAGAGACTGCCCCGATCACTTGCCGTGACCTCCTGCCCGTACACGCAGAGACTGTCCCGGTCACCTGCTGTGACTGCCTGCCTGGTCGCCACCCGCTCCCTTACAAGGACCGCCCCCTTGTATAGTAGCCCAGAGGTTCCGCCTCCCAGACCCGTTACAGTTTGCTCGGGCCATGGAACCCGGTGGCACCCAAGTTCCCTCGCTCTCGGACCTGTGTCATGAACTGTCCCGTCAAAGGTCCCAACAGGAGTCCATCCTGGGTCACCTGCGGAATGTTAATACTCGCCTGGACACTCTGACTGCTCCACCAACAACCTCCGCCAGTGCCATGTCTCGCAATCCGGCAGCTCCGCTGTCCACTAACACCATGATTTCCTACCCCGGACCTCGGCTTTCTGCACCTCCTCGCTTCGGAGGCGACTCCGCCCAGGCTGGGGGCTTCATAAATCAGTGCACCCTGCACTTTGAACTATTGTCCCACCAGTTTAACTCCGACCGAGCCAAAATTGCATTCATCATGTCCCATCTCACCGGGGAGGCCCTGGCCTGGCTAAATCCTCTATGGGAGAGAGGAGACCCCCTGGTGTCCAACTTGCCTGCTTTTCTCACGGCTTTCCGGAAAGTCTTCGACGAACCCGGACGGAAGACCTCATCTGCATCATCATTGCTACGCCTCCGTCAGGAAAGTCTCACCGTGGGCCAATATGCCATACGGTTCCGTACCCTTGCCTCGGAGCTGGCCTGGGATAACGACGCTCTGGTTTCCGTCTTCTGGGAGGGTCTGTCCGGCCGTATTAAAGATGAACTTGTCGGTCGGGACATTCCTACCACTCTCGATGACTTAATAACTCTTGCCACCCGGATTGACCTACGGTTCCAGGAGCGTGCCAGAGAGGTCACCCGTGAGAGGAGGTTACCACGTCTAGCTCCTACTTTTCAGAAACCTGTCACTCCTTCTGTCTCTAACCAGGTACACCCTCCTGAGCCTATGCAGGTCGACCAGACCAAGATGGTCAAGACCCGTCAGGACTTACGCCGTGCCGAGGGGACCTGCTTCTACTGTGGCAGTAAGGAGCACCGGATCCGTGCCTGCCCGGAGAGGTCGGGAAACGCCTGTGTCTAGGTTTGCTCAGAGAGGTCCACCTAGACAAGAATAAATCCTCTCCATCCCTGCTGTTGTCAGTTTCAATCATCTACGGGGAGAACCGTTATTTCGAACTAGCCCAACTGGACTCTGGAGCAGCCGGGAATCTTATTTCACAGTCCCTGGTAGAGAAATACCACATCCCCACCAAACCTCTGGCTGTACCCTTGTCTGTTGCTGCCGTGGATGGGGGGCTCTTACCACGCCCCATCCAACTCATCACCGAATCCATTACTCTGCAGGTGGGAATGCTGCATTCTGAAAGTATCTCCTTCCATGTTCTGCCTGGACTCTCTCACGCCCTCTTGCTAGGCCTACCTTGGCTCCAGAGACATGCACCCGTGCTTGACTGGCAGACCGGAGAAGTCCTTCGCTGGGGACAGGGCTGCCATAAGACCTGTCTGGTTCCCGTTCATCCCGTCCGTCCTTCTCCTACCCCAGCTAATCTACCTGGACTTCCGATTCCTTATTGGACTTATGCTGATGTCTTTAATAAAAAGGAGGCAGAGACACTACCCCCTCATAGACCATACGACTGCCCTATCGACCTGTTACCTGGTACTTCTCCTCCCCGTGGGCGTATTTATCCATTATCCGCTGCTGAGACCCGGTCGATGTCCGAATATATTGAGGAGAATCTGGCCAGGGGATTCATCCGGAAATCTACCTCCCCGGCGGGAGCAGGCTTCTTTTTCGTCAAAAAGAAGGACGGCTCTCTCCGTCCCTGTATAGACTATAGAGGCCTTAACCAGATCACGGTGAAGAATAAGTACCCCCTTCCGCTCATTCCGGAGTTATTTGATCGTCTGAGGGGGGCTAGAATCTTCACCAAACTGGACCTCCGTGGGGCGTACAACCTGGTTCGTATCCGTCAGGGGGATGAATGGAAGACGGCATTCAACACCCGGGACGGCCACTATGAATATCTGGTAATGCCCTTTGGCCTCTGTAACGCTCCTGCCGTCTTTCAAGAGTTGGTCAATGACATCTTCCGGGACCTTCTCTACTCCTGCGTAGTGGTGTACCTGGACGACATCTTGGTCTTCTCTCCGGATCTCCAGACTCACCGGAGGGACGTTCGTCAGGTCCTGCTCAGGCTCAGGCAGAACCATCTCTACGCTAAATTTGAGAAGTGCCTCTTTGAGCAGACCTCGCTTCCGTTTCTGGGCTACATTATCTCTCAGACCGGCCTACAAATGGATCCTGAGAAACTGTCTGCCATCGAGAAATGGCCCCGACCAGAGGGGTTGAAGGCTATTCAACGGTTACTGGGCTTCGCCAACTATTACCGCCTCTTCATACCGCACTTCTCTTCCCGGACTGCCCCAATTTCCGCGCTCAACCGTAAGGGTACTAATCCCAAAGAATGGCCGCCCGAAGCAGAGGAGGCCTTTCTTTCCCTAAAACAGGCCTTCTCTTCCGCCCCGGTGCTGCATCGCCCGGACGGCAACAAGCAGTTCTTCCTGGAAGTTGACGCCTCCTCCTCTGGAGCCGGAGCGGTACTTACTCAAAAATCATCTTCCGGGAGAATGGTAACTTGTGGCTTCTTCTCCAAACTCTTCTCCTCTTCTGAGCGCAACTATTCCATAGGAGACTGAGAGTTATTGGCCATCAAGCTGGCGTTGGAGGAGTGGCGTTACCTACTCGAGGGGGCTCTTCATCCGGTAATAATTTACACTGACCACAAGAACTTGGCTTACCTCCAGCATGCCCAGAGACTGAACCCGCGCCAAGCCCGGTGGTCCTTGTTTTTTGCTCGCTTTGATTTTGTTCTTCATTTTCGCCCGGCTGACAAAAACGTCAAAGCAGACGCCTTGTCCCGTTCCTTTCTGGTGTCCGATCTCGAGGAAGAACCTAAACATATCATCGATCCCGCCAGAGTAATGCAGGTGGCTCCCGTGAGTCTAAATCGTCTCCCTCCCGGTAAGACGTTTGTTTCAGTACCTGATCGGGAGAAGATCCTACACTGGGGCCATTCGTCTAAACTAGCTGGCCACGCCGGTCAGAAAAAGACCCTCCAGCTTATTGCCCGGCACTATTGGTGGCCTACCCTGCACAAGGACATAATAGACTTTGTTTCTGCCTGTGTGTCCTGCGCCCGCAACAAAGTCCCGAGACATCTGCCAGCCGGACGCCTCCTTCCGCTTCCTGTACCTGCTGCCCCCTGGCAGCATATAGCGATGGACTTTATAACTGATCTCCCCGTCTCTGCCGGTTGTACGGTCATTTGGGTGGTCGCTGACCGCTTTTCCAAGATGGCTCACTTTATTCCCCTGCCAGGCCTTCCGTCTGCACCCGAGCTGGCTAAAGACTTTATCCGCCACATCTTCCGTCTTCATGGCCTGCCCCTCCACATCGTGTCGGATCGTGGGGTACAGTTCACCTCACGTTTCTGGAGAGCCACTTGTAAACTACTAGACGTCACCCTGGACTTCTCTTCCGCTTACCACCCACAGTCCAATGGTCAAGTGGAGCGGATCAATCAGAACCTGACCAGTTACCTCCGGGACTTCGTTAATGCCCACCATTCTGACTGGGTGGATCTCCTACCATGGGCCGAGTTCTCTTATAATAATCACGAGAGCGAATCCTCCTCCAAATCCCCGTTTTTTGTAGTCTTTGGTCAGCATCCTCGGATTCCTTTTCCTGTCTCCACCTCTGTGGACAACCCGGCTGCGGAATCTCTCGTTAGCAAATTTTCCTCCATATGGGAGAGTACCCGGTCCGCACTCCTTCTGTCATCCGAGCGTATGAAAAGACACGCTGACAAAAAACGCCTGGATCCTCCACAATTTCGTCCAGGAGATAAAGTCTGGCTCTCATCTAAATATGTTCGACTCAAGATACCTTCTTACAAGTTAGGGCCTCGGTTCATCGGTCCTCTGGAGGTCATCAGTCAGATCAACCCGGTGGCCTATAAATTGAAACTTCCGGCCAACTTACGGATCCCTAACTCCTTCCATGTATCTCTCCTCAAACCCGTGGTGCTTAACTCTTTTTCCAAGTCTACAGGTACGCCTCCTGCTCCGGTTTCTGCTGAGGACGAGTTTGAGGTAGAGAACATTCTTGCCACCAAAAGGGTAAGAGGAAAGACCTTTTTTCTGGTAGATTGGAAGGGGTTTGGTCCTGAGGAGAGAACGTGGGAGCCCCGGGAGAACATCCATGCCCCTCTCATCCTAGCTAAATTTCTATCTGGCCTAAAAAAGGGGGGGCCTAAAGGGGGGGGTACTGTAGTGCCGGCGTCCCTGCCCTCTGCTAGGCAGGGACGCTGTTCCCCTCACCGCTCTGCTCCGTGCCCGGCGTCCCTCTCCCGCTCTGCTGGCAGCGCGCGCTCCTTCCCGGCCACTGTGCTTAGGGCGCGCGCGCGCGCTCTCCCTCCCTCTTAAAGGGGCCGCGCGCGCCGTCCTAAGGAGTCCCCGGCCAATGGCCGGAGGACTTTACCATATATAAGGCACCTCCTCCAAAATGGAGGTGCCCGAGCAATGTTGTTGCACCGTTCTACTCTGCTTCAGCCCTCAGGTCCCGTTGCCAGTTACCTGCCAGTTACCTGCCAGATTCCTGCCAGCTTGCTGTCCTAATCCTGCCTGATTTCCAGCTACCTGCCTGCTTGCCTGTGGTCCGACGGTCTGCCTTACAACTCCGGTCAGTCTGTCTATGGACCAGCTTGCCCGCTCACCTGGGAGCGCTTCTCCGCTACCTGCCTGCTTGCCTGCCCGGAGGCTCCGCTGTCACGTGCTGTGACCACCAGCTATTCCAGACTCTTGCCCGCTCACCTGGGAGCGCTTCTCCGTTACCTGCCTGCTTGCCTGCCCGGAGGCTCCGCTGTCACGTGCTGTGACCACCAGCTATTCCAGACTCTTGCCCGCTCACCTGGGAGCGCTTCTCCGCTACCTGCCTGCTTGCCTGCCTGGAGGCTCCGCTGTCACGTGCTGTGACCACCAACTATTCCAGAGACTCTTGCCCGCTCACCTGGGAGCGCTTCTCCGCTACCTGCCTGCTTGCCTACCTGGAGGCTCCGCCGTCACGTGCTGCGACCACCTGCTATTCCAGAGACTCTCGCTTGCTCACCTGGGAGCACACATCCTCCATCTGCCTTGCTAGCCTACCTGGAGGTTCAGCCATCACAGGTCGTACCTACCCTTTACCTAGAGACTGCCCCGGTCACTTGCCGTGACCTCCAGCCCGTTCTTCCAGAGACTGCCCCGATCACTTGCCGTGACCTCCTGCCCGTACACCCAGAGACTGTCCCGGTCACCTGCTGTGACTGCCTGCCTGGTCGCCACCCGCTCCCTTACAAGGACCGCCCCCTTGTATAGTAGCCCAGAGGTTCCGCCTCCCAGACCCGTTACACTGCTTCAGTCAGCGTGATTCTGCCACAGCTGTGGCTTTAAGGCTTCCCTGATGGGGCCTCCGGGCCACGTACCTTCCAAGGCTACTGGTATGTTTACAAACATAACATGCAGCCTCTGCCTTCCAGGACTCTTGCCTTCCAAGGCTACTGGGATCCCCCACACACCCAGGGATCCAGCCTCTGCCTTTCAGGCTTCACCAGGCCTCTCTAGGCCTCACTCTCTCTCTAGTCTCTCCAGGCTAACTGTGTCCCACACACAGGGAACAGGCCTCACGCCTTTTTCACACTGTTTCAAAAGCACCAGAATTTATATATCCTTCAGTGCACACAGGACCTGTGATGATGTCACAGTCATATGATCAGTCCTTTTGTGTGCACAGGACCTGTGTTGATGTCACAGTCATGTGATCAGTCACCTGAGGGAGAGTTACATGGTCAGCCAGAACACACCCTGGACCATTACAGTAATGCTGCAAGCCGCTGCATTACATACCCCCCCCCCCCTGTTCAAACTTGTGGGGTTGAACACATAATATACACAATCACGTTATAACCCACAGTTCACACAGAGACCATGTACTTGACAATTGTGCTGCTCAGCCACTGGAACATTAGTCATCGACATTAGCCCATTCCTTAGGGATCTACCATCTGTCATTGTCACTGACTTCGTCAAGTCACATTTCCGGGTCGTAACCTTGTCAGACCTCCCTCGCTCCCAGCGGTCAGTCGTAACCTTGTCAGAGCTCCCCAGCTCCCAGCGGTCAATACAGCAGTGTGATTCACATGCACTTGTACCTAAGGTCCGGTTCGACTCCGTACTGTCCTGTACGCTATTGGGTCGTTTGTATGGGCCTCTCAGACCTGAGTTACTGGATGTCTCACTACCTCTAAACCCACGCCCACTACTCTCAGGACATCTTGAAAGGTCTCTAACTTCAGCTATATCTGTTCTGTTATTTAGGGGGCCCTTTCTCTGTCTGGTCTCACAATTTCTAGACAGCAGCCACCTTCTGCTGGTCAGGCGATGCTGCCTTTCCATTCACAGTCTGGCGAGATTCAACTGTTCTACCTCTCGCAGGTAGGTCACTCGGTACTCCATCAGCATGCGTATATATGCAAGACTTTCTTCCATTCCTACAGCAGAGAATGACACCATGCCGTCTTCATCTGGTGTCCAGTCCTGACGATCACGTGGACTGCTTACTTTCATCACACCAGACTTCTTTACCATCATTTGCATGGTTTGGCCATTTCTCCCAATGAGCTTTCTTACCAGAGCCTGAGGCACCCAGATGACCTCTTCACGCAGACTTTGAGCTTTTTTCATAAGCTCCAGTTGTCTAATGGCTTGTTCAGTCTTCAACTGGTCAAACTGCTTTGTGCGAATACATCGCCAGTGCATGCCACTTAGGATAGCCACCCTCTTCACTGTGACTTCGGTTGTGGACAGGACCACCAGTTGTTTAGCTACTGAGGTCGAGTACACCTTACAGGCTCCCACAGCCTTCTTAAACTCTTCATGCATGGACTCACTGGTGCATTCTTCTCTCAAATCCTCGGGTACATCTATGAGGCACTTGTACCGAGAGGTTTCTGTCTCACCAGTGGTCTCCAAATGATCATCTTGGCTCCGGTTTCAGGGACAACTGACTTTCAGCTTCTTCACCCTGTATGCTTCCCCTGAGCTGACTCACAGCTATGAACTCAAGAATTCTCGTCTTGACCACTCCCATTTCATACTTATTTTCTGTTAACACTCTCTTAGCTCTCCTCAGGTCCCCCTTCTCATGGTATAAAGGAGTAAGTGCAACTTGTTTGCCCTTTTCCTTCTCCAAGGAGGCCTCGTTCACTGAGTGATACTTTGCCAGGTGACCTTTGAGCTCGAAAACTTCTTCCTCTAGCTCAGCTACTCGCCTCTCAGCAGCCCATCTCTGAAGCTCTTCCTGCTTCAACTGCTCCTTTAACAGTAGAGTTCTCTCAGACCTCTCTGTCTCCAATGCACCCACTCGGCTCTCAACAGCCAGTCTCTCAAGCTTCTCTTGCTTCAAATGGGCTTGTAGCAACTCCTTGAGCTCCTTGATCTCGGCTCTTACATCCACCGAATCATCCGAGCTCGCATTATTCGAGGAGGTATTTGCTTCATACCTCCCATCTCCAGTGGCCAACTCCTGGCCCTGGTCTGTGGCTTCTCCGATAGACTCCTCCATCTTTTTCCGCTCAGCTTCCATCTTGTCGATTCTATCCTTAAGGCACGGCTCTGCCCTCTGGAGATTATCACAGAATGTCTGCAGCTCCTTCACCTGAGCTTCCAGACCTAGGGTCTTTCTGTGGAGATCATCATTTTCATCACGGGTGTCCTGCAGAGTGGTCTTAACCACTTTGCGCATGTGCTCTGCATCCGCCTTGTCATCATCTAGTTTTTTTTTAACCTTGAAGAGATCCTCTAGCCGCTCCTTCTTCTGCATTAGAGACTTTACTTGGTCCTGGAATTGCTGCAGCTCCCTCATGAGTTCACCATACTCCTTCTTGGATTCACCCAGCTCCCGGTTGAACTGTTCACGCAGCTGTTCTAGATCTTGATCACGTCCAGAAACTTCATCCTGCAGTGCCCCTTTTAAGGCAGATAGCTCCCTATCCCTCTGGAGTAGACCCTCATCCAGCCTTTGCTTCTCCTGCCTCAACTCTAACCGTACCAGGGAGAAGCGATCTTTCATCTTGCACAGCTCGTCTTCAAACTCCGCTTTGTCAAGCGTCAACTGAAAAACCTCCTCTTTATTTTTCTGGAACATTTCCTACAGTTCTTGCTGCAAGTTCCTCACAGCCTGGTTTATTTTCTGACATTCAGACTCCAGGCTCAGCTCTTGGTCAGGATTGGCCACTTCCTCTTCCAGCGCCCCCTTTAGGGCTGTCTGTTCCTGATCCTTCTGTCTCAGTAGACCATCCTGCTTGTAACTAATCTGCAGAACTACATCCAACTCTTCCTCCTTATCTTCTTCTAAAGGAGGGTCCACACTTGGAATAAAGGCACACAACATTGCATTTTCTTTATTTGCCCTTTCCGCAAAGTCTACAGGAGCAACTTTTTTATGGCCCTTGCGCCGGCGGCGACGAGAGGGGGACTTTTTCACCTCGTCTAGCTCCTCCTGACTGAACTCTCTTTCTACTTTCGTAGTGTCACCATCAGCTATGGGGTCTGTGTCACTCCCCATGGTGTTGTGGACTAACAAGTCACCTCCCACTTTGACGTCAAGCCCTTCTACTGGAGCTACCCCGTTATCAACGGTCCAATTGTCATTTTTAGGCGGTACCAACACACGACCAGTAACCAATTCTGGTTTTGTATGATCCACCCCTTTTTGTTGACTCCGCCCCCTTTTAACAACCACACCAGTAAGGAGTACTTTACAAAAAAAATCAGCAATAGTCTTAGGACCCAGTTCACAACATCTCTTATCACCTCCCCGGGCACTCTCGGACAATACCGGCGCCCCAGGAGAACTCACATAATGGTCCGCTGCCGCCATTCTATACGGTGCCAACAGCTCCTGCCGTTCCTGCACCATGTCCTGTAGACATTTCTCAAATACCTGCTGCGGTTTTAACCGGCACTTTAATCGCTCAATAGCTTCAGTCTCATTTGCTGCTCCATTCACAGCCATCGTGGTACGCTGTTCACACTAGACACTTCGCACCGCTTTCCCCAGAACATTTTCGTGGCCCCGCCGAGCCACAGCAAACCAGGTTTGAATGCGAGGACAATTTTCGTAACCCTGCCGAGTTACAGCCAAATGCTTTAATCTTCGTGACCCCGCCGAGCCACAGCAAACCAAGTTTGAGTGCGACTACAATTTTCGTAACCCCGCCGAGTTACAGCCAGATGCTTTAATCTTCGTGACCCCGCCGAGCCACAGCAAGATGCTTGCATCCACACTCGTTGTCCTGTGCTGTTACCCCTAGCAACCAGGCTGCAGTTGCCCCTAGCTGTATACTTAGGGTCATTGTCTTATTGGACGGTGAACCTTCGGCCAAGTCTTAGTTCCAGAGCACTCTGGAAGAGATTTTCATCCAGGATATCTCTGTACTTGGCTGCATTCATATTTCCTTCAATTGCAACCAGTCATCCTGTCCCTGCAGCTAAAAAACACCCCCATAGCATGATGCTATCACCACCATGTTTCACTGTTGGGATTGTATTGGGCAGGTGATGAGCAGTGCCTGGTTTTCTCCACACATACTGCTTAGAATTATCACCAAAGAGTTCTATCTTCGTCTCATCAGACCAGAGAATCTTATTTCTCATAGTTTGGGAGTCCTTCATGTGTTTTTGAGCAAACTCTAATAAATTTGCAAAAATGTCTACATTTCTGTTTTTTTTCAGTCAAGATGGGATGCAGAGTGTACTTTAATGAGAAAAAAATGAACTTTTTAGAATTTACCAAATGGCTGCAATGAAACAAAGAGTGAAAAATATAAAGGGGTCTGAATACTTTCCGTACCCACTATAAGCATGAAAAAATGTCTAATTGTTCAGTGTTTGTACCATCAAATCAAAATCTGTGTACTGTAATAGATAATATAGCAATTGTGTATTACTAACAGGAATTCCCATAACGGTTATAGGAACCATGGTTTCTTCTGTTCCCGATATTGGGATTAGCGATGTTCCTATACAAATGTTCTGTTCACATCCTAACCACCTATTTACCCACATATCTGTATGATTTAATGCAAAATTATATTCTGTAGGCAAATTTCTCATAATTCCTAAAGGGGTAATTCCACTTTGCAATGCCTGTGCAATCATTTTCAGATTGGTGGAGTATTCAATCTGAATTTCTAGACATGCTCCGGCCACTTGGGATTCCTGTTCACTTTCTATTAGAGCTAAAGTAGCATCTTGTAGATGTGACACTGAAGATCCCAGCACAGCAGCAGTGTTCAAAACCATCTTCTGAAGGAGTTGATTCAAACTTTTCTGAATTTTTACCCTTTTACATCCAATATACCCAATATTTTCCAAATCTGATTTAAGTGTATGAATGTCCATAGTGTTAATTAAACTTCCCACTGTTCCTAATTCCACCAAAAACCTTCTAATATCCCCCTCTTACTTCTAACCTGTGTTGAAGTTCTTCTCCCAAACCATTGTTCTGTTCCCATTTCCATGTTGATGAGATGTGATTGACATTGGGGATGTCTGGATGAGATTTTCCAACTAGACATGTTAAAAGTCCAGACCATAGTCATCAACACTCCATCTCTTAATAGAGATTTAGATTGGAATTGATTGATTTGGAAAGGAGTAGATGGTTGAAACCTTGTCTGTGTACATACATTATCTAATCCTGACAAAAAATGTACATCTTTACATTGTTTATAATTATTTTTAGTTAAAACACAACATTAATAAAGTCCAGAATCTTTAAGAGATGGATTATCTAGAGAAAAAAAAAATTCTTATCCAGCCATCTCACATTCCCGTATTGACTTCTGTGTATAACATTTGTTGGACCATTTGAAAAACTTCCCAAAAATAATTTGTTTCTGGTCCATGTTAACAAAGACTCGGGAGGTAACTCTAACCTTGTGTTGCATTTCAATAAAAGAGGAGACATATTTTCTTGACTATGTACTGCTTGTGGTGCAACCCTTATTTCTGGAGCGATAGTATTTGTTACTGTAAAGACTACAGATACTTGTACTTGTACTGATTCTCTGGTTCTCTGGAAGTTCCATGTTTTTACCCAATCTTCATCTCCTTCTGTAATAGAAAGTAATGAAGGATCCAAAATTTTCCCAAAAAGTTGTGTCTTTAACACAATCTCTGTTTCGGATGTTCTAACTGTCCCTTTTGCGAGCATATCATTAGTAATATCACCCGACCACACAGCTTTCTCTTCACCTCTTATCTCTATATTCCAGTATAACACATCTGTAGGATTGCATTCCCATGTGCCTGTCTTATTATTATGTATATAAAATCCTTGTAACTGTATAAACTTAGACTTAGGTCCTATGGTAGCATGTAATATTAAGTGTCGTGTATGAAGTGTAGCTCAATTCAGCATTTTACACCATAACCCATGCAAATGTTTCCAGTAATATCTACTGAATCGTCCGGTATGTCTTCCTCTATTAGATTTTGTATACTTGATCTTCTTGGTATCCGTGAATGTAAAGTTCCTTTGATATGTCCATTCACTTCACTAGTATTTGTTCCATGATATAAAATGTCTTCTGCGTAGATCACAATTGAAATAGTACAAAGTAGCAAAAATGTGGTTCCCATCAGATAATAGCTTTTCCTGGGAAACTCTTTCTTTTCTTGAAGGATTGGTGTTGAATCCCTTCCATCAAGGACATGGTATTCTGTATTCCAGCTCTTATTGGAATCCATTTCTTCCTGAAAGTAATGCAGTATCGTTATTTTGCAATATACAATTTGCATTGATCAACATGTACCCACAATTTTTGTTGTCTGCGGATATTTTTAACCATGTTGGATGCTGGTTGCACTAGGATCTTAACTCGTCCCATGGTGTTGATTATTTCAAAGGCACCTTCCCAGTTACTTTCCCAAGGTCCACTCTTCCTGAAAGATTTAGTCATGACTAGAGCCCCTTTTTTGAATTTGGATTCATATGGTGGCTCCATCCTCTGCATTTATGTGGAAGAATGGTTTTCAAGTTTTCCTGCAACAATTGCAACCATTTGGACCTTGCAACGGCATCTTTTTGAGGTGTGGACAAAAATGGTTCATGTAGGAAAATCAATGGCATTTTCCTTCCTGTCATTAGTTCAAAAGGAGTAAACTGAGTTGTGGAGGAAGTTGTTCCTCTAACACTCAACAGTACAAAAGGTACTGCATCTACCCAAGTATGACCTTTGTCCAATAACATTTTGGCAATTCTGGATTTTACTGTCCTATTCATCCTTTCCGCAATACCAGCAGACTGTGGATGGTAAGGTACATGAAACTGTTGTACCCCTAGAATAGTACAAACTGCTCGCATGATCTTTCCTGTGAAGTGACGTCCTCGATCAGAGATAATCATTCTTGGGATCCTGCAAGTACAAAAGACATGATTAACGAATGCTCTAGCTGTAGACAAAGCATCATCTTTCCTGACAGGTAAAATTTCAACCTATTTAGAAAAAACATCTACTACAACCAATGCATACCTGAGACCATTTTTACCTGATGGTAATGGACCAATGTATTCGATTAGTAACATAGACCATGGACCGTCTCCAGGTGCGGTTCGCAGTAGTGGCGGTTTCTGTCCTTTTGGTCTTGGATTAATTTGGGCACAAATGAGACATGATTGAACAATACTTTGTACAGTCTCTTCCATCTGTTCCCAGTAAAATTTCTCTTTGAGAATGCCTAACAATTTCTGTTGACCCAAATGACCCAAGCTTTCATGATTATATCTCATGAACTCATCCTGTAAATGTTTTGGTACAACAGAACGCAAGTCCCCATTGAAGTCATGAAACAAAACCCCGTTTTCACAAACAAAGGGAGGTTTTGGATCAACCCGGGAAGGAACAAGAGTTGTATCTTTTTCTTGTTCTTCCGCAAAAGAAGGGATATGCGTGTCTGTTCTTTGAACTGCTGAAACCTCGAGAGGTTCAGGTTCAAACACTTCTCCTGTCAGGGCAGCTTCTTTGGCTAACATATCTGTGGTTGCATTTCCAACAGATAATTTATCATCAGACTTTTTATGGGCAGGAACTTTGACAATAGCAAAACCATTAGGGGTTTTTGAAGCTATCTCAAAAATTGTTTTCAGTGTGTCACTATGTACAAGAGAACCATAAGAAAGAAAAATGAGCTGCACTCACCAGTCCTTAAAAGCAGAATCTTTATTCCATGAGAATAAAAAGTCCGGCAAGCAGGGAGAGCGGGAAAAAAAAAAAACAAAAAACAAAAAAAAAATTCCTAATGCAGTCTAATAAAAGTGAGGAATTTTTCTCCTTTATTTTAGAAAGCCTTGATTTTGTGCTCTCAAATAACTGTTTTCAGTTCCAGAACCAATGGTACCTCCAGAATATTGGGACTGCAATGGGCACACCCGCAGCGTGTGTCTATGCAAATATTTTTTTATCATTTTTTGAAACGCAATTTATCATTTCCTGCAAAAATCCGTTTGTTAAGTATATTAGATCTTTTTTAAGATATATTTATGGTCGGGTACCGCAGAAGATTTTACGGCTTTTGTTCAGTTTTTGAACACCACAAATACAGCTAATATGAATTTTACTGCGAATTTTGGAGGACTTTTTCTTGATTTTCTGGACGTTTCCATTTCAATTGAAAATAATACCATTCATAGAAAATTATTTAAAAAAACGTCAGCTGGTAACACTTTGTTACATTATAATAGTGCTCATCCAGTGCAGACTAAATCTGGGGTTCCATACAGCCAATTTCTCCGTCTGCGTAAATTGAATACTTCTGACCAAACCTTTCTTGATCAGGCTTCTGAGTTGAAAAACAACTTTCTTGCTCGTGGTTATCCTAGACATGAACTAAATGCCGCACTTGAGAAAGCACAAAAATTTACACGAGATAGTCTTTTATTAAAACGCTATAAGTCATCCTCCCATCATGCACAAACTGCTACTAAAAGGTTTGCTTTTCATTTCAAACATAGTCCTATTAATGACACGATTAAAAAAGCCATTTTGAACAATTGGCATCTTTTGGAGTCTGATCCAGATTTATTATCAGTGGCCAAAAACAAACCTATAGTATCCTACATGCGTAGTCAGAATATAGGAGACTTAGTCAGTAAACACAGACTTCCAGTGGAATCTAAAAATTGGTTGCAGAAAAACATTCCCTCCGGGAATTTCAGATGTGGTTCTTGTTCTTTTTGTAATCTGCACCTCACGACTAATCCCTTGCGTATTGGCCCGATTACACATTTTGTTAAGGATTTCATTACCTGTAGGTCCAAGAATATTGTTTATGTAATTTTTGTCCTTGTTATTTTTTTTACATAGGGAAGACTATACGTTCTTTATTTATTAGGATCAGGGAGCATTTACATTCCCTAGAAACCCAAAAGGGCTCTAAAAGATTTATTAAGCATGTTACTGAATTTCATAATGCTAACCCTAAATCATTGAGATTTGCTGCCTTAGAACAGCTTCATTTCCCCAGTAGAGGTGGCAATCTGAATAAGCTGCTGCTTCAAATCGAAATGAAATGGATCATTCACCTGAATGCTAATGGTCCATTGGGCTTAAATAATCGTCTGGATTTTTCTATGTTTTTATGATTCTGTTCTCATTTGTGTTTTTTTATTTTGTGATCATGTGTTCTTGTTTAATTTGCATATAAAGGATGTGATGTCATGTTTTGTGTGTAACACAGACCTGTAGAAGCGTCTTCACGTGAAACAGCTGTTGTCGGCTTTTTTCTTCCCCGCTCTCCCTGCTTGCCGAACTTTTTATCCTCATGGAATAAAGATACTGCTTTTAAGGACTGGTGAGTGCAGCTCATTTTTCTTTCTTATGGTTATGTTGGACTGTTTAAACTTTTTTATGAGCTTTTGCACCTGAAATGTTACCAAGTCCTATGTAGGTCTCTGCATTGTACATGTTCAGCTTTGCACTGACTATTGCAGGTGGTGCAGGTTTTTCACTTTCCTTGCTGTAAGACGTATTGTTCTGTAAAGTTCATTGTTCTACAGTTGTATGTATAAATATATTTATATCTGTTTCCTTTTTGTTATATAAATAATTCTATGTGTTTTAATAAAACTGTATGAGAACTATGGGCTGAATTTTCATTTCTAGAATTATACAGTGGTGGCCAAAATTATTGGCACCCCTGCAATTATGTCAGATAATACTCAGTTTCTTCCTGAAAATGATTGCAATCACAAATTCTTTGGTATTATTCTCTTCATTTCATTTGCTTGCAAGGAAAAAACACAAAAGAGAATGAAGCAAAAATCAAATCATTTATCATTTCACACAAAACTCCAAAAAAGGGCCGGACAAAAGTATTGGCACCCTCAGCCTAATACTTGGTTGCACAACCTTTAGCCAAAATAACTGCGAACAACCGCTTCCGGTAACCATCAATGAGTTTCTTACAATGCTCTGCTGGAATTGTAGACCATTCTTCTTTGGCAAACAGCTCCAGGTCCCTGATATTTGAAGGGTGCCTTCTCCAAACTGCCATTTTAAGATCTCTCCACAGGTGTTCTATGGGATTCAGGTCTGGACTCATTGCTGGCCACCTTAGAAGTCTCCAGTGCTTTCTCTCAAACCATTTTATAGTGCTTTTGGAAGTGTGTTTTGGGTCATTGTTCTGCTGGAAGACCCATGACCTCTGAGGGAGACCCAGCTTTCTCACACTGGGCCCTACATTATGCTGCAAAATTTGTTGGTAGTCTTCAGACTTCATAATGCCATGCACACGGTCAAGCAGTCCAGTGCCAGAGGCAGCAAAGCAACCGCAGAACATCAGGGAACCTCCTCCATGTTTGACTGTAGGGACCGTGTTCTTTTCTTTGAATGCCTCTTTTTTTTCCTGTACACTCAATGTTGATGCTTTTTCCCAAAAAGCTCTACTTTTGTCTCATCTGACCAGAGAACATTCTTCCAAAACGTTTTAGGCTTTCTCAGGTAAGTTTTGGCAAACTCCAGCCTGGCTTTTTTATGTCTCGGGGTAAGAAGTGGGGTCTTCCTGGGTATCCTACCATACAGTCCCTTTTCATTCAGACGCCGACGGATAGTACGGGTTGACACTGTTGTACCCTCGGACTGCAGGGCAGCTTGAACTTGTTTGGATGTTAGTCGAGGTTCTTTATCCACCATCCGCACAATCTTGAGTTGAAATCTCTCGTCAATTTTTCTTTTCCGTCCACATCTAGGGAGGTTAGCCACAGTGCCATGGGCTTTAAACTTCTTGATGACACTGCGCACGGAAGACACAGGAACATTCAGGTCTTTGGAGATGGACTTGTAGCCTTGAGATTGCTCATGCTTCCTCACAATTTGGTTTCTCAAGTCCTCAGACAGTTCTTTGGTCTTCTTTCTTTTCTCCATGCTCAATGTGGTACACACAAGGACACAGGACAGAGGTTGAGTCAACTTTAATCCATGTTAACTGGCTGCAAGTGTGATTTAGTTATTGCCAACACCTGTTAGGTGCCACAGGTAAGTTACAGGTGCTGTTAATTACACGAATTAGAGAAGCATCACACGATTTTTCAAAGGGTGCCAATACTTTTGTCCACCCCTTTTTTAGGTTTGGTGTGGAATTATATCCAATTTGGCTTTAGGACAATTCTTTTTGTGTTTTTTTCATTGAAGACAAATTAAATGAAGAGAATAATACCAAAGAATTTGTGATTGCAATCATTTTCAGGAAGAAACTGAGTATTATCTGACAGAATTGCGGGGGTGCCAATACTTTTGGCCAACACTGTAAACCTTGTTGTGATATTAGTGAAGAGAAACTGCAGGTGGATCTGTATCAGAGCATTTACACATTGCGATTTGTTAGAGAAATGATCTGCAGCAAAGTCCTAACATGTAGACCCGCACTAAATCCTTCAGATATCACCGACAATTTCTTCTGTCTTCAGCAGCAACCATTAACCCCTTTCTGACATGTGCCGTACTATTAAGACACATGTCGGGCGCACCTTTCCGGGCGCGTGTCAGCTGATCTGTACAGCTATCATGTGCCCCTAATAGCTGCGGGTGGAGTCGTGATCCACCCACAGCTGTTAACTAGTTAAATGTCAATCTCTGAAAGCGGCATTTAACTCGCGCTTACAGGAAGTGCGTCACTAATGCCGCCCATCGACACCCGTGTCACATGACCGCGGGTCGCCGATGGGTTGGCATGACAACCCGGGGTCTGCAGGAGACCCCTGCGGTTGTTATTGCCAGATGGCTATGAGCGCCGACTGCAAGTGAGCATTTCTGCTACACACAGGCGATGTGATCATTGCCTGTGTGTAGCAGAGGCAATCAGATAATTGCAGCTTCTAGTCTCCCATGGGAGACTATTGAAGTATGCAAAAAGTAAAAAAAAAAGTTTTAAAATATATATATATATATATATATATATATATATATATATATATATGGACACACCTTCTCATTTAAAGATTTTTCTGTATTTTCATGACTATGAAAATTGTACATTCACACTGAAGGCATCAAAACTATGAATTAACACATGTGGAATTATATACTTAACAAAAAAGTGTGAAACAACTGAAAATATGTCTTATATTCTAGGTTCTTCAAAGTAGCCACCTTTTGCATTGATGACTGCTTTGCACACTCTTGGCATTCTCTTGATGAGCTTCAAGAGGTAGTCACCGAAAATGGTCTTCCAACAATCTTGAAGGAGTTCCCAGAGATGCTTAGCACTTGTTGGCCCTTTTGCCTTCACTCTGCGGTCCAGCTCACCCCAAACCATCTCGATTGGGTTCAGGTCTGGTGACTGTGGAGGCCAGGTCATCTGGCGTAGCACCCCATCACTCTCCTCCTTGGTCAAATAGCCCTTACACAGCCTGGAGGTGTGTTTGGGGTCATTGTGCTGTTGAAAAATAAATGATGGTCCAACTAAACGCAAACCGGATGGAATAGCATGCCTCTGCAAGATGCTGTGGTAGCCATGCTGGTTCAGTATGCCTTCAATTTTGAATAAATCCCCAACAGTGTTACCAGCAAAGCACCCCCACGCCATCACACCTCCTCCTCCATGCTTCACGGTGGGAACCAGGCATGTAGAGTCCATCCGTTCACCTTTTCTGCATCGCACAAAGACACGGTGATTGGAACCAAAGATCTCAAATTTGGACTCATCAGACCAAAGCACAGATTTCCACTGGTCTAATGTCCATTCCTTGTATTCTTTAGCCAAAACAAGTCTCTTCTGCTTGTTGCCTGTCCTTAGCAGTGGTTTCCTAGCAGCTATTTTACCATGAAGACCTGCTGCACAAAGTCTCCTCTTAACAGTTGTTGAAGAGATGTGTCTGTTGCTAGAACTCTGTGTGGCATTGACCTGGTCTCTAATCTGAGCTGCTGTTAACCTGCGATTTCTGAGGCTGGTGACTCGGATAAACTTATCCTCAGAAGCAGAGGTGACTCTTGGTCTTCCTTTCCTGGGGCAGTCCTCATGTGAGGCAGTTTCTTTGTAGCGCTTGATGGTTTTTGCAGCTGCACTTGGGGACACTTTCAAAGTTTGCCCAATTTTTTGGACTGACTGACCTTCATTTCTTAAAGTAATGATGGCCACTCGTTTTTCTTTACTTAGCTGCTTTTTTCTTGCCATAATACAAATTCTAACAGTCTATTCAGTAGGACTATCAGCTGTGTATCCACCTGACTTCTGCAGAACACAACTGATGGTCCCAACCCCATTTATAAGGCAAGAAATCGCACTTATTAAACCTGACAGGGCACACCTGTGAAGTGAAAACCATTTCCGGTGACTACCTCTTGAAGCTCATCAAGAGAATGCCAAGAGAGTGCAAAGCAGTCATCAAAGCAAAAGGTGGCTACTTTGAAGAACCTAGAATATAAGACATATTTTCAGTTGTTTCACACATTTTTGTTACGTATATAATTCCACATGTGTTAATTCATAGTTTTGATGCCTTCAGTGTGAATGTACAATTTTCAAAGTCATGAAAATACAGAAAAATCTTTAAATGAGAAGGTGTGTCCAAACTTTTGGTCTGTACTGTATATATATATATATAAAGTTTAAATCACCCCCCTTTTGCCCCATTCAAAATAAAACAAGCAAAAAATTAAATGTACATATTTTGTATCGTCGCGTTCAGAATCGCCCGATCTATCAATATATAAAAAGAATCTGATCGGTAAACGGCGTAACGAGAAAAAAAATCAAACCGTAAAAACGTCAGCTCGGTGCGCAAAAATAAGTCCTCCCCGGCCCCAGATCACAAAAAAGTGAGACACTACGGGTCTCGGAAAATAGCGCCATTTTTTTTTTTTTTTTTTTAACAAACTTTGGATTTTTTTTTCACCAGTGAAATAAAAAAAGAACCTCTACATGGCATCTACAAACTCGTAATGACCTGGAGAATCATAATGGCAGGTCAGTTTTAGCATTTAGTTTGAACATGGTAAAAAAAACACTTTGGAATTTCAGTTTTTTTGCAATTTCACCGCACTTGGAATTTTTTTTTACCGGTTTCCAGTACACAATATGGTAAAACCAATGGTGACGTTCAAAAGTACAACTTGTCCTGCAAAAAATGAGCCCTCACATGGCCATTATGACCGAAAAATAAAAAAAGTTATTGTTCTGGAAAGAAGGGGAGCAAAAAATGAAAAGTGAAAATGGCCCGGGCATGAAGGGGTTAAAAAACTAACATAAACATACTGGCTTATGTGACTTGGCTTTCCATGTGGCCCATGCAGCCTGGTTAGCCGTCCAGGTCATATATGAGGCTAAACATTTTTTGACAGATTTTTTTTGTCTGTAATGAGGCATTTTGGTAAAGTTGCTTTCGCTGAGGGTCTGATTGCTGGTGCTGCCGCTGTTCCATAACACAGAATCTGGCAGAGGTCACATTACATATTTTACAGAGCGGTAAAAGTGCGCCTCTTACAAATTTTATACCGAAAAATTGCCATAGACATCAAATGTCAAAGAACGGATGGTCCTCCGTATAAATAAAGCAAAGGTTCGTCCACACACAAGCTGCTCAATCAAAGCATAGAAGAGAGGAGTAGAAGTCGGCAAATTGTTGCAAAAAGGTATAAGTATTTTATTAATTATAAAAACCACACAAAGTAGAGTACAGACAAGGAGGTAATGCCAGATGGTGGGGTGCATCGAGGTAGGACAAGCAAATGATAAATTCACAACATTTCAAAAGAAGACACAATTGCACAATGTCCTATGGCCCAAATATATAATCACATATTCCGTATACAATGTCATAGCTAGGCTATTGTCAAGAAATGTGTCATGTATAAATTGAAGGTAGAGGGAAAATTGTGTGAATATTAAAGGTTCTTCCTCAATTAGGCTGTATAGAAGACACAAATAAATGGGAAAGGAGCATATGCTAAATGGTCAGGGCAAAATGATTGCTGTTAAATAAAGACTTATAATCAGCTCACTCGAATCCATTCAAGATGAAAGGGGATTTACAGCGGTGAAATTGAGAATTACCTATCCAAGGTGCATAGCAAGTCACAGGGGGAGCGTGGAGATGGTAAGGACCATAGCCTCGCAGCCCAACGCACGTTTCACGGCGTCACGGCCGCTTTCTCAAGGGCAGAGAGTGTGAGGAGGACATGGTTCGGGGTCTCTATATACCCATGCTGAATAAAGGAAGTCCGGTCACGTGGCCGGCGCAACGCGCACCCGGAAGTGGCCAGCTAAACCAAGGGGCGCGTCACACAGACCACATGACGAGGGGGTGAGTGACGCAGCACTTATTCAGCATGGGTATATAGTGCACATGCTCAGTCTGACCTCCATTATCACCCTACGGGGCTCTCCAGCGATGTTGTTTTTTTCTGGCAGCCACATAGCAATGGTCAGACATCCTACCTACTTCTTAAGGCGCGTTTCAGACATCCGTGTTTCCAGTACGTGTGGTGTCCGTTTCCACACGTACTGGAGACACTGACACACGTAGACCCATTTTAATGAATCGGTCTGTGCACATGTCGGTGTGTTTCCTCGGACTGTGATCATTGGGCAAAACACGCTGTCATGTCGGCTTTTTTCTCGCAGCACTGGTCGCAACTTCCCACACAGGTGCACAGTGATGATGTGTGTCATCAGTGTGACACATACCGACGTTTGGGAATTAGTGTACACTTAGCGCTGTTTCCAAGTGCCGGGTGCTGAACGCTGACCTCATCATTGTCCCCTGCTTGTGCTGCGCTGTAGTATTCAGCCCCTGCTGTGTCCAGCAAGTGTATAAATAAGAATAAAGTAAAAAAAATCCTTATACTTACCTGTCCTAAGTGTCCCACGCTTTAATCCACCTGACCGCTCACAAAGAGGAGACGGGGAGAATGACTCACTGCAGCGAGCGAGCCCTCAACCTCCGCTGAGCTTAGTGAGTGACAGGACACCACTCAGTGAGCTTAGCGGTGGTCCAGGGCCCGCTCGCTGCAGTGAGTCATTCTTTCCGGCGTGAGCGGTCAGGTGGATTACAGTGGGGGACATCTTCAGACAGGTAAGTATAAGGATTTTTTAAATTTTATTCTTATTTTTACACCAAGACACAGCGGGAGCAGAATACTACTCTCATCATTGTCCCTTGCTAGCGCTGATCGCAGCGAAAGCAGGTGACAATGATGAGGGCAGCGTTGAGCACCCGGCGCTTGGGAACAGCGCTCACTGTAAGCTGATTCCAGGCGCCAGTACTTGTGATACTGATGCGGCACATGACTGCCACACGTATCACACACACGAGACACTGATATCTCCAGTACTGTTTTTTCCAGTATCGGAAATATCCGGATGTGAAAGAGACCTAATTCGGTAATTCCCCATTTTTCCAAGCAGTGTGAGTCGGACACTCATTGATCAGCAAGTTTTCACCTGTCTCTTGGATCGGTGGTAACTTGTTTTCACTTCACTACACAAACCCTTTAAGGCCCATAAACACCCAATCCCTACAATCCTTTGGTTGACAGCTCTCTCATGACTATCATACAGGAGTGCTTAGCCTTGTGTTCTTGTGCTCTCTATTAGAGAGCAGGTGTCGAGCTCCTCTGGTGGCAGCTTATCTTCAGAGAGAACAGGAGGATCAACTACTGGAATTCCAATGCGCCGGATCATTCTCTCCCCTGACATCGGTTATCAAGGGAGAGGCAGGAAGCCCCAATACATGTCAGATTGTTGGCTGATGCTGCCGGCTTTTGCTTTTTGTGTATGGAAGCCTTAGGCTGTGTTCACACATCTTGTGTTTTGCTACGTATTTAGCAGCAGATTTTTATGCAAATTTTCAGCTGCGTCTTGCAGTACCAGCAAAGTCTATGAGAAACCAGAATTCTCTTTTCACATATGTTGCTTTTTGTTTGCTGTGTATTTTCTGCCTTGCTTGCGTATTTGGAAAATAGAGCGTGTCACTTCTTTCAGTGTTTCTGCAGCAGAAAACGCACTTGCTTTTTTTGCTGCGTATTTTCACCAATAGGAAGTAATGGGTGGTCAAAAATATGCAGCAAATACACAGCAAAAAAACGCAACAAATACGCAGCAAATACGCGTTTTTTACCCAGCTGTTTTCCTGCCAGAGAAAAGTTAGCAGCAGATTTGCAGCAGAAAAATACACGTGTGTGAACATAGTCTTAGAGTAATCTGTGTAAGGGCTCATTCAGACGTCCATGCACCTCGATCTGATCTCAGAATGCAATGCATGGACTTGCCGAGGCTCTGCCAACCAGAGCATGACAGCCTCATACAAAATCTATGAAGGCTCATGCTTGGGTCGGGAGACCCGCAGCCAGTACGTGCATTTCATTCCCAGACGTGTATGGATATCTGAATGAGCAATGATAGACAGTACTGACGGTGCAGAAATCATGAACCTCCGTGCAGTAACTCCGATCTAGTCATCTCTGTAATGATACAGCTAGAATGGAGTTGCTGTATGGAGGACGTCCTTATAGACGTCCTTATTCTGTGTGCCCAGAAATCTTGAACCTCAATACAGTAACTCCAATCTAGTCATCCCTGCAGTGAGACAAACCTCAAGAAAAGAAACAAGTTGAGCCTATACCAGGCCCAGACTGATTGTGGCACTTTGAGTATTTGGTGAGATTTTTACCTCAGTATTAATGTTGAGCCACCCCCGTAGTGTTCGAGTTCGGTTCGGTTCGTCAAACACCCGTGTGTTCGCCGAACTGTTCGTCGAACTGTTCGTCGAACACCGTTAAAACCAATGGCAGGCAAACAAAAACACATAGAAACACATAGAAAACACCTTCAAAGGTGTCCAAAAGCTGACAAACTGCTCAGAAGACATAACTAACACATGGAAAAGTGACAAGTACATATAGTCATGCGAAAAGAAAAGAGGTGGAGGAGTAAAAGGAGGGGGAGACACAGATATAGGCATGTCATGCCCTTCTAAAATCCAAAAAGTGAGAAGCCGACACGGCCAGTCCGTTCCTGCCCGTGCCACCTCCGTGTCGCCGGGTTTGTGCCAGAGCCACAGTGGACCCTGATGGCCAGCCCCCCTCTCCCAATACTGGTGCCTGTCCGCTGGTGTGTCGAGCGAGCCCCCCTGTGGTGGAGGCAGCTCTAAGCTTTTTAATTTAAATTGTCCCTCTAATTTGAATGAATACACTTTAAATCCATTTACAAGGATCTATTGGAGGGCAAGTCTCATGCCAGCAGCCGCGTAATTCCAGCTCCAGTAGCGTCCACTAAAGCTGCTGCAGTTAAAAAGCTTTTATAAGGATCGAGCTCGGCTGTCCACCGCAAGGCGTCTTACCGCCAGTCCCAGCCCCTATGCCTTGGGGTGCCTCCTGATGCTCTTCACTGAGTATCCCGTGGTCCCGAAGCATTTCCTTTGAAAAAAATTAAGTGTCCAAACTACAGGTGGTGTAGCTTGCTTAACAGCCGGGATAATCCGCTGACTAGCAGACACTGCTACTAGGCACAAAGGGTCTAGGGGACCCTTTTATAGCCAAAATCACGGCCCTGTATTGCAATACGTCACCTAGGCTGAAGATAAATGGAACTGTAGCACCCTGAGGGCTCGGTTGCTACAGAGGTATTGCACCTCACCCAGAGGTGTGATATCTCACTCTCAGGTAAGGATGGAGTGTGGATCAGGACCCGACACCTGCATGCATTACACCACATTGCCGTGGGGCAGGGCGACCAATATGCCCCTGAGATGGGCACGACAGTCCCTGTCCCTGGCAGGAGTGGGGGGAGGGAATACTGAGGAAGGGGAACCCTGTAGTGCAGGAGCAGGGAGGAAGCAGTTCCTGGGTGCATTGAGAAGGGAGTATAAAAGGTGGGCACCATCTTAGTTCAGTGCAGAGAAGTCTGAGCAGAAGTGACAGGGAGCAGGGGCTCTGCATGAGCTCTGCTCCGGAGGCGGGCCTAGTAACAGAGGCCCAGGCCTGGAAGAGGGAGAAGGAAGGAAGAGGAGCGGAGAAGGCTCCAGAAACGAGGAACGAAGGGATCCCAGGGGTGCGGACGGGCGAGTCGCCACCGCACGCCCGAATCCACCTGCGTGGAGGGATCAGGCCAAAGGGGGAGACCGGTCCCCGAAACTAGTGGAAGCGGGAAACGACCCTCAGCTAGAAACCGGAGGCTGTGACATTTTATGTGGCGCAGCCCCTCGCTACACCCGCTAGAAGGCACCACATAGGGTCAGGGAAACTGGCGCCAAGTTTACAAAGAGGAGGCCCGAGGCAGCCGGACAGAAGGGTTGGTAAGAAAGGCCAGACAAAGGACACACAAAGGGGGTCCTGTGAAGTGCTCCAAACTTATCTGGGAGTTGTCTGAGCCCCTCACCTGGTGAGCACAGTACGACGTGGGCAGCCGTTACCTGCAGAAGTGGTCTGGATAATAAGAACTGTGAGTAAAGGCCCTGGACTGCATCACTGACTCCGTGTCGTTACTGCTGCTGCCCTGCACCATCACCCCCATCCTCCGCATACACTGCCCTGAGGCTATACTCCTCCCGTGGGGAGTTATGCTACGCTCTGCTGCACCCACAACACCAGCCTCAGCGGTCTGCCCTGCAGCGGCGGTTCACTCTGACCGCAATCCACGGGTGGCGTAGTCGGACATTTAAACCTCAAAACCACATAAATAGTTCCGCCACTGGTTTGACCGCCCTGAGCCATGGAACCGGGTCGCCGCCACGGAGACTACAACCAACCGGAATCCACCAAAACGGGTGTGGCTCCGGGTGTCCCAAGGCCCAGGGGGCGCGTCAGAACATTTTCATCACCTTTCATAATCACCAATGGGACAAGGCAGGGATGTCCTCTGTCCCCTCTCTTACACATCCTAGTGACGGAGCACCTGCTCTCATCAATTCGCCATAACCCCAATATTAGGTGGATTGAGGTGGGAGGCACCGAGTACAAGTGCTCTCTATTTGCTGATGATGTCCTAGTATATATCACTCATTCACATATATCCATCCCTGCTGTTATGGCTGAAATAGATCACTTTGTTACATGGTCAAATTTTAAAATCAATGCAGCGAAGTCTGAGGCTCTCGATGTCTCCCTCCCCAAATCCATACAGGATTCCATCCAGTCCAACTTTCCCTTTGCCTGGCCCTCACAGGGTATCAAATACTTAGGAATTCCTATTCATAGAGACCTCTCCCATCTATTTTATCTTAATTTTGGGCCCTTTATTGAACAACTCCATACAGACCACGGTTGGCAAGTTAGAACTGTAAGATTCACTACGTGAACCACTGGTGTTTTTTGGAAAAGCACATGTACACTGTGTTCCAAATTATTATGCAAAATGTGTTTAGGAGTGATAAGGGAAGAATTTGTTTGTTTGTCAGTTAAACTCATTGATGGTGATGTGTGTCAGGGCTCTTTATATCACTGTAAGCAATTGCAGAAACCTGTGCTAATTAGTTTGGCAGGTGTGTCCAATGAAAGGCAAGACTACTTAAGAAGGCTGTCCCACATTATTAAGCCGCCTACATTTTCTGCCAAAATGGGAAAGAAAAAGGATGTGTCGGCTGCTGAGAAGCAACAAATTGTGGAGTGTTTAGGTCAAGGCATGACTACAATCAACATTGTGCGATGATCAGGATGAAGTGTCTTGGCAATCAAGAAGTATGTAGCTGATTCACAGTACACACGTGTGCGTGCTGATAAGGGCAAATTGAGGACTCTTTCCTACAGGCAATTACGTCAGGTTAAAAGAGCAGCGGCAAAAAAGCCTTGTCATAGCAGCAGACAAGTTTTTGAAGCTGCTGGTGCCTCCAACGTCCCCCGAACAACAAGATGCAGGGTCCTTCAGAGGTTTGCAGCTGTGCGTACGCCATCCTGTCGACCTCCTCTATCCACTGCACACAAGCAGAAACGGCTTCAGTGGGCCAAACAATACATGACGACTGACTTCAAAACTGTTTTGTTCACGGATGAGTGCCGTGCAACGCTCGATGGTCCAGATGGATGGAGTGGAGGATGGCTGGTTGATGGACACCCCACGCAAACACGGCTACAGCGCCAACAAGGAGGAGGTGGAGTAATGTTTTGGGCTGGAATCATGGGGAGAGAGATTGTCGGCCTCTTTAGGATCCCTGAAGGGGTAAAGATGAACTCCATAATGTATGTGGAGTTTCTCAAACAGCACTTCCTGCCATGGTTCAAGAAGAAGAACCGTATATTCCACAGCAAGATCATTTTCATGCATGATAATGCACCGTCTAATGCTGCACATAACACATCTGCATCTCTGGCTGATATGGGCATAAAAGGGGACAAACTTATGGTGTGACCCCCATGCTCCCCTGACCGCTACCCCATTCAGAACCTCTGGAGCATCATCAAAAGGAGTGTCTATGATGGCGGGAGGCAGTTCACATCTAAGCAACAGCACTGGGAGGGTATTCTGTCCTCATGCAAAACAATTGAAGCAGAAATGATCCAAAACCTGACAAATTCAATGGACGAGAGAGTTCAGAAGCTCCTTTCGAACAAGGGGTCCTATGTGCAAATGTAACATCACCTAGAATAAAGTTTTGAGTTGAAAACTGTTTGATTTCAGTTTCTAATAACCTGCTAATGCTTATAATTTCAAAAATGACCATTTTTTTGTCTTTATTAAAATGAAAAGGTTGATCGAAGAGTGTGGGGGATCTAAGAGTGTGGCAACCCAGTAGTCAGGATTACTTCGAATTCTGACAATCTGAGGGTCATGTTGCAGGTAGTGCAGCAAGAAGGCACTTATGTGTCTTGCGCATCTCGGAGCCCCAAAATTATTTTCCGGGCTAGATGCAGCTAAAAATTATTATTAATTTTAAATCTGGTGGAGCTTAGTATAGATGGCCTAATGGAATCAGTACTGCACACTGCTACAAAGCCCAAATTATTTTCCAGCCAAGATACAGATAAACATGATTAGTAATTTTAAATCTGGTGGAGCTTAGTATAGATGGCCTAATAGAATCAGTACTGCACACTGCTACAAAGCCCAAATTATTTTCCAGCCAAGATACAGATAAACATGATTAGTAATTTGAAAGCTTAAAATGGTTGGTGAGGTGATTTTAACCAATCATCACGCTTTTACTCTCCCCAGGATGACACAGGGGTAGAAAAGTCGTTTCGGATCCATGATTTGTTCATCTTTATGAACGTGAGTCTGTCTACATTATCAGTGGAGAGCCGCATGCTCTTATCTGTCAGCACACCACCAGCAGCGCTGAACACACGTTCAGACAGAACGCTGGCTGCGGGGCATGACAAGATCTCCAAGGCGTAAGTGGCGAGCTCCGGCCATTTATCCAGATTGGAAGCCCAAAAAGAGCAAGGGTCCAGTGACACAGTCATGGCTTCAATGTTTACTTGGAGATACTCCTGTACCATCGTCTCTAGGCGTTGACTATGTGTCAGACTTCTTGTCTCCTGTGGCCTTGCAAAGGATGGGCTAAAAAAGTGGTGAAATGATTCCGCAAAATTGATGTTACCAGCAGATACTGTGGTTCTGTTATGGTTTGAGTGCTGAACACTCGACGGTCCCACGGTTGGCAAGTTGGAACTGTGAGATTCACTACGTGCACCACTGGTGTTTTGTGGAAAAGCACATGTAAGATTCTGCAACAGTCTCTGCTGATACTCCTGCATGCGTGCATCCCTTTCTATGGCAGGAATAATTTCTGCAAATTTACTTTTGTACTGGGGATCTAACAGTGTGGCAATCCAGTAGTCAGGATTATTCCTAATTCTCACAATTCGAGGGTCATGTTGCAGGTAGTGCAGCAAGAAGGCACTCATATGTCTTGCGCATCCAGGAGCACCAAGTCCCTGTTGTGTTGGTAGCGAGGTAACAATCATGCTTCCTTCCTCTGTCCTCTCCCCCCAACCTCGCACAACAGAAATGTGATCAAGGTCTCCCTCATCTGATGAGTCTTCCATCAGTTCGTCCTCAACTTTTTCCTGGGCTCCTGCACCTTCCTCACTAGTTTGGCTGCTACCATGCGCCCTGGTAAAACCATCTCCCCCACCCTCACATGCCTGCCGCCTTGGTGCTGCCGACCGTCTGGACCTTCCAGATGTTAGCCCTTCCGCATACAACTCCTCCTCCTCTACTTCCTCCACCTCCACTTGTGCCACCACCTGACTCCGAATTCTGTTTAACATGTGCTCCAGCATGTAAATCACCGGAATAGTCATGCTGATAATGGCATCGTCAGCACTAAACATCTTCGTCGCCATTTCAAAACTGTGCAGAAGGGTGCATAGGTCCCTGATCTGAGACCACTCCTCCAGCGTGATTTGCCCCACCTCTGGATCTCGTTGGCCCAGGCTATACATCAGGGTTTGTCGGTGCTGCCACAGTCGCTGCAACATGTGCAGAGTTGAATTCCACCGTGTCGGCACATCGCATTTTAGCCGGTGAAGTGGCAGGCCCAACAACTTCTGTAGAGATGTAAGTCGCTGAGCTGCGGGATGTGAACGGCGGAAGTGAGCACACAGCGACCGTGCCCTCTGCAGAAGGCCATCTAGTCTGGGATAGTGGGCTAAAAACTGCTGGACAACCAGGTTCAACACGTGAGCCATACAAGGCACGTGTGTGACATTGCCCCGGCGAAGGGCCGCACCCAGGTCTGCAGCATTGTCGCACACGGCCTTCCCTGGTTTCAGGTCCAGTGGAGACAACCATTCATGAAATTGGTTCTCCAGAGCTGACCACAACTCCTCAGCTGTGTGACTCACATTTCCCAGACATTTCAAAGTAAAAACCGCCTGATGACGTTGAGCCCTACTGCCAGCATAGTAAGGAGGTCTGCAGGATCCCTTCTGCGCAGTTAGAAAGCTTGCGGCATGACCAGACAGGCTTTGGGTGCAGGTGGAGGACCGAGAGGAGGTTGAGGAGGCAGAAGCAGTGGAGGAACTTGGACATAAAGAGGATTGACGCACAACTCGTGTGGACGGCAAGACTTGGACAGCAGCCCCTTGTCCTGCTGTCACCATAGTTACCCAGTGCCCAGTCAGCGACATGTAACGCCCCTGTCCATGCCTACTCGTCCAAGTGTCTGTGGTGAAATGCACCCTGTCACACACAGAGTTTCTCAAAGAAGCGTTGATGTTGTGTGCGACATGCTGGTAGAGCGCAGGCACACCTTTCTTTGAGAAGTAGTGCCGACTGGGCATCTGGTACTGGGGCACTGTGACGGACATAAGGTCTCGAAAATCCTCTGTGTCCACAAGGCGGAAAGGCAGCATTTCTGTAGCCAAGAGCTTGCAGATGGTGAAATTCAACCTCTTAGCTTTCTCATGGCTAGGAGGAAATGGTCTTTTACTTGTCCACATCTGAGGGACCGAGGGCTGGCTGTTGTGCTTAGGCGGGGTTGATAAGGGTGTCCCCGGCAAACTGCCGGTCTGTGAGGAAGATGCAGGCGGACATGTTAGGTTGCCTTGATCCAAAGGTGGTGCTATCGATGTCGGACAGCGCTCAACACCAGCTGGTGTTACCACCTCCAAAGAAAATGATGACCTGCCAATCACGCTGGCTGTTGCGGGTAAAGAGGTGGCAGGTCTGCGTCCCAAAACAGGTGTGACTGCTGTCCCCCAAGTCACAGAGGATGAAGAGGCCGCAGATACACAAGATGGGGCAGACGGTGGTTGGCCCGGCCGGCTAGGCCGCATTGTAGCACAGTGAGCTTCCCACTGCAACTTATGCTTCATGTCCATGTTCATGCATGAAGTACTCAAACTATGTATTTTTTGGCCTCTACTTAGCTTTTGCTGACAAATGTCACAGATAATACGAGTTGGGTCATCTTTATCGATCTGAAAAAATGCCCAGGCAATGCAAGGCTTAGCACCCATGCGACCTGAAGAGCCACCACGACTTGTGGTCAGAGGCAGAGTTGTGTTTGAGGATGCAGTTGTTGACGTGCTTCCAGTACTACGTCTCTGTCCAGGAAGGCGCAACCTGACCTCGTCGTCACTAGCATCCTCCTCCACCTCCTCTGCTGACCTCATCTCTTGGCTGACTGTGGGTTGACAGTAAGTGGGATCTCCAACCTCATCATCATCACCCTGTGTATTATCACACCCGTCGTCCTCAGAGCCAACCTGTTCCTGCCCTGAAAAAAAACTAAAGTTGTCGCTTCAATCAGGTATTTGAGTCTCATCATCGTCTTCCTCATTGTCTCCACCAACAGGAGTTACAGTTTGGGAATGAGGGTCTACATTATGGTCAGAACCTTCTGCGTCTGGTCCTGGATCCGACTCATAAAGATTCTGGGCATCAGTGCAGATCATTTCCTCGTCTGGATTCACAGAAGCGCTGGAGCCGACCTCTGATTCCCAGGCTATAGTATGAGTAAACAGCTCTGCAGACTCAACCATCTGTTCTACCTCATACTCAGACGGGCAGCTGGAGATTTGGGAGCTGTGAGGAAGCAAGTGCGATTGGGGTGACATCTCTGAGGACTGGAGTATTTGTGATGTTGAAGTTGATGTGGAGGAGAGCCCACTTAAAGGAGCACTTGATATCCGTTGAAGCACCTGCTGTTTTTGTGCCTCATCTGGAAATTGTAGCGATTGGCGTGGCCGTAAGAAAGGGATCTTATCACATTGTCCGCTAAAAGAAGTAGACATTTTAGTTTGGCTGGAAGATGGTCTTTCTTCTGCAGATGTTACTGTTGCTTTAACACCTACCCCACGGACACAACCTTTTTTCCCCTTCCCAACACGCCTATTCGCCTTTCCACCAGCAGCAGGCCTTTTTCCACTCATTTTGGTGGTTAACTAATTCACAACTCTGGAGTTGTTTGCACAAAGAAACAATGGATGGGAACCGAGCAGAGCTGAGTGGCCAAACTGTGGTATTAGGCCAAAACTATTGGCTGGGTTAGATGCAGAAAAAAATTATATTCAATTTGCAACCTGATGGAGGTTAGTATAGATGGACTAATAGAACAAGTCCCACACACTGCTAGAAGCCCAAATATTTTTTCAGAGCTAGATGCAGAAAAAAATTATATTTAATTTGCAACCTGATGGAGGTCAGTATAGATGGACTAATAGAGAAAGTCCCACACACTGCTAGAAGCCCAAATATTTTTTCAGAGCTAGATGCAGAAAAAAATTATATTTAATTTGCAACCTGATGGAGGTTAGTATAGATGGACTAATAGACCAAGTCCCACACACTGCTAAAAGCCCAAATATTTTTTCAGAGCAAGATGAAGAAAAAAATTATTTTTAATTTGCAACCTGATGGAGGTCAGTATAGATGGACTAATAGACCAAGTCCCACACACTGCTAGAAGCCCAAATATTTTTTCAGAGCTAGATGCAGAAAAAAATTATATTCAATTTGCAACCTGATGGAGGTCAGTATAGATGGACTAATAGAACAAGTCCCACACACTGCTAGAAGCCCAAATATTTTTTCAGAGCTAGATGCAGAAAAAAATTATTTTTAATTTGCAACCTGATGGAGGTCAGTATAGATGGACTAATAGACCAAGTCCCACACACTGCTAGAAGCCCAAATATTTTTTCAGAGCTAGATGCAGAAAAAAATTATATTCAATTTGCAACCTGATGGAGGTCAGTATAGATGGACTAATAGAACAAGTCCCACACACTGCTAGAAGCCCAAATATTTTTTCAGAGTTAGATGCAGAAAAAAATTATATTCAATTTGCAACCTGATGGAGGTCAGTATAGATGGACTAATAGAATGATGCTATTTCCAAAAGGTTTTACTTCACTAGGTGCAGTAAAAAAATTGGTATTCTATACACAGGTGGTGTAGCTTGCAACACAGATAGGCTACTCCACTGACTAACACACTCTGCAATAGGCCAAAAAGGATTAGCTTTGCTAGATTTAGCCAAATGCTGTGAAAAAAACTTGCACAGCACTGGCACAGACCTGCCTGGCAAAAACTGATAGGAACTGATGTAACCTAGTCCTGAAAAGGACTGCAATTACAATTAGTCTTTACTCCCAACCTATCTATTTAAGAGCACAGACCTGCCTGATAAAAGTCGTAGGAAATGCTGTAACCTAGTCCTTAAAAGGACTGCAATCACAACTATTCCCTACTCCCAAGCTATCTGTAGATTTGTGCGAAAATTGGCTTGAAATTAACAAGGTATAGCGCACACAGCAACACGGTGCCGTCTAACACGCAGCTGCAGCAGTGAGAAAATGGTGGCGACGGGGAAAATGGCTTGGTCTTATGGGGCAAGGACATGTGACATACACTGCCAATGACACATGCCCTTGCTTGTGTGAAAAAAAGCACTTCGCTCCGTGTGTGCACTGCTGATAGGCTGACAGATTGCACCTCCCCACTGTAAATGCGGGAAAGAGAAAAGAAAATGGAGATCTTCATTATTCCTGCAGAGATCCATCCCCTGCCCCTCCCCCCGCCCCGCTGTACACTCAAACTGCGTATTAACATTAATTTTCATCATTACTGAGAAAAAATCCAGTTATGATTTTGGTGCACGAACAGTTATCGAACATAACCTCGAACAGCCAAATTTTTTTCAAATCGTTCGTGTTCGCCGAACGGCTCGAACACCGCCCAAAACAGCTCGAATTTGAGATTGGCGAACAGTTCGAGTCGAACAACGCTCATCTCTACTCCTTATCCTGCGGATCCTGCTCCTGAGCCTGCTGAAAGAAGAACAGAGAATACTTTGGTAAGTGCATCTCTGTTCTCCCCTCATCCACCCCTCTCCCCCCCACCTCCCCCCCCCTCCTTTTTACCAATTTTTTTTTCGTGCGTCCTGCAGCGGCCGAGCGCTGAGCAGTGTCTCCGTCACTGATCAACGTCCGTGCTCGCTGCTTTTCACGACTTTTCTTTTTTTCTTTTCACGACTTTTCTTTTTTTCTTTTCCGTGTTCGCTGTTTTCACGACTTTTCTTTTTTCTTTTCCGTGTTCGCTGTTTTCACGACTTTTCTTTTTTTCTTTTCCGTGTTCGCTGTTTTCACGACTTTCTTTTTTTCTTTTCTGTGTTCGCTGTTTTCATGACTTTTCTTTTTTTCTTTTCTGTGTTCGCTGTTTTCACAACTTTTCTTTTTTCTTTCTTTCTCTTCTTTTTCTTGTCCCTGTCAATTCTCCCCCCCCACCTTTGCACCACATCCGCGCACACACCCAGGAGCTGCCGAGAGTTGATTGGTGACATAGTTCACCGATCCGCACTCTTGCTCGCTGTTTGAACCACCCACGGTCGTTCTTTTTTTTCTCTTTTTTTTTCAGGAAAAAAAAGTTCACACCAAGCACACTGACACACACACACTCTAAATAAATTACTGACACACACGCACCACATACACGGAAAAAAAAAATGTCCGGCTCATCCAAAACTCGCTATTCAGTGGAGGAGGCATACTCTTTTGTTGCCTCCGACACTGAGACCGACAGCGAGGGCGAGGATCCCACATTTCTTTGCTTTTCTGACGCCTCATCGTCCTCCTCTTCCTCCTCTTCTTCCTCCTCTTCTTCCTCAGGTTCTCCTGGACCGCCCCTCAGTCGTCGCAGGAGAGAAGATGTTCCAGCGCCCCCCAATACTGACCCAATATGGACCTCGCCCCCCGAAAATTTTGAGCCATTGATTCCTGATTTCGTGGCGGAATCAGGAATCAAGTTTGACACCACCGGCCTCACAGAAATAGACTTTTTCAAAGTCTTTTTCTCTGAGGATTTTATAAACCTCATGGTGGGCCAAACTAATGTGTACGCTCATCAATTTTTGGAACAAAACCCCTCTTTATCATTTTCTGACTGGTCTCCTGTAGAGGCAGAAGAAATTATGAGGTTTTGGGGCCTGGTCCTTCATATGGGGATCCTGAAAAAAACAGAGATTCGGCAATACTGGAGTGTTGACGTTTTGTATAACACTCCAGTGTTCCGAATGGTGATGATCCGGAAACGTTTTGAGGCCATCCACAAGTTCTTGCATTACAACAATAATGCAAGGTGTCCTGCACGCGATGACCTGAACTTTGATCGTCTTTTCAAAGTTCGGCCGGTCATCGAGCACTTCAACAACAAGTTTGGTGAAGTGTACGTGCCCCAAAGGGACATCTGCGTGGATGAGTCCTTAATTGCTTTCAAGGGGCGGCTTGGATTCCGGCAGTACCTGCCCAGTAAAAGGTCCAGGTACGGGATCAAGCTGTATAAACTTTGTGAGTGTACCTCAGGGTACACTCACAAGTTTAGAGTTTATGAAGGGAAGGACTCCCGGATTGAACCCCCTGAATGCCCCCCTGTTCTGGGAGTGAGTGGGAAAATTGTGTGGGACTTGGTGCACCCACTGCTGGATAAAGGTTATCACCTGTATGTGGATAACTTTTATACAAGTATCCCACTCTTCAAGTCCCTCTCTGCGCGACATACCGCAGCTTGCGGTACTGTCCGCAAAAATCAGAAATGCCTCCCAAAGACGATAATTGGGCAGCTGCTCAGAAGGGGTGAGAGCAGAGCCAAATGTAGCGACCACCTGTTGGTGGTCAAGAACAAGGACAAGAGGGATGTCCTTCTCTTGACCACCATACATGGTGATGGCAGCACCCTCAGCACTGTAAGAGGTTCCACTACACAGGTCGCCAAACCAGACTGTGTAGTGGGGTACAACAAGTACATGGGGGGAGTTGATCTCTCCGATCAAGTCCTCCAGCCGTACAGTGCTTTGAGAAAGGCCAAGGTATGGTATAAGAAGCTGGCCGTGCACATTGTTCAGATGGCAATGCACAACGCTTTCCTTCTGTCTCAATGTGCAGGCCAGACTTCTGCGTTGTATCTTCACTTTCAGGAGACAGTTATCAAGGCCCTGATATTTGGCAGTGGTGGCGGAGCGGGTCCCACTACTTCTGGAACTGAAGGACCTCGAATTGTACCGGGCCAGCATTTCCCGGGGCAGATCCCTCACAGCGGAAAAAAAGGGTAAATCACAAAAGAAGTGCTGAGTGTGCTACCGAAGAGGAATACGCAAGGACACCATTTACCAATGTGACACCTGCCCCGACAAACCTAGCCTCAGCATGAAAGACTGCTTCAGAAGATACCATACCTCCATGGACTATTGAATTAATTTCTGACGTATGAGAACCCGACGAACACTACACAGCTGACGTAGTGTTCGTCAGGTTGTCATACTTCAGTTGTGTAGTGTTTGTCAGGTTGTAATACACAACTGGCATATAACACTACATAATAAAATTGACAAATCAGGAATCCGTTCCAAAAAGGGGGCACTTGTGGGGGAGCTCCAATGTTTGGGCACACAGGGACTCTCCAAACGCAACATGGTTCCAATTTGTTAGCGGACACCATGTCGCGTTTGGAGAGCCCCTGTGTGCCTAAACGTTGGGGCTCCCCCACAATTGACCCCATTTTGGAAACTAGACCCCCCCAAGGCACCTATCTAGATACATAGTGAACACTTGGAACCCCCAGGTGCTTCACAAATGAATCCGTAAAAATGAAAAAGTGTGTTTTGTTCCACTTTTTCATTTTTACGAATCAATTTGTGAAGCACCTGGGGGTTCCAAGTGCTCACTATGCATCTAGATAGGTGCCTTGGGGGGTCTACTTTCCAAAATGGGGTCACTTGTGGGGGAGCTCCAATGTTTGGGCACACAGGGACTCTCCAAACGCAACATGGTTCCAAATTGTTAGCGGACACCATGTCGCGTTTAGAGAGCCCCTGTGTGCCTAAACGTTGGGGCTCCACCACAATTGACCCCATTTTGGAAACAAGACCCCCCAAAGCACCTATCTAGATACATAGTGAGCACTTGGAACCCCCAGGTGCTTCACAAATGAATCCGTAAAAATGAAAAAGTGTTTTTTTTTCCACTTTTTCATTTTTACGAATCAATTTGTGAAGCACCTGGGGGTTCCAAGTGCTCACTATGCATCTAGATAGGTGCCATGGGGGGTCTACTTTCCAAAATGGGGTCACTTGTGGGGGAGCTCCAATGTTTGGGCACACAGGGACTCTCCAAACGCAACATGGTTCCAATTTGTTAGCGGACACCATGTCGCGTTTGGAGAGCCCTTGTGTGCCTAAATGTTGGGGCTCCCCCACAATTGACCCCATTTTGGAAACTAGACCCCCCAAGGCACCTATCTAGATACATAGTGAGCACTTGGAACCCCAAGGTGCTTCACAAATTAATCCGTAAAAATGAAAAAGTGTGTTTTTTTCCACTTTTTCATTTTTACGAATCAATTTGTGAAGCACCTGGGGGTTTCAAGTGCTCACTATGCATCTAGATAGGTGCCTTTGGGGGTCTAGTTTCCAAAATGGCGTCACTTGTGGGGGAGCTCCAATGTTTGGGCACACAGGGACTCTCCAAACGCAACATGGCGTCCGCTAACAATTTGAGCCGATTTTCCATTCAATTTGTTAGCGGACACCATGTTGCATTTGGAGAGTCCCTGTGTGTCCAAACATTGGAGCTCCCTCACAAGTGACCCCATTTTGGAAACTAGACCCCCAAAGGCACCTATCTAGATGCATAGTGAGTACTTGGAACCCCCAGGTGCTTCACAAATTGATTCGTAATAATGAAAAAGTGAAAAAAAAAACACTTTTTCATTTTTATGAATCAATTTGTGAAGCACCTGGGGGTTCCAAGTGCTCACTATGCATCTAGATAGGTGCCTTGGGGGGTCTAGTTTCCAAAATAGGGTCACTTGTGGGGGAACTCCAATATTTGGGCACACAGGGGCTCTCCAAACGCAACATGGTGTCCGCTAACAATTTGAGCCGATTTTCCATTCAATTTGTTAGCGGACACCATGTTGCATTTGGAGAGTCCCTGTGTGTCCAAACATTGGAGCTCCCCCACAAGTGACCCCATTTTGGAAACTAGACCCCCCAAGGCACCGATCTAGATGCATAGTGAGCACTTGGAACCCCCAGGTGCTTCACAAATTGATTCGTAATAATGAAAAAGTGAAAAAAAAAACACTTTTTCATTTTTACGAATCAATTTGTGCAGCACCTGGGGGTTCCAAGTGCTCACTATGCATCTAGATAGGTGCCTTGGGGGGTCTAGTTTCCAAAATGGAGTCACTTATGGGGGAGCTCCAATGTTTGGGCACACAGGGGCTCTCCAAACGCAACATGGCGTCCGCTAATTATTCAAGCAAATTTTACAATCAAAAAGTCAAATGGCGCTCCTTCCCTTCCGAGCCCTGCCGTGCGCCCAAACAGTGTTTTTTCCCCATATAGGCGGTATCTGCGTGCCCAGGGGAAATTGCTCAACAAATTTTGGGGTCCATTTTTTCTTGTTGCCCCTGTGAAAATAAAAAAAATTGGGTCTAAAGTAACATTTTTGTGAAAAAAGTTAAATGTTCATTTTTTTCTTCCACATTCCAAAAATTCCTGTGAAGCAACTGAAGGGTTAATAGAGTTCTTGAATGTGGTTTTGAGTACCTTGAGGGGTGCAGTTTTTAGAATGGTGTCACTTTTGGGTATTTTCTGTCATAAAGACCTCTCAAAGTGACTTCAAATGTGATGTGGTCCCTAAAAAAATGGTTTTGTAAATTTTGTTGGAAAAATGAGAAATTGCTGGTCAACTTTTAACCCTTTTAACTCCCTAACAAAAAAAAAAATTTTGGTTCCAAAATTGTGCTGATGTAAAGTACACATGTGGGAAATGTTATTTATTAAGTATTTTGTGTGACATATCTCTCTGATTTGAGGGCATAAAAATTCAAAGTTTGAAAATTGCAAAATTTTCGCCAAATTTCCGTTTTTTTTTCACAAATAAATGCAAGTGATATCGAAGAAATTTTACCACTATCATGAAGTACAATATGTCACGAAAAAACAATCTCAGAATCAGGGGGAGCCGTAGAAGCGTTCCAGATTAATTACCTCATGAAGTGACAGTGGTCAGAATTGTTAAAATTGGCCTGGTCATTAACGTGCAAACCACCCTCGGGGGTAAAGGGGTTAAAAAGGACCTTTTGCAGACAGCCTCTTCACATGGAAGCTCTGTGCTTTGCTCCTGCTCTGCATTCTTTCATTTCCACCTATTAGCAGTGAAATGTTGATTCCTTCACACCAAAGGCTGGGGGAAAGTACACAGAGAAGCTTAAAGTGCACTCAGACATGACCAGAAGCAAGCATCAGAAGGAGCAGAGTCCAGATAGTGGGCCTTCCAACATGGCGCCTCCTCCCCCACACCAGCCAGAGTGAGAGATGCTGAGGCTGCTGCAGCAAAGCTGGGGAGATTTGCCAGACTGACCTTAGATTCTGACCCTTCAGATGATTTACAACCTGATCAGGTATGCTCACAGAGGAAGAGAGATACAGAGACTGTGCAGGGGAGGCAATGTGGCACCACTCTCACAGCAACAGTTAAACAGAGAAGTGCAGGAAATGCAGAGCACTAACAACACCTATGGAGAAGTCAATGATTCTGGGCAAGAGCCTACACGACAAGATGTTTTCTCTGCTGGAAAATCCTGTAGCTTCTCATTAGAAATTCTCAACAAACACATGGGAGGGCTTAGAGAGGACATTAATCTCATCAGACAAAACATGAAGAAAATAAACAGCCGAGTCAATGAGTTGGAGGAAAGAGTGAGTTCTGTTGCGGACCAAATGCCTACTATACATAAATATCTCAGGAGAGGTCTTCAGAATATCAATGCCCTTCTCAAGAAGGTTGATGACCTAGAGAATAGGCATCGGCGAAATAACATACGTTTAGTCGGGGTTCATGAAAAAGCGGAGGGTCGTAATTCAGTTGATTTTTTTTTAATCCTGGCTGACTACAATGTTCGGCAAAGACACTCTCTCTCAATTTTTTGCAATTGAAAGAGCTCACAGAGTTCCTACACGTCCTTTGCCACCGGGTGCTCCACCAAGACCTGTACTCATCAAATTACAACATTTTAAAGAGAGAGACCTTATCCTACGAAAGGCCAGGGACCACTCTTCACTTACCCTTGATGGAAGGAAAATATCTATTTATCCTGACTTTTCAACAGAAGTTCAGAAGAAGAGGGTCAAGTTCTGGGATAGAAAAAGGAGGCTCTGTGAAAAGCAAATTTCCTATTCTATAATCTACCCTGCTCGGCTCAGGGTGGAGTTCATATGTTTGACTCCCTTCCAGATGCTTTATCATGAATGGATGCCAATAAGAGATCTCTGCGAAATGGAGCTGGATGAGAGACTTCTCCTTGAGGCGGTTTTCTCCAAGCACTTTTCATATACCATTATGAAAAAATGCCTATCCCTGAATCTATTCCATTATTCTATTATGAGCGGGAAATGTTGAGCTATGATGAGTTATGTACCTGCCTTATTGTACATACAAAGTATTCTTATTTTGTGAGTGGAGCATCTGTGGAGAAAATCTCTTTTGACAGAAAACTTCATCCACTATACATTTACTTTCAATTATTTGGGTATTTTTCTTGTTTTTGGTTTCTCTTTATCAACTATAAGTTCATGCTCAAAACTTATAATTCTGCTCTCCATCCGGCTAAACAAGTCTACTTTACCACTCTCATCACATCTCTAGCCAACAATCCTAAACGACTCTTTGAAACCTTCCACTCCCTCCTGAGCTCTACAGTACAGACCCCCATCACCAACCTAAGCGCTGACGATCTGGCCACTTATTTCCTACAAAAAATCAATCATATCTGTCAAGACATTTTTACACAATCCCCTCAGAGTCTGGATTCCCTTCCCTCCCGCACCTCAAGTTCACTTTCCATCTTCGAGCTGGTCACAGAAGAAGAAGTGACCAGACTCCTCACTTCTTCCCGCCCTACAACCTGCAACAGTGACCCTATTCCCTCACAGCTCATTCAGTTCCTTTCCCCAGCTGTCACGGTGGAGGTTTCACCAATTTAAGATACACTAGGTAACTGCTCTCCTCCTAATTAAAGATGTCCGAGTGAATGCAAATCAACCAAATTTGCTAATATGGTTGAAAAACTTCACTCAGAGACTAAACCACGCAAAATGACATACTTTATTATGTAGACATGGGGTTATATAGTATTCTACTTCTTGGTGGGATTAGTAAAATTCATTGCTCCTTCTGATAACTTGGCACACTGCAATTTGCTCATCCATGTATCTCCTGGCCTCAGTAACACCTTAGGAATTCTGATGGGAGGGGTGAAGTCGTCTCTCAGTGCCATCTTTGCCTACTCGACATGAATCTCTCTGTTATCAGCCATGAACATACATACGTCATTCCCAGGAAATCATTTAGTTGTTCATGTCTACAATAAGGCTGTGTGCCCACGATGCGTTTTTTAAGCGTTTCCGCAGCGGCAATTCCGCTGCAGAAACGCTTAAAAAACGCTTGGTAGAAGGCCTGCCATGTTCCCCAATGATAATCCGCATGTGCTGTGCACATGCTGTAGAAATTTCCGCTGCGTCTTATCATTGCGGAAAAAAACGCAGCATGACCAATTATTTTGCGGAAGCGCTGCGTTTTTGCCGCCATTGACATGCATTGGAACGCATGGAATCCGCATCACTGGATCTGTACATGCGCATTCCATGCGTTTCAATGTGCGGATGGTACCCGAGTCTGGAGAAGAGGAGACTCTGTAAAAAAAGAATAAAATAAAAAATAAATATTATACTTACCTTCTGATGGCCCCCGGTGTGCTTGTCTTTACTTGCCAGCAGATCGCGGTGGACTCAAGGACCTGCGCTGACGTCATTTAGTCATGTGACGGCAGGTCCTTCAGTGTACCGCGAGCTGCCGGCAAGCTGAGACTCATCCGATAAAGACACCGGGGGCCATCAGAAGGTAAGTATGACATTTATTTTTTATTTTTTAACATTCTTTCGGACACACTATATAAATCCATGCCATTTGCATGGATTTATATAGTGTGACCAAGATGTCAAGCACTTTCCAAGTGATGTTAAAATCGATTGGAAAGCGCTTTTCAACGCGCATGCGGAAATGCATGTGAAGAACGCTTCACATCCGCTTGTCCCTGGCAGGAAAAACGCATGTAAAATCCGCATGTACAATCCACATGTAAAATCTGCATGTACAATCCACATGTAAAATCCGCATGTACAATCCGCATACATTTTTTCTGACAGGGAGATGCAGAAACGCTCAGGAAAAATCCGGAGCATTTCTGCATCGTGGGCACATAGCCTGAGAACAGAAACTGTTATATATCATTAACTATTAACATAATCAATGTGCATATACACATTTGCATACATACATACACATAGATTAATCCATCATCTCTATATTAATTCACCCTGATTAGGTAATCTATTAAAATAAAATAATTGATTTTCTATAATATATATATTTTACCTTGATATCACTACCCACCTAACTAAAATATTTGACCTCTCTCTTTCTTCAGGTATCTTTCCCTCCCCACTTAAACATGCCATCATAACCCTTTTACTGAAAAAGCCATCCCTGGACCAGAACTGCACTGCTAACTACAGACCGGTCTCTAATCTTCCCTTCATCTCTAAACTCCAGGAACGCCTGGTCCATTCCCGCCTAATCCGCTATCTCTCAGATAACTCTCTTCTCGACCCTTTACAATCCGGTTTCCGCTCCTCACACTCTACTGAAACTGCCCTCACTAAAGTCTCTAATGATCTACTAACAGCTAAATCTAATGGTCACTACTCCCTGCTGTTTCTCCTGGATCTCTCTTTTAACACTGTAGATCATTAGCTCCTCCTCACTATGCTCCGCTGTATAGGCCTCAAGGACACCGCTCCCTCCTGGTTCTTCTCCTACCTCTGACCGCTCCTTCACGGAATCTTTTGCCGGCTCTTCTTCCTCTAATCTTCCTCTTACTATCGGGGTTCCACAAGGATCAGTCCTAGGTCCCCTCCTCTTCTACTTGTATACTGCTCCTATTGGACAAACCATCAGCAGATTTGATTTCCAGTACCATCTAAATGCTGATGACACCCAACTATACACCTCTTCACCTGACAGCACCCCCACTCTGCATTGTGGCCCATCCTTCTTCATCCCCTAAGGTTCCTGCATGTGGCACTTCAGCCAATACGTCTGGGGGCCCAACTCCGTTACAGACTTCTGCTTCAGAAGAGCAAGGTCGCAGCATATTACGGTGCAACACCCTGGGTGTCGCGGCGTCATCCCCTTCGGGCCTAACCTCGTAGACTGGGTTGTCTGGGTGAACTTTCTTCACCACCCGATATGGTATCGCCTCCCAACGATTGTCCAGTTTACTTCCAAATCGTTTAGCCCTCACCAGCACTCGGTCTCCTGGCTGAAGTGATCCACCTGTCGTCGGGGGCCAAACTGCATGCTCTACTTCCTGAAACTTCTGAGCAACCAGTCTTCTCACTGTATGGAGCCGACGCCGGTGCTCTAGAATCCAGGTACTTGGGCTACCGCCCGGGCCGGGGTCTTCTGAGTCTAGCTCCAGTTCAGTGATTTCTCGGCCACTTCTTCCAAACAGCAACATGTAAGGGGTGTAGCCGGTGGTCGCATGAACTCGATTATTATACACCCACACCAGCTCGGACACATATTCGGGCCACTTCATCTTTTTGTCCGCTTCCAGCATTCGCAACATTTGCAACAGGGTTCGGTTAAAGCGCTCGCATGCTCCGTTCCCTTGCGGGTGGTAGGGCGTTGTTCGGGAACGGTCGATTCCATAGATGCGGTACAACTCATCCATCACTCGCCCTTGGAAGCAGGCCCCCTGGTCAGAATGTATTCGCTTCGGGCACCCATAAATCCAGATGAAATCTTGACAGATGGCCTTAGCTGCGGCTTCTGCCGTCTGGTCTTTAGTAGGCGTCACTACTGCGAACTTGGTGAAGTGATCAGTCATGACCAAACAGTGTCCATAACCATTGTATGAAGTTCCTATCATCAAGAAGTCAATCATCAAGACCTCCAAGGGGGCAGAAGTTCGGATGGTCTGAATGGGAGCTCTTTGTTCCGGGGGCTTATTCAACTCACACTGGCGACATGCTCGGCAGACTCCCTCGACTTCTTGCTGCAGTTGAGGCCAATACACCAGCCGTTGCAACTACCGAAAGGTCTTTTCTACTCCGAAGTGAGCACCTCTTCTATGAGCTTTTTGGGCTAGCTGTGTTACTAGCGCTCCTGGAACTACCACCTGCCAGGTAACATCAAACTCTCGAGGCAGCTGGATTCTTCGGCATAGCAAGCCGTCCTTCAGGAGAAGCCTCTCCCACTGACCTAGGATTTGTAGGGTAGTTGGAAGTGAAGCGGCTCTGGTTTCCTGGTCGGGTCTTTGATTAAGGGCGACCCATTCCCTCAATTTTGCTAACTCCGGATCGGATTGCTGCAGATGTATCCATTAGTCTCTTGAACGGCCCAGAATCTGAGTGGGCTTCGGCTCCTCTCTGGTCTCTTGGGCAGCGACGAACTGGCTGAAATCCGGAATCTCGTCGCCTTCGAGCTCCTCATCTCTGTCATCCTTCGGCCCCACCTGAGTGACCCAGGAGAGGGCATCGGCATGGGTGTTCAGGGCCTTGGACCGATAGGCAATCTTATACTGGTATTTGGACATCCTTGTGACCCACCGCTGTCCTAACGCGCCCAGTTTGGCGTTCTCCAAGTGGGCCAAAGGGTTGTTATCTGTCCGCACTTGCACTTCTGACCCTGACAAGTACTCAGCAAATTTCTCGGTCATGGCCCACACCAGTGCTAGTAGCTCCAGCTTAAACGAACTGTAGTTCTCCGGATTCTTCTCCGTATCTCGGAGTGACCTGCTGGCATACGCGATCACTCGCTCTTTTCCTCCTTGTACTTGAGCCAGCACTGCTCCCAGTCCATGCTAGCTTCCATCGGTGTACAACACGAAAGGCTGCGAAAAGTCCTCGTAGGCCAAGATTGGGGCATCTGTTAGCGCCATTTTCAATGCTCGGAATGCCTCTTCTTGTCGTGAGCCCCACTGGATGGGCTGTCGCTTGGCTCCCCCAGCTGTTCCTCTCAGCAATTCATTGAGCGGGATCGCAATCTTAGCGAAGTCTTTAATGAATCTGCAGTAGTATCCAGCAAGCCCCAGGAACGCCCTCAGTTCCCTTAGGTTGGCAGGCGTGGGCCACTTCGGCACGGCAGCTACTTTCTCTGCAGTGGGGTGTACTCCTGCACTGGACACAGTGTGCCCCAGATACTCAATTTCTCGTTTGAAGAGACGACACTTTCGAGGCTTAATTTTCAGGCCGTGTCTCTGAAGCCGTTCTAACACTTGTTCCAATCGGCGGAGATGATCCTCAAACATAGCAGAATAGATAATTATATCGTCCAGATATATTAAAGTGGCTTCAAAGTTGAGGTCCCCCAAGCATCTCTCCATCAGCCGTTGGAAGGTTCCTGGCGCATTTGTTAGTCAGAACGGCATCCGATTGAACTCAAACAGGCCCATAGGGAGAACAAAAGCGGTCTTCGGACGATCCTTCTCAGCTACTGGGACCTGCCAATAGCCACTGGCCAGGTCGAGGGAAGAGAAGAATTTGGGGCTCCCTAGTGCAGATAGAGACTCTTTGATTTGGGGGAGTGGATAGGAGTCCTGGACTGTGCAGGCATTCAGCTTTCGATAGTCCACGCAAAATCTCGGTACCATCCTTCTTTCGGACCAGCACGATCGGAGCCGGCCAGGGGCTCTGACTTTCACGGATCACACCGTTCCGCAACATGTGGGCCAACAGCTCTTTCACCTCCTGGTTAGTGTTGAGCGATACCTTCCGATATCAGGAAATATCGTATCGGATTGGATCGGACCGATACCCAAAAAGTATCGGATATCGCCGATTCCGATACCGGAAACCAATGCAAGTCAATGGGACACAAATATCGGAATGAAAATAAACCCTTTCTTTCCTTGTAGGTTAATTCTACATGAAGTAAAACAACTAAGAATAATGTAGAATGTATTACGCGAAAAGCCGGCAATTCATCAGCGGCATACACCGGTACCCGACAATTTACAACAGAAAGAATAGAGCTTCACACATAGATTAGATAGATAGAAACATGTCAGTCACATATATATGAAGTACAATGACAGTGTTGCTTACTGTACTTGTCATTTAGTGTAAAGGATTTATTTAAAAATATAATAGTGTTTTCATGCACCGTCTCTTTAAAAAAGCCGGACGGCAATTCAGCATCTGTACCCGACAATTTAGAATAGAAGGAATAGAGAATCATACATAGATTAGATAGATAGAAACATGTCAGTCACATATATATGAAGTACAGTGATAGTGTTGATTACTGTACTTGTCATTTAGTGTTAAAATAAAGGATTTATTTTAAAAAAAATTGGCGTGGGGTTCCCCTTAATTTTAGTCTCTAGCGGAGGTTAAGCAGACGGCTGGGGCAGATGTTTGAAGCCTGGGAAGGGGGTAATACCCACGGAGCTTCCCAGGCTACTAATATCAGCCCCCAGCTGAATACCTAGCCTTTACTAGCTATTAAAATGGGGGACCCCCTCAAAAAAATAACGTGGGGTCCCCCCTAATTTAATAGCTAGCAAAGGCTAGGCAGACAGCTGGGGGCTGATATTAATAGCCCAGTAAGGGTGCCATGAATATTGGCCCCCTCCCAGGCTAGAAACACCAGCCGTCAGCCTCCCCAGAAATGGCGCATCCATAGGATGCGCCAATTCTGGCACTTAGCCTCGCTCTTCCCACTGCCCTGTAGCGGTGGCAGTGGGGTAATAGGGTTGGGGTTGATGTCAGCTTATAATGCCAGCTGACATCAAGCCCAGGTTAGTAATGGAGAGGCGTCTATAAGACACCCCCATTACTAACCCCATAGTCAAAGTTAAAAAAAAAAACACAAACACCCAGAATAAAGTCCTTTAATTGAAATAAACACACAATTCTTTATTGTTCTAAATTAAACTCTACTTACCATCACGCCCATTCCAGCTGAAGCCAACGATCTCCTGCAATAAAAGAAAAATAATAAAGCAACCTCATCCTTACCTTTCCATGGTTCCCAGGACAGCTTCAGCTCTGCTACATCGAGATGACAGGCTGGACCGCAGCAGAACGCTGCCATCCAGCCTGTCATCCCGCAGACACTGAGAAGCGCAGGCATGCTTGCGCTCCTCAGTGTCTCTCTGTGACGGCATCCAGATGAGCCGAGTTCATGTCCAATGAACTCAGCTCACCTCATGCACGTCACTGACAGCGTGGGAGAATTCTCCTGCACTCAGCGCTTCAGCGTGAGAATTTTCCCACGCTGTCAGTGACGTGCATGAGGTTAGCTGAGTTCATTGGACATGACCTCACCTCATTCATGTCACTGACAGCGTGGGAAAATTCTCACGCTGAAGCGCTGAGTGCAGGAGAATTTTCCCACGCTGTCAGTGACGTGCATGAGGTGAGCTGAGTTCATTGGACATGACCTCACCTCATTCACGTCACTGACAGCGTGGGAAAATTCTCACGCTGAAGCGCTGAGTGCAGGAGAATTCTCCCACGCTGTCAGTGACGTGCATGAGGTGAGCTGAGTTCATTGGACATGACCTCGGCTCATCTTTATGCCGTCACAGAGAGACACTGAGGAGCGCAAGCAAGCCTGCGCTTCTCAGTGTCTGCGTGATGACAGGCTGGATGGCAGCGTTCTGCTGCGGTCCAGCCTGTCATCTCGATGTAGCAGAGCTGAAGCTGTCGTGGGAACCATGGAAAGGTAAGGATGAGGTTGCTTTATTATTTTTCTTTTATTGCAGGAGATCGTTGGCTTCAGCTGGAATGGGCGTGACGGTAAGTATGATTTAATTTAGAACAATAAAGAATTGTGTGTTTATTTCAATTAAAGGACTTTATTCTGGGTGTTGTGTTTTTTTTAAATACTTTACTAGAAATTCATGGTGGTCATGTCTAATATTGGCGTGACCCCATGAATTTCGGGCTTAGGGCCAGCTGATAATGCCAAGCTGGCCTTAACCCCTTTATTACCCAGTGAGCCACCGCACCAGGGCCCTGGATGAGTTGGGTACAGCGCCAGAAGATGGCGCTTCAATGAACGCGCCATTTTCTGGGGCGGCTGCGGACTGAAATTTGCAGCGGGGGTGGCCCAGAAAGCTTGGGTCTCCCTGCGCTGCGGATTCCAGCCCCCAGCTGCCTAGTTGTATCTGGCTGGGCACAAAAATAGGGCGAAGCCCCACGTATTTTTTTTTTTAATTATTTCATGAAATTCATGAAATAATTAAGAAAAAAAGGGTTTCCCTATATTGTTGTGTCCAACCAGGTACAAATAGGCAGCTGGTGGTTGGGGGCAGCCCGTTCCTGCCTGCTGTACCTGGCTGGACACAAATATAGTGCGAAGCCCCACGTCAATTTTTTTTTAATTATTTCATGAAATAATTTTTTAAAAAAAAGGGCTTCCCTATATTGTTGTGTCCGGACAGGTACAAATAGGCAGCTGGTGGTTGGGCGCAGCCCGTTCCTGCCTGCTGTACCTGGTTGGACACAAATATAGGGCGAAGCCCCCACATAAATTTTTTTTTAATTGTTTCATGAATTTCCTGAAATAATTGAAAAAATTGACATGGGGCTTCGCACTATATTTGTGTCCAGCCAGGTACAGCAGGCAGGAACGGGCTGCCCCCAACCACCAGCTGCCTATTTGCACCTGGATGCACACAACAATATATGGAAGCCCTTTTTTTCTTAATTATTTCATGAATTTCATGAAATAATTAAAAAAAAAAATACGTGGGGCTTCTCCCTATTTGTGTGTCCAGCCAGGTACAACTAGGCAGCTGGGGGCTGGAATCTGCAGCGCAGGGAGGCCCAAGCTTTCTGCCCCCCCCCCCCGCTGAAAATTGCAGTCCGCAGCCACCCCGGAAAATGGCGCGTTCATAGAAGCTGGATGCTGTACCTGGCTGGCATACAAAAATATGGCAAAGCCCACGTCAAAATTTTTGGGAAAAATTAATTAAAATTTCGTGGGATCCCCCATAATTTTAGGCTCTAGCGGAGGTTAAGCAGACGGCTGGGGCAGATGTTTGAAGCCTGGGAAGTGGGTAATACCCACGGAGCTTCCCAGACTACTAATATCAGCCCCCAGCTGAATACCTAGCCTTTACTAGCTATTAAATTGGGGGACCCCCCCAAAAATTGACGTGGGGTACCCCCTATTTAATAGCTAGCAAAGGCTAGGCAGACAGCTGGGGGCTGATATTAATAGCCCAGGAAGGGTGCCATGAATATTGGCCCCCTCCCAGGCTAGAAACACCAGCCGTCAGCCGCCCCAGAAATGGCGCATCCATAGGATGCGCCAACTCTGGCACTTAGCCTCGCTCTTCCACGCTGCCCTGGTGCGGTGGCAGGGGGTAATAGGGTTGGGGTTCATGTCAGCGCCAGCTGCCATGAAGCCCAGGTTAGTAATGATGGGCGTCTATAAGACACCCCCATTACTAACCTACAAAGTGTTAAAAAGAAAAAAAACACTACACCCAGAAAAAAATAATTTATTTGAAATAAAACACACAATTTTATTTAATTCTTAGTTTACTAAAAAAAAATAGTTACCTGTCCACGTTCCTGCGCTGATCTCCCATGCACAGCTGTCACATCTGGAGATGGTGACAGCTGTGCATGGCTGCTGTAAGCTCACGCTGCCGGGAACACGTCCGCTCCCGGCAGCGGGAGCCACTGACTGAGGTCACCGGAGTGCATTCAGGCAGCGCAGCTCCTGAGACCTCCTTTACTGCACTGCTGTACCGTGGGAATTTCTCACGATACAGCAGGGCCGTAAAGGAGCTAACCGGAGCAGCGCTGCCTGAACTCCGGCGAACCCGCTTATGCAATGACGGGCCTGCTTTACGGCCCCATCATTCTAGCGGCGGCAGCGGTTCAGAGCGGTCACATTCTATGTGGCTGCTCTAAACTGGAGATCATCGTGGGACACTCGTGGACTACTACGGAGGGGTAAGGATAAGGTTGTGGTTTATTATTTTATATTTTATTACAGGAGATCGATGGCTTCAGGGAATTAGGTGTCTAGGTGAGTATAGGTGTAGTTTTTTCTTTTTTACTTTATTTTAGGTGGCGATCGGCGGGGACAGGTAATGTATGAACTAATTTATTGTAGGCAACCACTGGTCACCAATGACATGTATTTAAAATTTATTGGGGACACAGTAGGGCAATTTAAATAGCAGGATCAGGCTGATGGGAACTACTGCTCCCATCGAGCTGATCCTGCTGGCATGAGTGGACGGGGGAAAGACATAGGCCGATGGGAGTAGTAGTGTCACATCGGCCTATGTCTGCCTGCACGCACACACCCGCAGACATCGCACAGACACCGCACACACCCGCAGACATCGCACAGACACCGCACACACTCGCAGACATCGCACAGATACCGCACACACCCGCACACATCGCACAGACACCGCACACACCCGCAGACATCGCACACACCCGCAGACACACGCACAGACACCCCGCACACACTCGCAGACACACGCACAGACACCCCGCACACACTCGCAGACACACGCACAGACACCCACACACACCAATCATGACGGGCTGATCGTCTGGGAGGTGAGGCTGACCTGTGCGGCCGTGGGAAAGTTCATGTGAGTTCATGCAATGCAGTCAAGCATGAACTCACGTGAACCCTCTGAGGGCACCGCAGCTACTTCAAATGAACAGCTGATCAGCATCACATGATACCTCAGCTGTTCATTTGAAATAACCGGCTGGAAAGCGCAGAACAGAACGAGAAAGCCGGCGGTGAAGTCTTTTCACTGCCGGCTTCCCCGCCCGGGTCCTTCGCTCCCCGCTCCTTGGTGCTGCGCTCCCCGCCCGGTCCTAACTTACGATCGGGATGGGAGGTGGCGAGGGGAGCGGAGGATCGGGGTGGGAGGCTGCGGCGAAGCAGTATGGGGCTGTGTGATTGTTTAAAAGCCGGGGGCTTTTTACCGCCCGCCGGCTTTTAAACGATCAGGAGAATTCTCCCACGCTGGGATGGCATTCTGATGACAGGCTGGATCTCAGCTGAGCGCTGCCATCCAGCTTGTCATGCTTCAGAGACACTGCAGAGCGCAGGCATTATGGGAACTTCCGATTCCGGTATTCAATATTGTAAAAGTATCGGAATTAAGTATCGGAATTCCGATACCGCGAATATCGGCCGATACCCGATATTTCAGTATCGGAATGCTTAACACTACTCCTGGTACATTTGAGGCGGGATCTGCCGATATCTCTCTCGGATGGGAGCAGTATTTCCAGTGGGTATTTCGTGCTGAATGTCCCGAGTGCACCCGAAATCATCTTCATGCTGTGCAAATACTCCCTGATATCGCTGTAGAAGTTGTTCGATCTGCCTTACTTGTCCAGCAGAAAACTCAGTCAGATTAGCCTCCATTTCTTCCAGAAGGTGGCGTCCAGCCAACAGTTCTCTTCCATTCTCCTGGCTGTTGAGGGACACCTCCAGCGTCCATGGTTTTCCTTCCACAGGTGCCAGCCCTATAGCGTTCGCTCTAGTAAGGGCCTCTGGCATTATGTACACTCGCTCCACCTCTTGTCGGGGCAACAACTGTAAACTGGTGCCACCTAAATTGATGCAGCGCACGGGTACTCGGCCGTGCCGCACGGTGGCCAGGGTTCGAGCAATCAAGAGTCCAGAGGGCGCTTCTTCTCCTTCCATCGGTTCAGTTTGAATGTCCACGCCCTCTAAGGACACATGTGCCAGCACCGGCAACGTGAGTACAGTCTGTCGCACCGGCAGTGTCATTGTGGCTTCGGGCGGTATCATTACCTTGCAAAGGTACTAAGAGGTAGCGGGCAATTTTTGAATCTGGCTGACCCGCACGAGGTGTTGGAACACTCTGGGTCTTGGATGGCGCGGATCCAGTTGTTTTTGCTACAGCCCTCAGCCAGGAACTGTCCGACTTCTTTCAGCACATTCATGCCCAGGGTTACAATGGGCCCATCGCCTCCGGGCCCTGTGGTTAGTACGATCCCTTTTCGACCGAGGTCCTTTCCACATGCCCGCATGGACATCCATACTACTCCCGCTACTGGGATAGGTAGTTGATTGGCCGCCACCAATTTGACAGTGGGTTCCCGGCAGGAACGAGTGACTTCAGGAAAGTGACTTTGGAAATACGTCTCAGGCATAGTGGTCACTTGAGACCCGGTGTCCATCAAACAGCGGATCCGCTGCCCATTGAATTCAGCCCAGATGATGGGCCTCTCGGAGACAATGTCTTCAGAGCTCCCTTTTCTACTCTCTGAAGCACGAGACCCCACGGTATGCTCCACAAACGTGGGGCATTTTAGTTTAACGGCTTGTCCCTCTTCCTCCTTTCTCGGTTGGGACAGTCTTTTGAGATATGCCCCCAGCACTCCGGTCCTCTTTCTGCCGATAGGTCGGGTACATGCCGTGCTGGGGCCGGGTAGGAACGTCTCTCTCGTTCTGGTCTCCATCCGCGTTGAGCAGTACGGTCCGTTGGCAAGGGGGCAGTAGGGGGCTTTCTAATAGCATTCAGCTCACCCCGAATGTCTCGAATTTCCTGACGTATTTCCCGTACCCAATCAGGCTCTTGGTTGGTGAATCCAGGAGCAATTGCCTCTTGACTTCTAACTGTGGCTTTGAGAACAGGAACTTCTCTCTCCAGCACTCTAGCTTCAGCCCCTACCTCGAGGAAGCCCATATCAGGGCTCAATCGCAGGCGCTCCTTCAGGATCTGCCTCAGGGAAAGGTCTTTCAAGCCGGCAATCAGTTGGTCACGCAACACCTCATCTAATGATCCCAGTCCTCGGTTCCCATCTCGAGCTTTCTTAGTGATATGGGCCGTCACTTCCTGCAATGCATTAACATACTGATTTACTGTCTCATTTTCCCCTTGGACCCGCTGGAACAACCGTAAGCGCAAGTGTCCCAAATCTGTAGTGTCACCGTGCATGTCCTCTAAAATTTTTATCACTTTATCCACGGTGTCACGGTCCCCAGGTGGGCGGTACATCACAGTCTGTCGGGCCTCTCCATCAAGGGTTAGGAGGGCCAGCTCCGCCTGGGCTAGGGGATCAAGGGGGTACATCCGTAGCATACTTCTCAGTCTTTCTACCCAGTCCCACAGTGACATGCCATCCCCTGAAAACTTGGGAAGATGGCTGAGCATAGCCCCCAGGGGTATATGGGTCCGACCGGACCCAGCCACAGACTGATCCCCCATCTCTGCATCTGAATGTTGCATCCTGCCGACTACGCCAAATGTAATGCAGGTGCGGGAATGCAACGCACAGAGACACAAGGCGAGAACAGTCTGAGATGAAAGTAAACAATTTTATGCAACAGGTATTCTGAACGAGGGATTAGTAACAAGGGTAATGAACAGTAATTCAATATATCATCAAAAGGCAAAATCTCTCAAAATAAGACGCAGTCTCTCAAAGTAAGGTGAAGCCTCTCAAAGTAAGGTGAAGTCTCTTAAGTAAGGTGCAGTCTCTTTAGTAGGGTGAAGTCTCTTAAGTAAGGTGAAGTCTCTTAAGTAAGGCAAAGTTTCTTAAGTAGGGTGATGCCCTCAGTCATGGGAGACACCACGTAAGTTCTTTAACTGTACATTTGGCCCTAGCGGGGGTCATCGGTTATTCACGCTAGGCCGTAAGTCTCTTCCGCATAAATTCAATTAGATAACGTTGTGCTCCTTTAGTCCCAACCGTTCCCCTCCCAACCTGATTATCTAAACCCAATTGTCCCCGGTACTGTGGGTGAACAGTGGAAGTGACGGCCCTGTTCACGTATGCAGCTCCTCCGCTTCCGCTGGCGTGACTTTTATGGGGCAACCGTCTCTCAACTCCTCTCTGCTTGACTGTTGGAGGCAGTCTCTCGAGCCTTGGATAGGGGGATCCAGGCCTCGTCTGTCGGCGGGCGACGTCGGGTTCCGCGAACTCACTCAGCACCGCAATTAGGTTCCTAGTCTCCTCAGCAGGCACAGCACTCAGGTAACATCCACGAGATATCCGGAGTCTTTTACCGGTGCCCGGCTGTGGCACCTCACAGGCCTCTGTCTTAGGCCTGTCACGGGGGGATTCTCAGGACGCAGGGAACACATCTGCTCCTTTCTGCTGCTTGGCGCCAAAGACCCCTCAGGTTTGGCGCGCTGGCCTCTTATTTTCCGGAACTCCTTCCTGGAAGTCACCTGATCAGGTCCAGCGTCTGAACTTGCTCTCCCTGCAATTTCCCTTGCATATCTTGCTTCAGCTTGACTGCGTCTGGCCAGTAGATGGCAGTCTCTTTCCATCCTTGAAACATCATGTAGAAGTTCTTTTACAAGCTCTCTTGACTGGGCTACAATCACTCAATCACTCATGTCACCTGCACCTTAAAAACATCTCCAGAACCCCACATTTTCTCACCTTTGATACTGCAAAAACTCTTACAGTCGCTCTTATTCACTCTTGTCTGGACTACTGCAACTCTCTTCTAATCGGTCTCCCTCTAAACAAACTCTCTCCTCTCCAATCCATTCTGAATGCAGCTGCCAGGGTCGTATTTCTATCAGGCCGCTTCACCAACGCCTCTAACCAGTGCCAGTCATTGCACTGGTTACCTATTCACCACAGAATACAATACAAACTCATCTCTCTCACCCATAAAGCCCTCCACAGTTCTGCACCACCCTATATCTCATCCCTCATTTCTGTCTATCACCCCTCCCGTGCCCTCCGTTCTGCAACTGATCTAAAACTAACATCCTCGTAAATCCCAACCTCGCAGGGGGGGGGGATTTTACCACCTACCTCCACCCTTTCTGGGATAAATTCCATACTGGAAATATTTTTCAAAATGCACAATGTACATCTCTACATTATCTGCTAGAGGAGGTAGGCATAGTGGACCTATGGAGAATACGGCACCCTGATGTCAGACAATATTCCTGTTACTTCGCCTCCCATCATTCTTTGTCAAGAATAGACCAAGCTATTGGCTTTGAATCAATCATACCCTATATTAAATCGGTGAGGTATCTGCCAAGGAGTGTCTCTGACCACTCGCCTATACAGGTACAACTGCAGATGGGTGCTGTGAGGTCTCCGGGGGAATATACATGGCACATCAATCCTTTTTGGCTGCAACTAATTGGTCCTACTCTTAGCTCTAGAATCTTAGAATATTTTCGTTTTAATGATGGGTCGTCATCTACGAGATTTATATGGGATGCTATGAAAGCATATGTACGGGGAATATGCATAGGGGAGATCAATAAGATAAAATCCAAAATAAAGGAGTTAACCCAAAAATTGCAACAGAATGTTTGCGAAAAGGAGGCCCAAGTAGAATGGAATGGGAAAATGCACAGAAAATATTGCCTGATCATTTGCTATCATTAGCTTCTCAGAAACAACTGTTTGTTAAGCAAAGATACTTTATAAAGCAAGGGTCTCAAACTCGGCTGGGTAGATGGGCCGCATTCTTTGCATGACAAAATGACATTTTTAGTGATATCATTTTTTTTTCTATACACCTTTTGAATTTGTCCTCATCTTGTATTAACCCCTTTACAGCCCATGACGTACTAATACGCGTCTGTGCCCTGGGCTTTAAGAGCCTGACCCGTATTAGTACGTCATGGCGATCATGCGCGCACACAGGCTGTGCGGGCGCGATCGCCGCCGGGTGTCAGCTGATTGTCACAGCTGACACCCAGTATTATGTGCAGGGAGCGGTCCCGCACCGCTCCCAGCACATTAACCCCCGCAATACTGGGATCGAAGTCGATCTCAGCATTGCGGTGGCAAGGGGGGGTGATCGCAATACTCACCTCCTCTTCCGGCCTCCAGCGCTGTCTGCCGCGGCTTCCCGGGTGTTGCCATGATGACCCGATGTCGTCATGACAACATCCGGGTCACCAGACAGCAGGAAGATTGTTTGGTCATGCGCAGTGCATGACCGAACAATCTTCTCACTGTGCAGCGCTGACTGCCTGCATGGCTCAGGGATGGTGCTCCATCCCTATGCTATGCAGGCGATCAGAATAAAAAAAGTGAAAGTCCCAGAGTGGGACAAAGTAAAAAAGTGTAAAACCTCTCAGAAAGTGAAAAAAAAATTATTATTTTTTTTAAAATATTTAAAAAAAAAATAAAAAAAATAATCCACCAAAAAAAAAAAATATAATGTACCCATCAAATATTATTATGAAAAAAAAACAAAACAATAAAAGTACACATATTTGGTTTCGCCGCGTCCGGAATGACCTGACCTATAAAACTCTCCCACTAGTTAACCCCTTCATTGAACACGGTTAAAAAAAAAAAAAAAAAAACGAAGTAAAAAACAATGCTTTATCATCATACCGCCAAACAAAAAATGGAATAACACGCGATCAAAAAGATGAATATAGATAAAAATGGTACCGCTGAAAACGTAATCTTGTCCCGCAAAAAACAAGCCGCCATACAGCTCCATAATCCGAAAATTCAAAAAGTGATAGCTCTCAGAATAAAGCGATGCAAAAAAATAATTTTTTTCTATAAAATGTCTTTTATTGTGTAAAAGCGCCAAAACATAGAAAAACTATATAAATGTGGTACCGCTGTAAACGTACTGACCCGAAGAATAAAGCTACCTTATCAATTTTACCACACGCGGAATAGAATAAAAAAAAAAAAACAATTCCTGAATTGTAGGTTTTTGTTTATTCTGCCTCCCAAAAGCTGGAATAGAAAGCGATCAAAATATGTCACATGCCTGAAAATGGCACCAATAAAAACGTCAACTTGTCCCGCAAAAAAAAATCCATCACATGACTCTGTCGGCCAAAATATGGAAAAATTATAGCTCTCAAAATATGGCGATGCAAAAACTAGATTTTACAAAATATGTGTCTTTTAGTGTGTGACAGCTGTCAATCATAAAAACCCGATATCATTCTGGTATCTCTGTAGTCGCACCGACTCGAAGAATAAGGTCGTCTAATCACTTATACCGCACGAGGAACGGTGTAAAAAATAAACACTAGGGCTGGGGTTGGGGTTAGGGTTGTGCTAATGTTAGGGTTGGGGTCAGGGTTGGGCTAGGGTAGGGTTAGGGTTGGGGGTAAGGGTTGTTTTTTTTTTTTATAAAAAAAAAAAAAAAAAAAGATGACGATATGGCAACTTGTGTTGAACACAAGTGCTCGCTACTTGAATTTGCATCGGGTACTCGGGTATGCATTGAGTATCGCGGGTGCTCGAGTCTCCGCCTCATATGCTTCGCGGCCAAAATAACCTCGCGGGGATTGCCTGCCATGCTCGAACGATCCCCGCATGTTTTTTTGGGGGTGTCTAATAACCGTGAAACATGACAACTTATTCAATATAATGACCTAATGTCATCAAATTTTGTGTCGTACCTCTGGGTTCAAAATGTTCACTATACCCCTTGATAAAATCCTTGAGAGGTGTAGTTTCCAAAATGGGGTCACTTGTGGGGGGTTTCAACTATTTAGGCACATCAGGGGCTCTTCAAACGCGACATGGCGTCCGCTATTGATTCCAGACAATTTTGCGTTCAAAAAGTCACATAGTGTTCCTTCCCTTCTGAACTCTGCCATGCGCCCAAACACTGTATTTTCCCGACATATGGGGTATTGGCGTACTCAGGAGAAATTGCACAAAAGTTTTTGGGGTCCATTTTCTCCTCTTACCCTTGTGAAAATAAAAAAATTGGGGCTAAAACATCATTGTTGTGGAAAAAGTTTGATTTTTTTATATTCATGGCTCCATGTTATAAACTTCTGTAAAGGACTTGGGGGTTCAAGGTGCTCACCACATATCTAGATAAGTTCCCTGAGGGGTCTAGCTTCCAAAATGGTGTCACTTGTGGGGGGTTTCTACTGTTTAGGCACATCAGGGGCACATCCGCTAATTATTCAAGCAAATTTTACAATCAAAAAGTCAAATGGTGCTCCTTCCCTTCAGAACCCTGCCGCGCACCCAAACAGTGGTTTGCCCCCACATATGGGGTATCTGCTAACTCATGAGAAATTGCACAACAAACTACATAGTGCAATTTCTTCTGTTACCCTTATGAAAATGCAAAAGTGGGGGCTGAAAAACATTTTTTGTGGGACAAATGTGAAAATTTTATTTTTACGGCTTAATGTTATAAACTTCTGTGAAGCACCTGGTGGTTCAAGGTGCTCACCACACATCTAGATAAGTTCCCTGAGGGGTTTAGTTTCCAAAATGGGGTTACATGTGGGGGGGTTTCCACTGTTTAGGCACATCAGGGGCTCCCCAAATGCAATATGGCGTCCGCTAATTATTCAAGCAAATTTTACATTAAAAAATTCAAATGACGCTCCTTCCCTTCCAAACCCTGCTGTGTGCCCAAACAGTGGTTTTCCCCCACATATGGGGTATCTGCTTGCTCAGAAGAAATTGAGCAACAAACTGCATGGTGCAATTTCTCCTGTTACCCTTATGAAAATGCAAAAGTGGGGGCTGAAAAACATTTTTGTGGGAAAAATGTGAAAATTTTATTTTTACGGCTCAATGTTATAAACTTCTGTGAATCACCTGGGGGTTCAAGGTGCTCACCATACATCTAGATAAGTTCCCTGAGGGGTATAGTTTCCAAAATGGGGTCACATGTGGGGGGGTTTCCACTGTTTAGGCACATCAGGGGCTCCCCAAATGCAATATGGCGTCCGCTAATTATTCAAGCAAATTTTACATTAAAAAATTCAAATGGCGCTCCTTCCATTCCAAACCCTGCTGTGCACCCAAACAGTGGTTTTCCCCCACATATGGGGTATCTGCTTGCTCAGAAGAAATTGAGCAACAAACTGCATGGTGCAATTTCTCCTGTTACCCTTATGAAAATGCAAAAGTGGGGGCTGAAAAACATTTTTGTGGGAAAAATGTGAAAATTTTATTTTTACGGCTCAATGTTATAAACTTCTGTGAAGCACCTGGGGGTTCAAGGTGCTCACCACACATCTAGATAAGTTCCCTGAGGGGTCTAGTTTCCAAAATGGGGTCACTTGTGGGGTGTTTCCACTTTTTAGGCACATCAGGGGCTCCCCAAATGCAATATGGCGTCCACTAATTATTCAAGCAAATTTTACATTTAAAAAGTCAAATGGCGCTCCTTCCATTCCATACCCTGCCGTGCGTTCAAACAGTGGTTTTCCCCCACATATGGGGTATCTGCTTACTCAGGAGAAATTGATCAACAAATTTTGCGGTCTATTTTTTCCTGTTACCCCTGCGAAAATAAAAAAAATTGGGTCTAAAGTAACATTTTTGTGAAAAAAGTTAAATGTGAATTTTTTTCTTCCACATTCCAAAAATTCCTGTGAAGCACCTGAAGGGTTAATAAAGTTCTTGAATGTGGTTTTGAGCACCTAGAGGGGTGCAGTTTTTAGAATGGTGTCACTTTTGGGTAATTTCTGTCATAAAGACCCCTCAAAGTGACTTTAAATATGATGTGGTCCCTAAAAAAATGGTTTTCTAAATTTTGTTGGAAAAATGAGAAATCGCTGGTCAAATTTTAACCCTTATAGCTCCCCAGTAAAAAAAAAATTTGGTTCCAAAATTGTGCTGATGTAAAGTAGACATGTGGGAAATGTTATTTATTAACTATTTTGTGTGACATATCTCTCTGATTTAAGGGCATAAAAATTCACATTTTGAAAATTGCTAAATTTTCAAAATTTTTGCCAAATCTCCATTTTTTTCACAAATAAACGCAAGTGATATCGAAGAAATTTTACCACAATCATGAAGTACAATATGTCACGAAAAAACATTCTCAGAATCAGGGAGATCCGTTGAAGCGTTCCAGAGTAATTACCTTATAAAGTGACAGTGGTCAGAATTGTAAAAATTGGCCTGGTCATTAATGTGCAAACCACCTTGGGTTGTAAAGGGGTTAATGACTCATCCTGGTCCTCATCTTGTAGTAATGCCTCATCTAATGCCTCATCCTGGTCCTCATCTTGTAGTAATGTCTCATCCTGGTCCTCATCTTTTAGTAATGACCCATCCTGGTTCTCATCTTGTAGTAATGCACCATCCTGGTCCGCATCTTGTAGTAATGCCCCATCCTGGTCCTCAACTTGTAGTAATGCACCATCCTGGTCCTCATCTTGTAGTAATGTCCCCCATTCAGGTCCCCAACTTGTCGTAATGTCCCCCATCCAGGTCCCCATCTTGTCGTAATGTCCCCCATCTAGGTCCCCATCTTGTTATAATGTCCCCATCTTGTAGGAATGTCCCCCATCCAGGTCCCCACATTGTAGAAATGTTCCTATCCAGGTCCCCACATTGTAGGAATGTTCCTATCCAGGTCCCCACATTGTAGATATGTCCCAATTCAGTTCCCCATATTGTAGATATGTCCCCACCCAGGTCCCCACATTGTAGGAATGTCCCTATCCAGGTCCCCACATTGTAGATATGTCCCCATCCAGGTCCCCATATTGCAGGAATGTCCTCATTCAGGTCCCACATTGTAGGAATGTCCCCATCCAGGTCCCACATTGTAGGAATGTTCCAATCCAGGTCCCCATATTGTAGGAATGTCCCCATTCAGGTCCCACATTGTAGGAATGTCCCCATCCAGGTCCCACATTGTAGGAATGTTCCTATCCAGGTCCCCACATTGTAGGAATGTCTCCATTCAGGTCCCACATTGTAGGAATGTCCCCATCCAGGTCCCACATTGTAGGAATGTTTATATCCAGGTTCCCATATTGTAGGAATGTCCCCATTCAGGTCCCTATATTGTAGGAATGTCCGCTGTTCCATTCTTCACATACATATATAAGAAAAAAAAAGTCTCTTCTCACCTGTCCTCCTTTCCCTCGGTGTCCTTTCTGCATATGCGGGCGCAGGCACCATAGACCCCTTGACGATCGCGGCCTGGTCCAGGAGCTTCCGGCAGCTGCGCTTTAGTTCAGTGTATTGCTGCGCAGAGACCAATGCCTGCCACCGGCCTATCAGAGGCCAGCAGCTGACATCTACCCATGTTAGTGATGTCATGCACCGCTGCGCTGGGACGCGGATGTCCGCTGCTGGCCTCTGATAGGCCGGTGGCTGGCATTGGTATTGTATCATGCAGAGAGCCGGTCTCTGCGCAGCAATACACTGAACTAAAGTGCAGCTGTCGGCAGCTCCTGGACCGGGCCGCGATCGGGGTCTATGGTGCCTACAGGCCGCATGAACCAGTCTGAAGGGCCACATGCGACCCGCGTGTTTGAGACCCCTGGATTAGGATGAGTCTGTCTCTCATACTCTGCTGACCTCACCCCTCCTTGGATAAACCCCCTTCCCACAGCCCCCTTTACTTTTTCCCTGCCCCTCTTCAGGGACGCCTGGAGCTGGTGCTCACACACTATCATACAGGTCACCACTCAATAAAGGTAATATGAAGCAATTAAAGTAGTGAAAGAGGTTAAAACATAACCTTTAATGAATACGTAGGTAAAAAAGATATAAAACGTCACTAGGACCTAAAATCCAGTTAATGCCTGCCAATGGTAGTAAAACAAAGCTACCTATCATAAATATGTACTCATTATAAACAGGAATTTATATGGCATGAACACCAAATGTATCCAACCTGTATATTTAACAAGACAGTGGCAAGAAAAATGATAGAGCTGTCAATAACACATCTCAATAAGTGTGCAACATATCCGACGACCAGTCCTCACACTGTACTCACACAGTGGGTCCTCACACTGTATGCAGGAGGCTGTGTGGGTCCTCACACTATATGCAGGAGGCTGTGTGGGGACTGATACTGTATATAGGAGGCTATGTGAGGGCTCATACTCATATAGGAGGTTGTGTGAGGGCTCACATTGTATATAGGAGGCTATGTGGGGCTCACACTGTACAGTATATGGAAGGCTATGTGGGGCCGTAAAAAGGAGACTATGTGGTGGCTCCTGTTCAGCAGCCACAGAATATTCATCTGACCACTGGACCACGGTTCTACAAATTGCTCGTCTCTATATACCAGTCATACTGTATATTCTCCTATATATATTGTACTGTATGTGGTATACTATGTATACTATGTGCACGGACATCAGATGAAGCACTCAACATAATTAGTGACTGCTACATCATATACTATTATGTGGAGTTGAAGCTTACAATGATGATTTCATTGATCAAGTATGTTTGAAAACATATACGAAATAATAATTCATAGGTATCTATCTAGCAGACCTGGGCTTATGTGTGACCACCTTTACTCTGCTGATATGTTATTTTAGGAGTGTAGAAGAACACAGCGTACTACACAGGGGCGGACACAGACTGTAGTGGGCCACTGTGCAAGAATTTTTGGGGGCCCCCCCCGCCCTTCATAGGGGGCATGAAGGGCCCCCCCCCCCCGTGCATCTCTCATCCCCCCGTGCATCTCTGATTCCCCCCACTCCAAGTTAATTAATTGTATGTAAAAAAAATACAACTTGTTATACTTACCCCCAGGGCCGGCTCCAGGTTTTTGTGGGCCCTGGGCGACAGAGTTTCAGTGGGCCCCTTTAACACATACCATGATTCATGATGCACAGATACCGCAGAGAAATATATATATATAGTACGAGGCCAAGGATTTCACTTACTACATTACATGAGCGATATCTATTGTAAATTCTACAATAGCTCAGAAACCGGCGAATCCTCACAACGCACAGTGCAGACCGGACAGTATAGTCCTCCATACAGTATTATGGGCACCATATCATACTCCATACAGAATACTGACTCCCATATAACGCTCCATACAGAATATTGGCCCCCATATAACGCTCCATGCAGGCTGTTCCCCCCTTATAATGCCCCATTACACAAGCGATATCTATTGTAAATTCTACAATAGCTCAGAAACCGGCGAATCCTCACAGCGCACAGTGCAGACCGGACAGTATAGTCCTTCATACAGTATTATGGGCACCATATAATGCTCCATACAGGATACTGACCCCCTTATAATGTTCCATACAGGATACTGGTCCCCATATAATGCTCCATACAGGATACTGGTCCCCATATAACTCTCCATACAGAATATTGGCCCCCATGTAACGCTCCATGCAGGCTGTTCCCCCCTTATAATGCCCCATGCAGGATGACACCCCCCTTTTAATGCGCTATGCAGGATGTCACATCTACCCCCCATAAAATGCCCCATGCAGGATGTCACCTCTTCCCGCCATATAATGCCCCTTGCAGGATGTCACTTCCCCCCTTTTCAATGCCCCATGCAGCATGTCAGACCACCCCCTCCTTTATAATGCCCCATGCAGGAGGTCACCCCCCCTCCTTATAATGCCCCATGCAGTATGTCACCCACCCACCCTCTATATAATGCCCCATGCCGGATGTCAATTCCCCCCTCCCCCTCTTATAATGCCCCATGCAGGATGTCACACCGCCTCCCTTATAATGCCCCATGCAGAATGTCACGTCCCCCCTCCCTTATAATGCCCCATGCAGGATGTCACTTCCCCCCTTCCCCTCTTATAATGTCCCATGCAGGATGTCACTTCCCCCCTTCCCCTCTTATAATGCCCCATGCAGGATGTCACTTCCCCCTTCCCCTCTTATAATGCCCCATGCAGGATGTCACTTCCCCCTTCCCCTCTTATAATGCCCCATGCAGGATGTCACATCCCTCCCCCCCACCCCCATATAATGCCCCCATGCAGGATGTCAATTCCCCCTTCCCCCATATAATGCCCCATTCAGGATGCCAATCCCCCCCCTATATAATGCCCCATGCAGGATGTCCCCCCCCCATATAATGCCCCTTGCAGGATGTCACATCCACTCTCCCCCCACCATTAAATGCCCCGTGCCCCCATACATAAAAAAAAAAATCAAATGCTCACCTCACTTCTTACCTGCTGCTGATCCGGACTCCAGCGTTGCACGCGTCTTCCCGCTCTGTGATGTGACAGCTCAGGAGAGAGCGCGCAGTGTAAAGACGTCATCGTGCCCTCTGACCTGAGACGTCACAGTCAGAGGACGCGGCAGATGCTGCGGAGGCACGGGGAGGGGTAAGTATTGTGCCGGCGCCGTCACATGACCGGAGATGTCCCTGCGCTCAGCATGGGGCCCATGCTGAGCGCAGGCACATCTCTGGTCATGTGACGGCGGGGGGTCCTGTGGGGGGGGGGGCCCCATGAGGAGACGCACAAGAGGGGGCCTCCGAGGGGGCCCCGACCGGCCGGGCCCGATGCTGGAGTCAGGGCAGTCATGCCATGATGGCGGCCCTGCTGGAGGCTGGAGGGGCCCCCTCTCCCTCGGGGGTCCCCGTTCAATGAACCAGCTGCACGGGCAGTAGGTCCGCCCCTGGTACTACATCTCTAAAAAGGTATATCTGCTTTAAAAATAGTAATACATAAGAATAATATGTACTATGTCTGACCACTACAAACACTCATCTGAACTGGTCCAAGTGCTGTCAACTTTTTTCACGGGCAACACTTAGACAATACGATCGTGTGAATATAGGCTTATGATGCATCTGGTAATAAACATGTTAAGGATGGGCCGCTACTAGTGTTGAGCGATACCTTCCGATATCGGGAAATATCGGATCGGATTGGATCGGACCGATACCGAAAAAGTATCGGATATCGCCGATTCCGATACCGGAAACCAATGCAAGTCAATGGGACATAAATATCGGAATTAAAATAAACCCTTTCTTTCCTTGTAGGTTAATTCTACATGAAGGAAAACAACTAAGAATAATGTAGAATGTATTGGGGGAGGTGGGGGAGACAATAAAGGCATAGAGGTTTAGCCCAATCAAATGGAATAGCAAGAATTACTATTTTTTTAAGATGTTCTGAGTTACGGAAATATTAACTATGTTAAGTATTTTTATATTTTGTCAGATATTTATGTTTCACTACTTCCATGCTCTTCACCTTCTTTTTTACTTCTCCCACACTTTCTCCTTCATCATCCTCAGCATCTTTTTCATCCACGTCTTCTTCACCTTCTTCTTCTTCACCTTCTTCGTATTATTCTTTTTTTTACATTCTTCATATTCTACTTCTTCATCTTCTTCATATTCTTCTTCTTCATCATATTCTTATTTGTGACAGGCATTCCTGTAGTTGTTATCTATAAAAGGTTGGACATTACACCTTTCGTTCTGCCCATCACAAAAGATTCACAACAGGATTTGTCCGCGTTCAGTTTGGCCTGCAGCAGCAGGTCTTTTCCAGGGGCACCATGAGGAGGAACGGACTCACCCCCATACACTGATTAGTCATATTCTGCTTATAATTTAGATATTATCTTTTGCTCTGAATTTTAATCTTATGCTTAATGTTCTTCCGCTTTTTGTTCTGCAGCTTCTTGTATTTCTGCTTCTTGGTTTTCTGTCTCTTGTTCTTCTGTATCTTGGTACTTGTCTTCTCTTCTTTGTCCTCTTGGTCAACTCCTTCAGGGTCATCTTCTTGGTCTTCTTCAGGGTGGTCTTCAGGGTGGTCGTCTTCCGGGTCCTCGTCTTCGGGGTCCTCGTCTTCTTCGGGTTGGTCTTCTGGGTCCTCGTCTTCGGGGTCCTCGTCTTCTTCGGGGTGGTCTTCAGGGTCCTCTTCTTCTTCGGGGTGGTCTTCAGGGTCCTCGTCTTCTTCGGGGTGGTCTTCAGGGTCCTCGTCTTCAGGGTCCTCGTCTTCTTCGGGGTGGTGTTCAGGGTCCTCGTCTTCAGGGTCGTCATCTTCGGGGTCCTCGTCTTCTTCGGGTTGGTCTTCAGGGTCCTCGTCTTCAGGGTCCTCGTCAGGGAGATCCAGAGTGATTACCAAGAACCATTTCAAAAAGCTTGAACTTGGAAATGTAGCAGAAAGTACAAGAAGGCTGAGGAACTACCGAGGACCAGCTGACGGTACTGGAACCCGGATGGGTAGCAGAAGGTACAAGAGCCAATGGAACTACCGAGGACCAGCTGATGTTACTGGAACTCGGTTACTAAGCAGGAGGTACCTGTGCCAGAAAGCACTACCAAGGACCAGCAGACGTTGGTGGAACTTGGATACCGAGAAGGAGGCACCTAATCCAAAGGCACTGCCGAGAACCAGCTGACGGTACTGGAACCCGGATGGGTAGCAGAAGGTACCTATGTAAAAAAAAGTTCAAGTCCGCGAGCCGGCCGCAGTTACCAAAACCCACAGTCCTACAGGGGGTGCTTGTCCTATCGGCACTATGGAACCAGCCTTCATTGCCAGATCCCGCAGCCCACATAGGAGTCACCTAAACTGCAGGCACCATAGAGTCGGCTAACCCGACCGCAACACGACAGGACAACGCATTGGAGGCAAAGTGACGTTGACACTACCCGGAAACAGCTGGCGTGCTGGAACCAGGCTGGGCAGGAGGGAGTACCCGTGCCAAAGACACTGCCGAGAACCAGCTGACGGTACTGGAACCCGGATGGGTAGCAGAAGATACAAGAGCAAATGGAACTACCGAGGACCAGCTGACGGTACTGGAACCCGGATGGGTAGCAGAAGGTACAAGAGCCAATGGAACTACCGAGGACCAGCTGATGTTACTGGAACTCGGTTACTAAGCAGGAGGTACCTGTGCCAGAAAGCACTACCAAGGACCAGCAGACGTTGGTGGAACTTGGATACCGAGAAGGAGGCACCTAATCCAAAGGCACTGCCGAGAACCAGCTGACGGTACTGGAACCCGGATGGGTAGTAGAAGGTACAAGAGCAAATGGAACTACCGAGGACCAGCTGACGGTACTGGAACCCGGATGGGTAGCAGAAGGTACAAGAGCCAATGGAACTACCGAGGACCAGCTGATGTTACTGGAACTCGGTTACTAAGCAGGAGGTACCTGTGCCAGAAAGCACTACCAAGGACCAGCAGATGTTGGTGGAACTTGGATACCGAGAAGGAGGCACCTAATCCAAAGGCACTGCCGAGAACCAGCTGACGGTACTGGAACCCGGATGGGTAGCAGAAGGTACCCATGTAAAAAAAAGTTCAAGTCCGCGAGCCGGCCGCAGTTACCAAAACCCACAGTCCTACAGGGGGTGCTTGTCCTATTGGCACTATGGAACCAGCCTTCATTGCCAGATCCCGCAGCCCACATAGGAGTCACCTAAACTGCAGGCACCATAGAGTCGGCTAACCCGACCGCAACACGACAGGACAACGCATTGGAGGCAAAGTGACGTTGACACTACCCGGAAACAGCTGGCGTGCTGGAACCAGGCTGGGCAGGAGGGAGTACCCGTGCCAAAGACACTGCCGAGAACCAGCTGGCTGTGCTGGAACCCAGGGTAAATAATAAAAACAGAGTGGAGTCAGAGGCCTAATTGGAGCAAGTTTTAAATAAGTAGCACAGTGAATGTGGACAGAGCAGGAGAAATTGCCGTGAACACAGCAGGGGAACAGCTGACGTTACTGAACCCCAATAACACCGCAGCAAGTGTTGACTGTGCAGACGGCACTTCTGAGCGCCAACTGGCGGTGCTGGAGCCCAGGGATAAGAATAAAAACAGAGGAGCCAGAGGTGTAATTGGAGCAACTTTAAAATGTGTAGTACAGTGGATTTGGACAAAGCAGGAGAAATTGCCGTGAACACAGCAGGGGAACAGCTGACGTTACTGAACCCCAATAACACCGCAGCAAGTGTTGACTGTGCAGACGGCACTTCTGAGCGCCAACTGGCAGTGCTGGAGCCAAGGGATAAGAATAAAAACAGAGGAGCCACAGGTGTAATTGGAGCAACTTTAAAATGTGTAGTACAGTGGATGTGGACAAAGCAGGAGAAATTGCCGTGAACACAGCAGGGGAACAGCTGACGTTACTGAACCCCAATAACACGGCAGCAAGTGTTGACTGTGCAGACGGCACTTCCGAGCGCCAACTGGCTGTGTTGGAGCTCAGGGATAATACTGAAAACAGAGGAGCCAGAGGTGTAATTGGAGAAACTTTCAAATCTGTAGTAGTGAGAATGTGGACAGAGCAGGAGAAATTGCCGTCCGCACAGCAGGGGAACAGCTGACGTTACTGAACCCCAATAACACGGCAGCAAGTGTTGACTGTGCAGACGGCACTTCCGAGCGCCAACTGGCGGTGTTGGAGCTCAGGGATTACAGTTCAGGTGGTAGAAACATGAACAGAACAGGAGACCTGGATACTGTTGCCAACCAATTATTTATTCTGGAAGAGGACTGGCAAATTCATGAGAGATCCAGGCCTTGTTCATTTTGAGAAAAGTAAGCCGGTCAACGTTATCGGAGGATAGTCACATGCGACGGTCTGTTAGTACACCACCTGCGGCACTAAAGACGTGTTCCGATAATACACTAGCAGCAGGGCAAGCTAGCACCTCCAATGCATACTGACTAAGCTCTGGCCATGTATCCAGCTTACAGACCCAAAACTTGAAGGGAGAAGAGCCATCTGGGAGTACACTAAGAGGGCAAGACATGTAGTCTGTCACCATCTGACGGAAACGTTGCCTCCTGCTGACTGGAGCCGTCTGTGATGGTGTAGACATTTGTGGCGGCGGGGACACAAAACTTTGCCACATTTCGGCCATACTGGTCTTGCCTTGTGCTGAGGCGCTGCTTCTGCTCCCTCTTTGTGCAGAGCTTCCTCCACTGCCTCGACGCACTGAGCTGCTTTGTAAAGCACTAGCAGCACTGCTCTCGGTTGGAATGGAGAACATGATGGAATGCACCAGTGCGTCTTGGTACTCCCGCATTTTACGCTCCCGGTTCAACGGTGTTATGAGGCTTTGTAAGTTGTCCCGGTAGCGAGGATCTAGGAGGGTGGACACCCAATAATCAGCCGTGTTGAGAATGTGGGCGATGCGGCGGTCGTTTCTCAGGCACTGCAGCATGAAATCAACCATGTGCTGAAGACTGCCAACTGGCCAAGAAACGCTGTCCCCTGCTTGAGGCGTGATCTCTGCCTGCTCTGCATCACCCCACCCTCGCTCTAGATACTGACTACTAGAGCATTGTGTACCTCCCTCCTCTGGACAGATGTCTTCCTCATCCATTGACTCCTCCTCATCCTCCTCACAAAGTGTCCCCTGCCTAGGCCTTTGTGAGGAACCACGTTGCGCAGACTGTAGAGAAGCAGATGGCATTTGTGACTCCTCATCCTCCACCTCTTCCAAAACCTCGTCCCTTAGTGCTTGCAGTGTTTTTTCAAGCAGGCAGATAACGGGGATAGTCATGCTGACTAGTGCATCATCTGTACTCGCCATCCACGTGGAATAATCGAAGGCACGCAAAACGTGGCAAATGTCCTTCATAGAGGCCCACTCAGTGGTGGTGAAGTGTGAACGGCGCGCACTGCGACTTGTTTGCGCCTGCTGCAGCTGGTACTCCATTACTGCTGCCTGCTGCTCACACAACCTCTCCAACATATGTAACGTTGAATTCCACCTGGTGGGTAGGTCACATATGATGCGATGTTCCGGAAGACGTAATCGGCGCTGCAGAGCTGCAATGCGTGATCTTGCATTGCTGGAACGCCGCAAGTGAGCGCACTCTATGCGGACCTTGTGAAGCAGTGCATCAAGATCCGGATAGTCCCTCAAAAAACTCTGCACGACCAAGTTGAGCACATATGCCAGACATGGGATGTGAGTGAGGTTGCCTAGGCCCAGAGCTGCCACCAGATTTGGTGGCTTCGATTCCCCAAAGAAATTAATTTTAATACGGCCTGTTGACGTTTGGCCACGGCTGTGCTCATATCGGTCATCATAACAGGTAACCGTTCACGGGTCGATGTGGAGGTAGACCGTGACGGCTCCTGCAGCGCTGATTCAGAGGAACTGGAGCATGAGGAGGAGTCAATGTGTACAGACTGGATTCCTGCAATCCTTGGAGTTGGCAGAACACGTACAGCGCCACTCTCAAGATTTGTACCCGGCTCCACAACATTTACCCAATGGGCAGTGAGGGAAAGGTATCGTCCCTGTCCATGCTTACTGGTCCACGCATCGGTGGTCAGGTGGACCTTGCTACTGACGGCGTTTTGTAGCGCATGTTTAATTTTTCCCTCCACATGATGTTGCAGGGCAGGGACGGCTTGCCTGCTGAAATAAAAGCGGCTGGGCACGTTGTATTGTGGGACTGCCAATGCCATAAAGTTACGGAATGTGTCAGTCTCCACCAGCCTGAATGATAGCATTTCAAGGGCCAGTAGTTTAGCAATGCCAGCATTCAGAGCCTGTGCTCGGGGGTGGTTTGCCGAGTATGGGCGCCTTTTCTCCCATGCATGTGCTAACGATGGCTGTAGACTGGCCTGGGAGTGTGAGGATGACTGGGAAAGTGGTGCTGTGGGTGGAATTACACTGTGTCTCTGTACAACAGTGCCAGAGATTCTTCCATGGCGATCCTGTGAGGAAGCCGAACCAGCTGTGTGTGAGCTGGAGGAAGAGGCTACAACACGAGCTGAAGAGGTGGTAGGTGGCGCTGTAGGTTGGCCTAGGTCTTCAGTGTGTTTTTGTAACTCCACCACGTGCTTGGTCCGCACATGTTTCCACATATTTGTGGTATTGAGGTTGCTGACACTTTTCCCTCTTTTCACCTTCTGATTACACAGCTTGCATTTGACAAAGCAAATGTCATCTGCAACTGTGTCAAAAAAGGACCAGGCACTGCAAGTCTTGGGAGCGCCCGCTTTGGATTTTGGAAGAGCCATGCTCCTAATGGGTGCCGAAGTGGAGGCTACAGGCAACCAAGTCTGCCCCCTCCCTCTCCCTCCTTTTTGGGCCGTTCGGGGAATCTCTTCCTCAGAGCTGCTCCCACCACCTTCCTGTCCCTCACGCCATGATGGGTCAAGGACCTCATCATCTACACCACCCTCTTCAAACAACTGCTTCTCCTGGGTAGTCTCGACAGCACAGTACGCACCAGAAAGTGGCACCTGAGTCTCATCATCAGATGCGTACTGAGGTGTGCTGCTGACCATAGGCACTGGCCCACCCGCCTCTTCAGATTCAGAGAGACAAAATGGTTGCGCATCACTGCATACTACCTCTTCTTCAAATTCTAGAATTCTGCTTGGCTGGCCCCCTCTTTCCAAGCCAAGAGATTCAGAGAACAGAAGTAGAGATGGCTCCTGTCCAGGGCTCTCTGACTGCCTGGGCAATTTGGCAGGTGGTGAAGAGACAGATGGGTGCTCTTCAGTGCTCAGGACCTGAGAGGATCTGGAACTAATTGAAGTCGATGCGTTAGCTGCCATCCATCCGACAACGGCTTCAATTTGGTCCTCGCGCAGCAGTGGGGTACGGCTAGCTCCTACAAAGCTGCGCATAAAGGACTGTTCCCTGGTAAAACTGGGGGATGCTGAGTCACTGGTGCCCGCAGCAGGCACAGAATCCCCACGTCCTCTCCCTGCAGGCACAGAATCCTCACGTCCTCTCCCTACAGAAACTCCACGCCCACGCCCACGCCCACGACCACATGCCTTACTCCCTGCCTTCTTCATCTTGGTAGACTGATAAAGATAGGCAGAAAAGTACTAAGGGCTTAGTGTGCTTATTCCTGAACAGCTGCTAACAGGTATAAGAAACACTAATTTTATAAAGTGTGGACTAGACTTTAATATGAGCTAATGTGGCCTACACAACTGTAAAGTGGAGTGTTTGGTGAACTTTATTTAGGTTTTTTTTTGTCACAAAAAGACACTGGATGTGCCTAAAGATGTAATAACGATAGTATCACAAACTTTTTGTAGCTATTACAATGTAGGAAGGTAACCTACAATGCAATAGATGAGGCTGCAAAAAATAGGCTAATACTAATCTGGCTGGGGCTGCAGGGCCCAATGCTGCAGAAAGGCTCCTCTAACTACTCCTATATAGTGTGTTTGGAACCAATTTAGCTGAATACGGATGGAACCACCACACTAACAGGAGATATCAGGAAAAATTATGAATTGGCAATAAAGGACAATGTATGAGGCAGTGACACACACTGAGTGCACTACAACCAGACAGGGTTGAAGCACACACTACAGGGTGAGCTGCACTCACACACCAGACCTTGCAGACAGCGGTGAACAGTACAGATGCAGAGCACTGTGCACTAGCGCTGCAAGACCAAAAAAATTTCTCTATCTACTCCTATATAGTGTGTTTGGAACCAATTTAGCTGAATACGGATGGAACCACCACACTAATAGTAGATATCAGGAAAAATTATGAATTGGCAAAAAAGGACAATGTATGAGGCAGTGACACACACTGAGTGCACTACAACCAGAAGTGGTTGAAGCACACACTACAGGGTGAGCTGCACTCACACACCAGACCTTGCAGACAGCGGTGAACAGTGCAGATGCAGAGCACTGTGCACTAGCGCTGCAAGACGGAAAAAAATTTCTCTATCTACTCCTATATAGTGTGTTTGGAACCAATTTAGCTGAATACAGATGGAACCACCACACTAATAGGAGATATCAGGAAAAATTATGAATTGGCAAAAAAGGACAATGTATGAGGCAGTGACACACACTGAGTGCACTACAACCAGACGTGGCTGAAGCACACACTACAGGGTGAGCTGCACTCACACACACAGACCTTGCAGACAGCGGTGAACAGCACAGGGAACTGTGCACTAGCGCTGCAAGGCACAGTGATTTAGAAAGTAGCTTGGGTAAAGCAGTATAGAGCAAATAGGTAGCTAAAACTGTCCCTCAGAACAACAGCGTCCTATCCCTAACTGAATTCACAGCAGAGTGAGCTCAAAATGGCGGCGGTGGCTTTTATAGTGCATCATGACATCATTTCAGCAGCCAATCACAGCCATGCCATTAGTTAAGATGCCTACATGCCTAACAGGATGTGCCCACACTTCCTAGGATCCTCATTGGCTGAATAAAATGAAAATGGCTCATTGCATTATGGGAATTTCCGATTCCAGTATACGATATTGCAAAAGTATCGGAATTAAGTATCGGAATTCCGATACCGCGAATATCGGCCGATACCCGATATTTCAGTATCGGAATGCTCAACACTAGCCGCTACTCATGGGCCACTGCAGTGTGCTTGCACCCCAGGCTAAAATGTGCCAGCCAGCCCCTGCTGCACCGGGTGCCAGAAAACCTAGATACACCTTTGGAATAGGTATCTTGCAAAGTAAGGATGGGGTTTGGTGTTTTTAAGTGATTTTATTGACTCTGTGCATTTATATTTTGTATCAATAATATGATATGGTTATATATATCTTCTGGATATCAGGAGGGCTTATCCCTGTGCATTGACTCTCTCCTTCTCCTTCGATGTCCTGTATAGGCCAAAAAAAACTACGCGTTTCGAGGACTCACAGTTCCTCTTCGTCAGCTTCTCGCTGGTAGTCAAACTGGTAACCTAATGAAGTCCAAAAGCCCCCCACAAAGATAATACAACCAAAGAAATGGAGGAAGATCCAATACTATCAAGACGGTGCAAAAGGACATATGGAGGTGCAATAGAACTAAGATAGAATTCCAATAAGAATAGACTGTGTGTGAAAAAAATAATAATAAAAAGACTTTGTTCAAACTTTCACAATTAGTTAAAAATGAATAAAAATTATATACTTATATTTCTGATGGCTATAAAAAAACAGTCTGTTAATCAGTGTATATTACCAGGATAGTATAAATTCGGCACTTAGTACCATCAAGAGATAAAAAGGAAAAAATGAAGGAGAAAAATAAAATCATTATATTGTATCTCCAATAGGGGTATCAATATATAGAAACAAATACATATATAAAATAGGTGGATTCAAAGGAATATATCCAAAAGACATATTATATTGATAAAATATAAGGAGGTTCATAAAAGTGCAATGTAAATGTTCAATTGGTACTGGGATAAAAAATACATACAGTATATACCGCTGCGAGTTGAAGGCATACAGCTGACTCTCGTGATTAAGGCCCTTCAGAGCCAAGCTATTTAATGTGAAGATCCATTTGGATTCCATCCGCGACATTAATCTCAGGTAATCACCTCCCCTCCATTTTCTGGGGACTAATCGGATCCCACAAAACTTAGTGTCCTTATCAGATTGGTTGTGGAACTTCCGGTAGTGCCGGGACAGTGGATGCCCTTCAAAACCTTCATTCATGTTGATAAAGTGTTCTTTCAGCCTTTTGATAACTTGCGCTTTGTACAGACATCTCCTCCTGCCAAGGTATAAAAAGGGCGTGGCTTGGGGTGTGGATAGGGGCGTGGTCAGACTACGCGTGCCGCATGGTTTCGCCCTCTTTCTAGTCCTCATAGGTTGGCGGTATGCTTGTACTGAGGAGATCTGGGATATCAGTGATTAGGTCCCATATTGTGCACTGTAAGGTCTGGATAAGCTCCTTCTATCCGTCTCTGTAGCACCAGAGGAAGAACAGAGGGGAAAAGACAGGATTTTCTACATGTCGCGTTATGTAGATGTTCTGCAGATTTATCACAACCGTCCACAAGAAGAAACTGCCATCACAGAGCCGCCTTTAGCTGTTGGAAAAGTTTAAACTTAGTTTTGAATAGTTGCTATAGGCAACAGGGACCGTTTCTATTTACGCTGGGTCACATGATGCTGGTGCTGGGTGATGTCATGTGACGGAATGTTGTGGGTGATGATGTCACAGAGGGCGTTGTGATGTCACCCTTGGGGTATATAAGGGGGCTCCATCCACCTGGAGCTCATATCTCATTGGCCATATCTTGGTGCTGAGATACCCCCTGGAGACAATGAGGACCGCCATATTGTTTCTGTGCTGTACCCTGTTCTACCCTGTGAATTACCATAGGCTGCCGGTGAGTACCTGTCTATTATTACATATGGAGGACGTTTAGAATCAGCTGCGGCAGGGGAAGGGGATGGGGAGGGGGGTCCTGTAAGAATTTACCTGCGGGAATAAGAGGTTATGGCAGGGAAAGGAGCTTAGGAAGTGACAGTCAGAGGGGATATAAGTGTGGGGTGACCCCTCTGACTCCCACATTCCTGCCTTGTCCTTGTAGTGATTAATGACTTTGGTGTTGTCCCTTATATATCACTTTGCAGTCACCAGTGATCGCTCCGCACTGTGATCCTAAACTACAGTCTCATTTACCTTTTTGCAAACGCCCAGAAGGGGAGGAGTGACATCACACCCATGTGAGCAGATCCCGCCCACTTTTACTGCAGTCGTAATGTGAGCTAGCTGTATTCTATTTTCATGGAAATGTCAGCAGCTGCTCCCCCTAGTGTATACAAGATGAAAACATCAAAACAGTTAAAATATTTTTTCAGATTTTATACCATTAAAACCTTTTAAAATATATATGTGTATTTATATATAAATATAAATAATTTACAATTTTACAATTGTAAAAAAATTGCTGACACTTTCCCTTTAAAAGATCTAAAGACGTTCTGCTTCATGTGCCATTGTGACCAATCACAGCACAGATTATATTTTTTAAACTTTTCTTGAAAAACTGAAGCTGCTCCGTGATTGGAAATCATGTGGAAGGGTTCTCTTTTAGACATTTAGTTAGGTCCAAAGTATCAGTGACATGATGGATAGAACTGTGCAATGATGTCACAGAGGGCTTTGTGATGTCACCCCTGGGTATATTAGAAGCCTCGGCCCATCTGCAGCTTGTATCTCATTGACCATACCTTGGTGCTGAGAGACCTCTGGAGATGATGAGTATCATCCTATCATTTCTGTGCTTTACGTTGCTCTACCCCCCACATTACAGTACACTGAGGGCGAGTATGTTCTCATCAATATGGAGGTCACAAGGATCAGCTAATGAGAATATCGCCTCTTGCAGGACTTCTCATACTGGACACGTGACCGTCCGTCATATGAAAGTCCAACTGTAAATAATATTCCATGGACCCTGGAGGTGAATCACAAACTTCTTCCTGATCTTCTCAATGGGATATTTCTGAAAGTTGCTTGATAATGTATCCATCACTGTATAATAACAAGGGCTCTCTGTTTGACTGGATTGGGTATAAATATACAGGACTTTATTATGTTTTTTATCTTTATTATAGGATGACCCACTACCCGTGGATCTCAGGAGAAGCACCTATCAAGCTTCCATCAATCTTCCTCTTTGGCTCTTCCGTGACGCAGTTTTTGTTGCGGTGATGACACTACTGACAATACTAGAGTATTTGGCCTTAAGTCTTGTCCTGAGCAAGTGGGCAATGTCTGAACCTGGTGAAACAATCAGAAAACTCCTGAGAACAAAACCATTCTGAAGGAACAAAGTGCTTGTAAGGAGCCGATTTGCATCCCTCAGATTCAGGAGCAAGACTCCAGGAGAACACCTGTCCTGCCCAATGGCAAATGTTCTACTCCATCCATGGCTCCTGCACCGCAGGATGCGAAAAACGTTCCTAGTTGCAACTATGAAGTGGCGCTCAGTGATATTGTCTGGGTCAGAACGATCCCTCACAACAATATAGGAAGAAGAGCTCGAAGTTCCACGGAGCATAAAGAGAGGTTACTGATTTTTCAGAGACGCCAACAACCCAGAATTCCAGAGCCTAGAGCACCAGAACCTAGAACACCAGAACCACCATGTCAGAACCTAGTATGTCAGAACCTAGAATGCCAGAGCCTGAAATGCCTACAACACCTCCACCCAAAATCAAGAGGAGAAGATGTTTCCTTAGATGTCTTAGAGGCGAGGAAGATTGAGAAGGCAACTGCTTGAACTTTCCCATTGCTCGTGTTTTCATCACAGGTTAGTCCTATACATGCTGTCTGATGGGCACCATCTTACTACATACAATGCAGCATTGCACCTGAAATCGAATGGATATTTTGTCACACACTTGCACTTTAGCACCTTATCATATGGCGCATATATCTATGAGCGCTTTGCTAAGTATCACTGTCTAGTATGTGCTTCTGATGAACCTATTTTAGGAAAACGTGTCGAGGTTTGGCATACTATGTACTTGAGTTTGGCGTACTATGTGCTTGTTGGTAAATTCTATTGTCATCTATAATCTACTAGATATTATAATGTCTCTGGCGGGATGCCCCATGCCGAATTGTTGATAACTGACTATGAGCATTGTCCTCTATTTCTTATCTACTATGGTTACAGGTTGATGTGAAGAGAGCTGTGCCATTGGTAGCGATTTTTGTACTGATTTGTCAGTTATATTTATGTTAGTTTAGCAAATTTCTGCTTGTAAGGTCTAATGTTTTAGCATAGTGTGTGCTCTGTGAGCTAAATTATCATACTTATGCACTAGATAGATTATAAATTGTGATGCTTATGTACTAGATAGATTATTAGTTTAATCGGTGATTTTTTCAATATTTTTTAACATCAGGAGACTCAAGAATCGCATCTTACAGAAGAGAAGAAGCCTAAATGCCGAAGGGTGATGACCTGTTGATGGTCCACAGCTGGAGGGTCATTACCTCTTGATGGCACAAAACTGGACAGAAGATAAAAACATTTGATGGCACACAGGCGGAGGGTGATGACCAGTTGATGTCGCACTGCCGGATGGTCATTACCTGTTGATGGCACACAGCCGGACAGAGGATCATTACCTGTTGATGGCACACAGCCGGATGGTCATTACCTGTTCATGGCGCACTGCCGGATGGTCATTACCTGTTGATGACACACAGCCGGAGGGTGATGACCTATTGATGGCCATAGCCAGAGGGTCATTACCTGTTGATGGCGCACTGCCGGATGGTCATTACCTGTTGATGGCACACAGCTGGAGGGTGATGACCAGTTGATGTCGCGCTGCCGGATGGTCATTACCTGTTGATGGCACAAAGCCGGACAGAGGATCATTACCTGTTGATGGCATACAGCCGGTCAGAGGATAAGATCTTTTGATTGCATACACCGGGTCCCTCCCTGATAACAGGGAACCCTGGGGAATACTGGTCATCTTGATCCCCCACTGACTATATACTTGCTCCACCTCAGTCTACACCATCATGGAGGACACTTCCACCTGTGTCCACTGTAAGGTTGGACTTTCTTTTATAATTACAGCAGATTAATAAACATCATAAAGCTGAAAAACTATCGAGTAATTTATTATAAATTATTATAAAGAAATATAAAGTATAATAGATAGCTATAGAGGGCACATAAGACGACTAACTATAGAAAGCATGGTATCGCCTGATATATACTGTATATTCTAGATGGCGCTATTACACTAAATACATCACAACCTCCAGGGTGATATTACCGTACAATGCGAGATCACTAATAATGGCCACAGATTATGAGAAAATGACCAGCTCCATAGTCCTGGAGTTATTATAAATGTCTCTAGTGTGAGGCAGGGACTGGACGAGTGTTGGAGGGAGGTATATTCCCCCAGGACGTCCTTTATGTATCCATGCTGTAGAATCTGCCGTATACTTCTGTTCTAGCAGTCAGACATTTCACTCTGCAGATCACAGGCTCAACATTGTGTAAAACTACCACCGTATATAAGAGCACTCAGAATATAAACTAGCGGCATGCCGTGCACTGCCCACGTCATGTGTACGGGATACAGGACCTGCAGGACCTGGTACGGCCATTATAGTTGATAGATTAATGATACCTGTGCAGATGAAGGGAAAAAAAATATGTGCAACAACAGGAGGAGAAAGTCTCAAAATGTAATCTGAAGAGTATGATAGAGAAATGGGAAACGTCTGGAGATGCAGATAAGTGGTACCAGGGCGAAACGTAAGTGTAGTCAGACAAGGGAAAAGTGCAAATGATCCAGCGTAAAGGTTTGTTTAGTAGAAAAAATATTAAAACTTAGCTTTTATTAGCCATATAAAACACTGCTCCACAAAGAATACATCAAATGTGCAACTATCATAGCTTACAGACCTACGCGTTTCAACAAATCATGTCTTAATTATGGCCCTACTACTAGAATGACAAAAAGGCATATATATATATATATATATATATATCCACGTGCCTGTATGACCTCCCTACAACGCCTGGGCATGCTCCTGATGAGGTTGCGGATGGTCTCCTGTAGGATCTGCTCCCAGACCTGGACTAAAGCATCAGCCAACTCCTGGACAGTCTGTGGTGCAACGTGACATTGGCGGATGGAGCGAGACATGATGTCCCAGATGTGCTCAATCGGATTCAGGTCTGGGGAACGGGCGGGCCAGTCCATAGCTTCAATGCCTTCATCTTGCAGGAACTGCTGACACATTCAAGCCACATGAGGTCTGGCATTGTCCTGCATTAGGAGGAACCCAGGGCCAACCGCACCAGCATATGGTCTCACAAGGGGTCTGAGGATCTCATCTCGGTACCTAATGGAAGTCAGGCTACCTCTGGCGAGCACATGGAGGGCTGTGCGGCCCTCCAAAGAAATGCCACTCCACACCATTACTCACCCACTGCCAAACCGGTCATGCTGAAGGATGTCGCTCTCCATGGCGTCTCCAGACTCTGTCACGTCTGTCACATGTGCTCAGTGTGAACCTGCTTTCATCTATGAAGAGCACAGGGCGCGAGTGGCGACTTTGCCAATCCTGGTGTTCTGTGGCAAATGACAAGCGTCCTGCATGGTGTTGGGCTGTGAGCACAACCCCTATCTGTGGACGTCGGGCCCTCATACCACCCTCATGGAGTCGGTATCTAACAGTTTGTGCAGACACATGCACATTTGTGGCCTGCTAGAGGTCATTTTGCAGGGCTCTGGCAGTGCTCCTCCTGTTCCTCCTTGCACAAAGGCGGAGGTAGCGGTCCTGCTGCCGGATTGTTGCCCTCCTACGGCCCCCTCCACATCTCCTGGTGTACTGGCCTGTCTCCTGGTAGCGCCTCCAGCCTCTGGACACAGCCAACCTTCTTGCCACAGCTCGCATTGATGTGCCATCCTGGATGAGCTGCACTATCTGAGCAACTTCTGTGGGTTGTAGAGTCTGTCTCATGCTACCACGAGTGTGAAAGCACAACCTACATTCAAAAGTGACCAAAACATCAGCCAGAAAGCATTGGTACTGAGATGTGGTCTGTGGTCCCCACCTGCAGAACCACTCCTTTATTGAGGGTGTCTTGATAATTGCCAATAATTTCCATCTATCGTCTATTCCATTTGCACATCAGCATGTGAAATTGATTGTCAATCAGTGTTGCTTCCTAAGTGGACAGTTTGATTTCACAGAAGTTTGATTTACTTGGAGTTATATTCTGTTGTTTTAAGTGTTCCCTTTATTTTTGGAGCAGTGTATATAGATACATACAGTGAGTATGGAAAGTATTCAGACTCCTTTAAATTTTTCACTCTTTGTTTCATTGCAGCCATTTGATAAATTCTAAAAAGTTCATTTTTTTTCTCATTAAAGTACACTCTGCACCCAATCTTGACTGAAAAAAACAGCAATGTAGAATTTTTTTGCAAATTTATTAAAAAAGAAAAACTGAAATATCACATGGTCATAAGTATTCAGATCCTTTGCTCAGACACTCATATTTAAATCACATGCTGTCCATTTCCTTGTGATCCTCCTTGAGGTGGTTCTACTCCTTCAATGGAGTCCAAATGTGTTTACTTAAACTGATAGGACTTGATTTGGAAAGGCACACACCTGTCTATATAAGACCCCACAGCTCACAGTGCATGTCAGACCAAATGAGAATCATGAGCTCAAAGGAACTGCCCAAGGAGCTCAGAGACCGAATTGTGGCAAGGCACACATCTAGCCAAGGTTATAAAAGAATTTCTGCATTACTCAAGGTTCATAAGAGCACAGTGGCCTCCATAATCCTTAAATGGAAGAAGTTTGGGACCACAAGAAGTCTTCCTAGACCTGGCCGTCCAGCGAAACTGAGCAATCGTGGGAGAAGAGCCTTGGTGAGAGAGGTAAAGAAGAACCCCAAGATCACTGTGGCTGAGCTCCAGAGATGCAGTAGGGAGATGAGAGAAAGTTCCACAAAGTCAACTATCACTGCAGCCCTCCACCAATTGGGCCTTTATGGCAGAGTGGCCAGACGGAAGCCTCTCCTCAGTGCAAGACATATGAAAGCCCGCATAGAGTTTGCTCAAAAACACATGAAGGACTCCCAGACTATGAGAAATAAGATTCTCTGGTCTGATGAGACAAAGATAGAACCTTTTGGTGATAATTAGTGTTGAGCATTCCGATACTGAAATATCGGGTATCGGCCGATATTCGCGGTATCGGAATTCCGATACTTAATTCCGATACTTTTGCAATATCGTATACCGGAATCGGAAGTTCCCATAATGCAATGAGACATTTTCATTTTATTCAGCCAATGAGGATCCTAAGAAGTGTGGGCACATCCTGTTAGGCATGTAGGCATCTTAACTAATGGCATGGCTGTGATTGGCTGCTGAAATGATGTCATGATGCACTATAAAAGCCACCGCCGCCATTTTGAGCTCACTCTGCTGTGAATTCAGTTAGGGATAGGACGCTGTTGTTCTGAGGGACAGTTTTAGCTACCTATTTGCTCTATACTGCTTTACCCAAGCTACTTTCTAAATCACTGTGCCTTGCAGTGCTAGTGCACAGTTCCCTGTGCTGTTCACCGCTGTCTGCAAGGTCTGTGTGTGTGAGTGCAGCTCACCCTGTAGTGTGTGCTTCAGCCAAGTCTGGTTGTAGTGCACTCAGTGTGTGTCACTGCCTCATACATTGTCCTTTTTTGCCAATTCATAATTTTTCCTGATATCTCCTATTAGTGTGGTGGTTCCATCTGTATTCAGCTAAATTGGTTCCAAACACACTATATAGGAGTAGATAGAGACATTTTTTTCCGTCTTGCAGCACTAGTGCACAGTGCTCTGCATCTGTACTGTTCACCGCTGTCTGCAAGGTCTGGTGTGTGAGTGCAGCTCACCCTGTAGTGTGTGCTTCAACCTCGTCTGGTTGTAGTGCACTCAGTGTGTGTCACTGCCTCATACATTGTCCTTTTTTGCCAATTCATAATTTTTCCTGATATCTCCTATTAGTGTGGTGGTTCCATCCGTATTCAGCTAAATTGGTTCCAAACACACTATATAGGAGTAGATAGAGAAATTTTTTTGGTCTTGCAGTGCTAGTGCACAGTGCTCTGCATCTGTACTGTTCACCGCTGTCTGCAAGGTCTGGTGTGTGAGTGCAGCTCACCCTGTAGTGTGTGCTTCAACCCCGTCTGGTTGTAGTGCACTCAGTGTGTGTCACTGCCTCATACATTGTCCTTTTTTGCCAATTCATAATTTTTCCTGATATCTCCTATTAGTGTGGTGGTTCCATCCGTATTCAGCTAAATTGGTTCCAAACACACTATATAGGAGTAGATAGAGAAATTTTTTTGGTCTTGCAGCGCTAGTGCACAGTGCTCTGCATCTGTACTGTTCACCGCTGTCTGCAAGGTCTGGTGTGTGAGTGCAGCTCACCCTGTAGTGTGTGCTTCAACCCCGTCTGGTTGTAGTGCACTCAGTGTGTGTCACTGCCTCATACATTGTCCTTTATTGCCAATTCATAATTTTTCCTGATATCTCCTATTAGTGTGGTGGTTCCATCCGTATTCAGCTAAATTGATTCCAAACACACTATATAGGAGTAGATAGAGGAGCCTTTCTGCAGCCTTGGGCCCTGCAGCCCCAGCCAGATTAGTATTAGCCTATTTTTTGCAGCCTCATCTATTGCATTGTAGGTTACCTTCCTACATTGTAATAGCTACAAAAAGTTTGTGATACTATCGTTATTACATCTTTAGGCACATCCAGTGTCTTTTTGTGACAAAAAAAAACCTAAATAAAGTTCACCAAACACTCCACTTTACAGTTGTGTAGGCCACATTAGCTCATATTAAAGTCTAGTCCACACTTTATAAAATTAGTGTTTCTTATACCTGTTAGCAGCTGTTCAGGAATAAGCACACTAAGCCCTTAGTACTTTTCTGCCTATCTTTATCAGTCTACCAAGATGAAGAAGGCAGGGAGTAAGGCATGTGGTCGTGGGCGTGGGCGTGGGCGTGGAGTTTCTGTAGGGAGAGGACGTGAGGATTCTGTGCCTGCAGGGAGAGGACGTGGGGATTCTGTGCCTGCTGCGGGCACCAGTGACTCAGCATCCCCCAGTTTTACCAGGGAACAGTCCTTTATGCGCAGCTTTGTAGGAGCTAGCCGTACCCCACTGCTGCGCGAGGACCAAATTGAAGCCGTTGTCGGATGGATGGCAGCTAACGCATCGACTTCAATTAGTTCCAGATCCTCTCAGGTCCTGAGCACTGAAGAGCACCCATCTGTCTCTTCACCACCTGCCAAATTGCCCAGGCAGTCAGAGAGCCCTGGACAGGAGCCATCTCTACTTCTGTTCTCTGAATCTCTTGGCTTGGAAAGAGGGGGCCAGCCAAGCAGAATTCTAGAATTTGAAGAAGAGGTAGTATGCAGTGATGCGCAACCGTTTTGTCTCTCTGAATCTGAAGAGGCGGGTGGGCCAGTGCCTATGGTCAGCAGCACACCTCAGTACGCATCTGATGATGAGACTCAGGTGCCACTTTCTGGTGCGTACTGTGCTGTCGAGACTACCCAGGAGAAGCAGTTGTTTGAAGAGGGTGGTGTAGATGATGAGGTCCTTGACCCATCATGGCGTGAGGGACAGGAAGGTGGTGGGAGAAGCTCTGAGGAAGAGATTCCCCGAACGGCCCAAAAAGGAGGGAGAGGGAGGGGGCAGACTTGGTTGCCTGTAGCCTCCACTTCGGCACCCATTAGGAGCATGGCTCTTCCAAAATCCAAAGCGGGCGCTCCCAAGACTTGCAGTGCCTGGTCCTTTTTTGACACAGTTGCAGATGACATTTGCTTTGTCAAATGCAAGCTGTGTAATCAGAAGGTGAAAAGAGGGAAAAGTGTCAGCAACCTCAATACCACAAATATGTGGAAACATGTGCGGACCAAGCACGTGGTGGAGTTACACAAACACACTGAAGACCTAGGCCAACCTACAGCGCCACCTACCACCTCTTCAGCTCGTGTTGTAGCCTCTTCCTCCAGCTCACACACAGCTGGTTCGGCTTCCTCACAGGATCGCCATGGAAGAATCTCTGGCACTGTTGTACAGAGACACAGTGTAATTCCACCCACAGCACCACTTTCCCAGTCATCCTCACACTCCCAGGCCAGTCTACAGCCATCGTTAGCACAGGCATGGGAGAAAAGGCGCCCATACTCGGCAAACCACCCCCGAGCACAGGCTCTGAATGCTGGCATTGCTAAACTACTGGCCCTTGAAATGCTATCATTCAGGCTGGTGGAGAATGACACATTCCGTAACTTTATGGCATTGGCAGTCCCACAATACAACGTGCCCAGCCGCTTTTATTTCAGCAGGCAAGCCGTCCCTGCCCTGCAACATCATGTGGAGGGAAAAATTAAACATGCGCTACAAAACGCCGTCAGTAGCAAGGTCTACCTGACCACTGATGCGTGGACCAGTAAGCATGGACAGGGACGATACCTTTCCCTCACTGCCCATTGGGTAAATGTTGTGGAGCCGGGTACAGATCTTGAGAGTGGCGCTGTACGTGTTCTGCCAACTCCAAGGATTGCAGGAATCCAGTCTGTACACATTGACTCCTCCTCATACTCCAGTTCCTCTGAATCAGCGCTGCAGGAGCCGTCACGGTCTACCTCCACATCGACCCGTGAACGGTTACCTGTTATGATGACCGATATGAGCACAGCCGTGGCCAAACGTCAACAGGCCGTATTAAAATTAATTTCTTTGGGGAATCGAAGCCACACAGCGCAGGAGCTCTGGAATGCCATCAAGCAGCAGAGTGACGTGTGGTTTGTGCCAGCGAATCTCCAGCCAGGCATGGTAGTGTGTGACAATGGCCGAAATCTGGTGGCAGCTCTGGGCCTAGGCAACCTCACTCACATCCCATGTCTGGCACATGTGCTCAACTTGGTCGTGCAGAGTTTTTTGAGGGACTATCCGGATCTTGATGCACTGCTTCACAAGGTCCGCATAGAGTGCGCTCACTTGCGGCGTTCCAGCAATGCAAGATCACGCATTGCAGCTCTGCAGCGCCGATTATGTCTTCCGGAACATCGCATCATATGTGACCTACCCACCAGGTGGAATTCAACGTTACATATGTTGGAGAGGTTGTGTGAGCAGCAGGCAGCAGTAATGGAGTACCAGCTGCAGCAGGCGCAAACAAGTCGCAGTGCGCGCCGTTCACACTTCACCACCACTGAGTGGGCCTCTATGAAGGACATTTGCCACGTTTTGCGTGCCTTCGATTATTCCACGCGGATGGCGAGTGCAGATGATGCACTAGTCAGCATGACTATCCCCCTTATCTGCCTGCTTGAAAAAACACTGCAAGCACTAAGGGACGAGGTTTTGGAAGAGGTGGAGGATGAGGAGTCACAAATGCCATCTGCTTCTCTACAGTCTGCGCAACGTGGTTCCTCACAAAGGCCTAGGCAGGGGACACTTTGTGAGGAGGATGAGGAGGAGTCAATGGATGAGGAAGACATCTGTCCAGAGGAGGGAGGTACACAATGCTCTAGTAGTCAGTATCTAGAGCGAGGGTGGGGTGATGCAGAGCAGGCAGAGATCACGCATCAAGCAGGGGACAGCGTTTCTTGGCCAGTTGGCAGTCTGCAGCACATGGTTGATTTCATGCTGCAGTGCCTGAGAAACGACCGCCGCATCGCCCACATTCTCAACACGGCTGATTATTGGGTGTCCACCCTCCTAGATCCTCGCTACCGGGACAACTTACAAAGCCTCATAACACCGTTGAACCGGGAGCGTAAAATGCGGGAGTACCAAGACGCACTGGTGCATTCCATTATGTTCTCCATTCCAACCGAGAGCAGTGCTGCTAGTGCTTTACAAAGCAGCTCAGTGCGTCGAGGCAGTGGAGGAAGCTCTGCACAAAGAGGGAGCAGAAGCAGCGCCTCAGCACAAGGCAAGACCAGTATGGCCGAAATGTGGCAAAGTTTTGTGTCCCCGCCGCCACAAATGTCTACACCATCACAGATGGCTCCAGTCAGCAGGAGGCAACGTTTCCGTCAGATGGTGACAGACTACATGTCTTGCCCTCTTAGTGTACTCCCAGACGGCTCTTCTCCCTTCAAGTTTTGGGTCTGTAAGCTGGATACATGGCCAGAGCTTAGTCAGTATGCACTGGAGGTGCTAGCTTGCCCTGCTGCTAGTGTATTATCGGAACGCGTCTTTAGTGCCGCAGGTGGTGTACTAACAGACCGTCGCATGCGACTATCCTCCGATAACGTTGACCGGCTTACTTTTCTCAAAATGAACAAGGCCTGGATCTCTCATGAATTTGCCAGTCCTCTTCCAGAATAAATAATTGATTGGCAACAGTATCCAGGTCTCCTGTTCTGTTCATGTTTCTACCACCTGAACTGTAATCCCTGAGCTCCAACACCGCCAGTTGGCGCTCGGAAGTGCCGTCTGCACAGTCAACACTTGCTGCCGTGTTATTGGGGTTCAGTAACGTCAGCTGTTCCCCTGCTGTGCGGACGGCAATTTCTCCTGCTCTGTCCACATCCACTGTACTACTGATTTAAAACCTCCTCCAAATACACCTCTGGCTCCTCTGTTTTCAGTATTATCCCTGAGCTCCAACACCGCCAGTTGGCGCTCGGAAGTGCCGTCTGCACAGTCAACACTTGCTGCCGTGTTATTGGGGTTCAGTAACGTCAGCTGTTCCCCTGCTGTGCGGACGGCAATTTCTCCTGCTCTGTCCACATCCACTGTACTACTGATTTAAAACCTCCTCCAAATACACCTCTGGCTCCTCTGTTTTCAGTATTATCCCTGAGCTCCAACACCGCCAGTTGGCGCTCGGAAGTGCCGTCTGCACAGTCAACACTTGCTACCATGTTATTGGGGTTCAGTAACGTCAGCTGTTCCCCTGCTGTGCGGATGGCAATTTCTCCTGCTCTGTCCACATTCTCACTACTACAGATTTTAAAGTTGCTCCAATTACACCTCTGGCTCCTCTGTTTTCAGTATTATCCCTGAGCTCCAACACCGCCAGTTGGCGCTCGGAAGTGCCGTCTGCACAGTCAACACTTGCTGCGGTGTTATTGGGGTTCGGTAACGTCAGCTGTTCCCCTGCTGTGTTCACGGCAATTTCTCCTGCTCTGTCCATATTCACTGTGCTACTTATTTAAAACTTGCTCCAATTACACCTCTGGCTCCTCTCTATTTTTATTCTTATCCCTGGGCTCCAGCACCGCCAGTTGGCGCTCGGAAGTGCTGTCTGCACAGTCAACACTTGCTGCCATGTTATTGGGGTTCGGTAACGTCAGCTGTTCCCCTGCTGTGTTCACGGCAATTTCTCCTGCTCTGTCCATATTCACTGTGCTACTTATTTAAAACTTGTTCCAATTACACCTCTGGCTCCTCTCTATTTTTATTCTCATCCCTGGGCTCCAGCACCGCCAGTTGGCGCTCGGAAGTGCTGTCTGCACAGTCAACACTTGCTGCCGTGTTATTGGGGTTCGGTAACGTCAGCTGTTCCCCTGCTGTACGGACGGCAATTTCTCCTGCTTTGTCCACATCCACTGTACTACACATTTTAAAGTTGCTCCAATTACACCTCTGGCTCCTCTGTTTTCATTCTTATCCCTGGGCTCCAGCACCGCCAGTTGGCGCTCGGAAGTGCCGTCTGCACAGTCAACACTTGCTGCGGTGTTATTGGGGTTCGGTAACGTCAGCTGTTCCCCTGCTGTGTTCACGGCAATTTCTCCTGCTCTGTCCATATTCACTGTGCTACTTATTTAAAACTTGCTCCAATTACACCTCTGGCTCCTCCGTTTTTAGTATTTACCCTGGGCTCCAATACCGCTAGTTGCTGCTCAGAAGTGCCGTCTGCACAGTCAACGCTTGCTCCAGTGTTATTGGGGTTCAGTAACGTCAGCTGATCCCCAGCTGTGTGTCCGGCAAATTCTCCTGCTTTGTCCACATCCACTGTACTACGGATTTAAAACCTCCTCCAAATACACCTCTGGCTCCTCTGTTTTTAGTATTTACCCTGGGCTCCAGCACCGCCAGCTGGTTCTCGGCAGTTCCATTGGCTCTTGTACCTTCTGCTACCCATCCGGGTTCCAGTACCGTCAGCTGGTCCTCGGTAGTTCCATTTGCTCTTGTATCTTCTGCTACCCATCCGGGTTCCAGTACCGTCAGCTGGTTCTCGGCAGTGTCTTTGGCACGGGTACTCCCTCCTGCCCAGCCTGGTTCCAGCACGCCAGCTGTTTCCGGGTAGTGTCAACGTCACTTTGCCTCCAATGCGTTGTCCTGTCGTGTTGCGGTCGGGTTAGCCGACTCTATGGTGCCTGCAGTTTAGGTGACTCCTATGTGGGCTGCGGGATCTGGCAATGAAGGCTGGTTCCATAGTGCCAATAGGACAAGCACCCCCTGTAGGACTGTGGGTTTTGGTAACTGCGGCCGGCTCGCGGCCTTGAACTTTTTTTTACATGGGTACCTTCTGCTACCCATCCGGGTTCCAGTACCGTCAGCTGGTTCTCGGCAGTGCCTTTGGATTAGGTGCCTCCTTCTCGGTATCCAAGTTCCACCAACGTCTGCTGGTCCTTGGTAGTGCTTTCTGGCACAGGTACCTCCTGCTTAGTAACCGAGTTCCAGTAACATCAGCTGGTCCTCGGTAGTTCCATTGGCTCTTGTACCTTCTGCTACCCATCCGGGTTCCTGTACCGTCAGCTGGTCCTCGGTAGTTCCATTTGCTCTTGTATCTTCTGCTACCCATCCGGGTTCCAGTACCGTCAGCTGGTTCTCGGCAGTGTCTTTGGCACGGGTACTCCCTCCTGCCCAGCCTGGTTCCAGCATGCCAGCTGTTTCCGGGTAGTGTCAACGTCACTTTGCCTCCAATGCGTTGTCCTGTCGTGTTGCGGTCGGGTTAGCCGACTCTATGGTGCCTGCAGTTTAGGTGACTCCTATGTGGGCTGCGGGATCTGGCAATGAAGGCTGGTTCCATAGTGCCAATAGGACAAGCACCCCCTGTAGGACTGTGGGTTTTGGTAACTGCGGCCGGCTCGCGGCCTTGAACTTTTTTTTACATGGGTACCTTCTGCTACCCATCCGGGTTCCAGTACCGTCAGCTGGTTCTCGGCAGTGCCTTTGGATTAGGTGCCTCCTTCTCGGTATCCAAGTTCCACCAACGTCTGCTGGTCCTTGGTAGTGCTTTCTGGCACAGGTACCTCCTGCTTAGTAACCGAGTTCCAGTAACATCAGCTGGTCCTCGGTAGTTCCATTGGCTCTTGTACCTTCTGCTACCCATCCGGGTTCCTGTACCGTCAGCTGGTCCTCGGTAGTTCCATTTGCTCTTGTATCTTCTGCTACCCATCCGGGTTCCAGTACCGTCAGCTGGTTCTCGGCAGTGTCTTTGGCACGGGTACTCCCTCCTGCCCAGCCTGGTTCCAGCACGCCAGCTGTTTCCGGGTAGTGTCAACGTCACTTTGCCTCCAATGCGTTGTCCTGTCGTGTTGCGGTCGGGTTAGCCGACTCTATGGTGCCTGCAGTTTAGGTGACTCCTATGTGGGCTGCGGGATCTGGCAATGAAGGCTGGTTCCATAGTGCCAATAGGACAAGCACCCCCTGTAGGACTGTGGGTTTTGGTAACTGCGGCCGGCTCGCGGCCTTGAACTTTTTTTTACATGGGTACCTTCTGCTACCCATCCGGGTTCCAGTACCGTCAGCTGGTTCTCGGCGGTGCCTTTGGATTAGGTGCCTCCTTCTCGGTATCCAAGTTCCACCAACGTCTGCTGGTCCTTGGTAGTGCTTTCTGGCACAGGTACCTCCTGCTTAGTAACCGAGTTCCAGTAACATCAGCTGGTCCTCGGTAGTTCCATTGGCTCTTGTACCTTCTGCTACCCATCCGGGTTCCAGTACCGTCAGCTGGTCCTCGGTAGTTCCTCAGCTTTCTTGTACCTTCTGCTACATTTCCAAGTTCAAGCTTTTTGAAATGGTTCTTGGTAATCACTCTGGATCTCCCTGACGAGGACCCTGAAGACGAGGACCCTGAAGACCAACCCTAAGAAGACGAGGACCCCGAAGACAATGACCCTGAAGACGAGGACCCTGAAGACCACCCCGAAGAAGACGAGGACCCTGAAGACCACCCCGAAGAAGACGAGGACCCTGAAGACCACCCCGAAGAAGACGAGGACCCCGAAGACGAGGACCCAGAAGACCAACCCGAAGAAGACGAGGACCCCGAAGACGAGGACCCCCGAAGACGACGACCCTGAAGACCACCCCGAAGAAGACCAAGAAGATGACCCTGAAGAAGTTGACCAAGAAGACAAAGAAGAGAAGACAAGCACCAAGATACAGAAGAACAAGAGACAGAAAACCAAGAAGCAGAAATACAAGAAGCTGCAGAACAAAAAGCGGAAGAACATTAAGCATAAGACTAAAAATCAGAGCAAAAGATAATATCTAAATTATAAGCAGAAGATGACTAAGCAGTGTATGGGGGTGAGTCCGTTCCTCCTCGTGGTGCCCCTGGAAAAGACCTGCTGCTGCAGGCCAAACTGAACGCGGACAAATCCTGTTGTAAATCTTTTGTGACGGGCAGAACGAAAGGTGTAATGTCCAACCTTTTATAGATAACAACTACAGGAATGCCTGTCACAAATAAGAATATGATGAAGAAGAAGAATATGAAGAAGATGAAGAAGTAGAATATGAAGAATGTAAAAAAAAGAATAATACGAAGAAGGTGAAGAAGAAGAAGGTGAAGAAGAAGTGGATGAAAAAGATGCTGAGGATGATGAAGGAGAAAGTGTGGGAGAAGTAAAAAAGAAGGTGAAGAGCATGGAAGTAGTGAAACATAAATATCTGACAAAATATAAAAATACTTAACATAGTTAATATTTCCGTAACTCAGAACATAATAAAAAAATAGTAATACCTGCTATTCCATTTGACTGGGCTAAACCTCTATGCCTTTATTGTCTCCCCCACCTCCCCCAATACATTCTACATTATTCTTAGTTGTTTTCCTTCATGTAGAAATAACCTACAAGGAAAGAAAGGGTTTATTTTAATTCCGATATTTATGTCCCATTGACTTGCATTGGTTTCCGGTATCGGAATCGGCGATATCCGATACTTTTTCGGTATCGGTCCGATCCAATCCGATCCGATATTTCCCGATATCGGAAGGTATCGCTCAACACTAGTGATAATTCTAAGTGGTATGTGTGGAGAAAACCAGGCACTGCTCATCACCTGCCTAATACAATCCCAACAGTGAAACATGGTGGTGGCAGTTGTTAGAAACCTCCTGTTAGTTTTTTCTATTTTGTGGTCACATGACCTTCTGCCTATTTATTCCAGCTCCGCCCTTCAGGCTTTGCTGGACTTCAGTGTTACTTTGACTCTTAATCTAGCCAGGTGCTTTGTACCTACTGTATCTCTCTAGTTTGTTTGGTCCTTGGACCACTAAGTACTTTTGTCTGTTTGTCTTCTTCTGCTACTACTTCTGCCAGGAGGTGTCCAATTTTGTCCCAGTCCTTAGTTCTTTTAGGGACCCCTCCCTTTAATCTATAGGTCTGCGTTCAGACTAGCCGCGGACGAAAGCGGGTCTGTTCACAAGGAACAGGTTGCCTGCTGCATCGTAGGGAATCAGCTTAGTCCTATTGTATGGACAGATTTCCTCTCTTTCCTTAGTTCTTGTAGCAGATCATAACAGCAGTATCATGCTATGGGTGTGTTTTTCAACTGCAGGGACAGGACGACTGGTTGCAATTGAAGGAAACATGAATGCGGCCAAGTACAGAGATATCCTGGATGAAAACCTCTTCCAGAGTGCTCTGCACCTCAGACTTGGCCAAAGGTTCACCTTCCAACAAGACAATGACCCTAAGCACACAGCTAAAATAACAAAGGAGTGGCTTCAGAACAACTATGTGACCATTCTTGACTGGCCCAGCCAGAGCCCTGACCTAAACCCAATTGAGCATCTTTGGAGAGACCTGAAAATGGCTGTCCACCAACGTTTACCATTCATCCTGATGGAACTGGAGAGGATCTGCAAGGAAGAATGGCAGAGGATCCCAAAATGCAGGTGTGAAAAACTTGTTGCATCATTTCCAAGAAAACTCATGGCTGTACTAGCCCAAAAGGGTGCTTCTACTCAATACTGAGCAAAGGGTCTGAATACTTATGCCCGTGTGATATTTCAGTTTTTCTTTTTTATTAAATTTGCAAAAATTTCTACATTTATGTTTTCTTTCAGTCAAGATGGGGTGCAGAGTGGACTTTAATGAGAAAAAAATGAACTTTTTAGAATTTACCAAATGGCTGCAATGAAACAAAGAGTGAAAAATGTAAAGGGGTCTGAATACTTTCCGTACCCAGTGTACATGCATGGAAATAAATGCAGAATTATATTTCTTAATACTGCAGTATCAGATCCTGTCTTGAATTTAACCCCTGTGGTATCCAATGTGAAAATCCACAGGGACTCCCAGTTCAGAAGTTTGCACTTATGATCCCCCCCTCGTGTGGATCTATATACCTTCTCTATCTCCATATATTTAAAGAATGAGGTGTCACCTTTATGAACTCTCGCAAAATGCCTCGATACTGCTGATGTATTTATGGCTTCCAAATTAATCGCATCAGAAAGATGTCTTCTGATACGGACTTTCAGCGCACCTGTGGTACAACCCACATAGTGGACCTTACACAAGGTGCATTCTATAAGGTATATAACCCCTGATGAATTACAATTGAGGAAATCATGAATTTTATATTCTCTATCATTACTTAAGGACATAAAACTATCTGTTTTAACCGCATGTAGACACGCTTTGCACCGATTGGCTCCACATCTGAAGAAACCTTTTGTGCTGAGTAGAGATGAGCGTTGTTCTACTCGAACTGTTCGCCAATCTCAAATTCGAGCTGTTTTGGGCGGTGTTCGAGCCGTTCGGCGAACACGAACGATTTTAAAAAAATTCGGCTGTTCGAGGTTATGTTCGATAACTGTTCGTGCACCAAAATCATAACTGGATTTTTCTCAGTAATGCTGAAAATTAATGTTAATACGCAGTTTCAGTGTACAGCGGGGTGGGGGGAGGGGCAGGGGATGGATCTCTGCAGGAATAATGAAGATCTCCATTTTTTTTTCTCTTTCCCGCATTTGCAGTGGGGAGGTGCAATCTGTCAGCCTATCAGCAGCGCACACACGGAGCGAAGTGCTTTTTTTCACACAAGCAAGGGCATGTGTCATTGGCAGTGTATGTCACCTGTCCTTGCCCTATAAGACCAAGCCATTTTCCCTGTCGCCACCATTTTCTCACTGCTGCAGCTGCGTGTTAGACGGCACCGCTGTTGCTGTGTGCGCTATACCTTGTTAATTTCAAGCCAATTTTCGCACAAATCTACAGATAGCTTGGGAGTAGGGAATAGTTGTGATTGCAGTCCTTTTAAGGACTAGGTTACAGCATTTCCTACGACTTTTATCAGGCAAGTCTGTGCTCTTAAATAGATAGATTGTGGGAGTAAAGACTAATTGTAATTGCAGTCCTTTTCAGGACTAAGTTACATAAGTTCCTATCAGTTTTTGCCAGGCAAGTCTGTGCCAGTGCTGTGCAAGTTTTTTTCACAGCATTTGGCTAAATCTAGCAAAGCTAATCCTTTTTGGCCTATTGCAGAGTGTGTTAGTCAGTGGAGTAGCCTATCTGTGTTGCAAGCTACACCACCTGTGTATAGAATACCAATTTTTTTACTGCACCTAGTGAAGTAAAACCTTTTGGGCATAGCATCATTCTATTAGTCCATCTATACTGACCTCCATCAGTTTGCAAATTGAATATAATTTTTTTCTGCATCTAGCTCTGAAAAAATATTTGGCCTTCTAGCAGTGTGTGGGACTTGTTCTATTAGTCCATCTATACTGACCTCCATCAGGTTGAAAATTTAATATAATTTTTTCTGCATCTACCTCTGAAAAAATATTTGGGCTTCTAGCAGTGTGTGGGACTTGTTCTATTAGTCCATCTATACTGACCTCCATCAGGTTGCAAATTAAAAATAATTTTTATCTGCATCTAGCTCTGAAAAAATATTTGGGCTTCTAGCAGTGTGTGGGACTTGTTCTATTAGTCCATCTATACTGACCTCCATCAGGTTGCAAATTAAAAATAATTTTTATCTGCATCTAGCTCTGAAAAAATATTTGGGCTTCTAGCAGTGTGTGGGACTTGTTCTATTAGTCCATCTATACTGACCTCCATCAGGTTGCAAATTAAAAATAATTTTTATCTGCATCTAGCTCTGAAAAAATATTTGGGCTTCTAGCAGTGTGTGGGACTTGTTCTATTAGTCCATCTATACTGACCTCCATCAGGTTGCAAATTAAAAATAATTTTTATCTGCATCTAGCTCTGAAAAAATATTTGGGCTTCTAGCAGTGTGTGGGACTTGTTCTATTAGTCCATCTATACTGACCTCCATCAGGTTGCAAATTAAAAATAATTTTTATCTGCATCTAGCTCTGAAAAAATATTTGGGCTTCTAGCAGTGTGTGGGACTTGTTCTATTAGTCCATCTATACTGACCTCCATCAGGTTGCAAATTGAATATCATTTTTTTCTGCATCTAGCTCTGAAAAAATATTTGGGCTTCTAGCAGTGTGTGGGACTTGGTCTATTAGTCCATCTATACTGAACTCCATCAGGTTGAAAATTAAAAATAATTTTTATCTGCATCTAGCTCTGAAAAAATATTTGGCCTTCTAGCAGTGTATGGGACTTGTTCTATTAGTCCATCTATACTGACCTCCATCAGGTTGCAAATTGAATATAATTTTTTTCTGCATCTAGCTCTGAAAAAATATTTGGCCTTTTAGCAGTGTGTGGGACTTTCTCTATTAGTCCATCTATACTGACCTCCATCAGGTTGCAAATTAAAAATAATTTTTATCTGCATCTAGCTCTAAAAAAATATTTGGCCTTCTAGCAGTGTGTGGGACTTGTTCTATTAGTCCATCTATACTGACCTCCATCAGGTTGCAAATTAAAAAAAAATTTTTGTCTGCATCTAGCTGTGAAAAAATATTTGCCCTTCTAGCAGTGTGTGGGACTTGTTCTATTAGTCCATCTATACTGACCTCCATCAGGTTGCAAATTAAAAATAATTTTTATCTGCATCTAGCTCTGAAAAAATATTTGCCCTTCTAGCAGAGTGTGGGACTTGTTCTATTTGTCCATCTATACTGACCTCCATCAGGTTGCAAATTAAAAATATTTTTTTGTCTGCATCTAGCTCTGAAAAAATATTAGCCCTTCTAGCAGAGTGTGGGAGTTGTTCTATTAGTCCATCTATACTGACCTCCATCAGGTTGCAAATGAAAAATAATTTTTATCTGCATCTAGCTCTGAAAAAATATTTGGGCTTCTAGCAGTGTGTGGGACTTGGTCTATTAGTCCATCTATACTGACCTCCATCAGGTTGCAAATTCAAAATAATTTTTTGTCTGCATCTAGCTCTGAAAAAATATTTGCCCTTCTAGCAGTGTGTGGGACTTGTTCTATTAGTCCATCTATACTGACCTCCATCAGGTTGCAAATTAAAAATAATTTTTTGTCTGCATCTAGCTCTGAAAAAATATTTGCCCTTCTAGCTGTGTGTGGGACTTGTTCTATTCGTTCATCTATACTGACCTCCATCAGGTTGCAAATGAAAAATAATTTTTATCTGCATCTAGCTCTGAAAAAATATTTGCCCTTCTAGCAGTGTGTGGGACTTGTTCTATTAGTCCATCTATACTGACCTCCATCAGGTTGCAAATGAAAAATAATTTTTATCTGCATCTAGCTCTGAAAAAATATTTGCCCTTCTAGCTGTGTGTGGGACTTGTTCTATTAGTCCATCTATACTGACCTCCATCAGGTTGCAAATTAAAAATAATTTTTATCTGCATCTAGCTCTGAAAAAATATTTGGGCTTCTAGCAGTGTGTGGGACTTGTTCTATTAGTCCATCTATACTGACCTCCATCAGGTTGCAAATTAAAAATAATTTTTATCTGCATCTAGCTCTGAAAAAATATTTGGCCTTCTATCAGTGTGTGTGACTTGTTCTATTAGTCCATCTATACTGACCTCCATCAGGTTGCAAATTCAAAATAATTTTTTATCTGCATCTAGCTCTGAAAAAATATTTGCCCTTCTAGCAGTGTGTGGGACTTGTTCTATTAGTCCATCTATACTGACCTCCATCAGGTTGCAAATTAAAAATAATTTTTTTGTCTGCATCTAGCTCTGAAAAAATATTTGCCCTTCTAGCTGTGTGTGGGACTTGTTCTATTAGTTCATCTATACTGACCTCCATCAGGTTGCAAATTAAAAAGAATTTTTATCTGCATCTAGCTCTGAAAAAATATTTGCCCTTCTAGCAGTGTGTGGGACTTGTTCTATTAGTCCATCTATACTGACCTCCATCAGGTTGCAAACTAAAAATAATTTTTATCTGCATCTAGCTCTGAAAAAATATTTGGCCTTCTAGCAGTGTGTGGGACTTGTTCTATTAGTCCAACTATACTGACGTCCATCAGGTTGCAAGTTAAAAATAATTTTTATCTGCATCTAGCTCTGAAAAAATATTTGCCCTTCTAGCAGTGTGTGGGACTTGTTCTATTAGTCCATCCATACTGACCTCCATCAGGTTGCAAATTAAAAATAATTTTTATCTGCATTTAGCTCTGAAAAAAATATTTGGGCTTCTAGCAGTGTGTGGGACTTGTTCTATTAGTCCATCTATACTGACCTCCATCAGGTTGCAAATTAAAAATAATTTTTATCTGCATCTAGCTCTGAAAAAATATTTGGCCTTCTAGCAGTGTGTGTGACTTGGTCTATTACTCCATCTATACTGACCTCCATCAGGTTGCAAATTGAATATAATTTTTTTCTGCATCTAGCTCTGAAAAAATATTTGGGCTTCTAGCAGTGTGTGGGACTTGTTCTATTAGTCCATCTATACTGACCTCCATCAGGTTGCAAGTTGAATATAATTTTTTTCTGCATCTAGCTCTGAAAAAATATTTGGCCTTCTAGCAGTGTGTGGGACTTGTTCTATTAGTCCATCTATACTGACCTCCATCAGGTTGCAAATTAAAAATAATTTTTATCTGCATCTAGCTCTGAAAAAATATTTGGACTTCTAGCTGTGTGTGGGACTTGTTCTATTAGTCCATCTATACTGACCTCCATCAGGTTGCAAATTGAATATAATTTTTTTCTGCATCTAACCCAGACGATAGTTTTGGCCTAATACCACAGTTTGGCCACTCAGCTCTGCTCGGTTCCCATCCATTGTTTTTTTGTGCAAATGACTCGCCCCCTGGGCCATGTTTGGGGTGCGGCGCGCGTGCGCGCGGGGAATACCCGGAGCCGGATCCGATGGGGGTAGTAGTCTTCGTGTGGCGGTGACCCGGTCCGTGCCCAGGGTGGTCAAACTAAGTGGCGTTATTGATATAATGGTATTAGTGTCCGACTACGCCACCCGTTGAATGCGGCTATGAAGCCGCCGCTGCAGGGCAGTCCGCTGAGGCCGGTGGTACGGATGTGCAGCGTGGATGGTATAGCCCCCAACGGGAGGGGTATGGCCTCAGGGCAGAGGATGAGAATGATGTTGGGAGAGATGGTGTGTATGTCCCAGCACTGATGGTGCCGGTGCGACGAGGAATCACTGAGACGTGCAATTGCAGTTTTCACAGCTTTACTCACAGTTCTTTATCAGGTCCCTTGTGCACAGTTAGGACCACCCGAGCCGTGCTGCGTCCACCAGGTGCGGGACTCGGCCAACTCCCAGGCAGTTCCAGAGCGTGGTCCTGAGCTCCCCTCTCTTCCTTCCTACTGGCCGTCCCCACCAGGGATCCACCTTTGTCCAGCTCCCTCGGGCCTTCTAGTGGTGAAACCTTTCCCGGTTTCCCTGACCCTATATGGTATGCCTTCCTGGTAGATATGGCGAGGGGTCGCGCCAAAACTTGTCCACGACCTCCGGTTCCTGGCTAAGGATAATTGGCCTCCACCAGTTTGCGATCCGGCACCCTGTTCTGCCAACCCTTCACCCGTTATTCCGTGGGATCTTAGGGTTCCCTCTTTTCCTGCGTCTCTGGGCCTTTCCTGGTGTTTCTGTTCCTTCTTCCTCTTACTTCTCTCTCTCTCTGCTTCAGGCCTCCACTCCAGGCCTGGCTCTGGAGCTGGGCCCAGACTGAGCCACAGCTCCCTGTCAGCCCTCTCTGGCTGAGCTCCTCTCTGCACAGAACAGACCCTGTCCTAAGATGGTGCCCACCTTATATACTCCCTCTGACACCCGAGCCCAGGTGACGAGCAACCAATGGGCTCCTACCTCTGCCCAGAGTCCCTCCCCTCTCTGCTCCTACACCACTAGGATGTTCCTCCCCCCTCCCCACTCCAGCCAGGGACAGAAGCTGTCGTACCTGCACATCTATCTGGTGGGAGTACCGTTGATCTGTCACCCGGAAATGGGGTGAGTGTGGTGCATGCAGCTATCTGAGCCCAGTTCCACACTCCATCCTTACCCGGGAGTGGAATACCACACCTCTGGTCTGAGGTGCAATACCCCTGTAGCAGCCGAGTCCTCGGGGTGCTACACAAACATCTCCAGAGTTGTGAATTAGTTAACCACCAAAATGAGTGGAAAAAGGCCTGCTGCTGGTGCAAAGGGGAATAGGCGTGTTGGGAAGGGGAAAAAAGGTTGTGTCCGTGGGGTAGGTGTTAAAGCAACAGTAACATCTGCAGAAGAAAGACCATCTTCCAGCCAAACTAAAATGTCTACTTCTTTTAGCGGACAATGTGATAAGATCCCTTTCTTACGGCCACGCCAATCGCTACAAATTCCAGATGAGGCACAAAAACAGCAGGTGCTTCAACGGGTATCAAGTGCTCCTTTAAGTGGGCTCTCCTCCACATCAACTTCAACATCACAAATACTCCAGTCCTCAGAGGTGTCACCCCAATAGCACTTGCTTCCTCACAGCTCCCATATCTCCAGCTGCCTGTCTGAGTATGAGGTAGAACAGATGGTTGAGTCTGCAGAGCTGTTTACTCATACTATAGCCTGGGAATCAGAGGTCGGCTCCAGCGCTTCTGTGAATCCAGACGAGGAAATGATCTGCACTGATGCCCAGAATCTTTATGAGTCGGATCCAGGACCAGACGCAGAAGGTTCTGAACATAATGTAGACCCTCATTCCCAAACTGTAACTCCTGTTGGTGGAGACAATACCTGATTGGAGCGACAACTTTAGTTTTTTGTCAGGGCAGGAACAGGTTGGCTCTGAGGACGACGGGTGTGATAACACACAGGGTGATGATGATGAGGTTGGAGATCCCACTTACTGTCAACCCACAGTCAGCCAAGAGATGAGGTCAGCAGAGGAGGTGGAGGAGGATGCTAGTGACGACGAGGTCAGGTTGCGCCTTCCTGGACAGAGACGTAGTACTGGAAGCACGTCAACAACTGCATCCTCAAACACAACTCTGCCTCTGACCACAAGTCGTGGTGGCTCTTCAGGTCGCATGGGTGCTAAGCCTTGCATAGCCTGGGCATTTTTTCAGATCGATAAAGATGACCCAACTCGTGTTATCTGTAACATTTGTCAACAAAAGCTAAGTAGAGGTAAAAAAATACATAGTTTGAGTACTTCATGCATGAACCGGCACATGGACATGAAGCATAAGTTGCAGTGGGAAGCTCACTGTGCTACAATGCGGCCTAGCCGGCCGGGCCAACCACCATCTGCCCCATCTTGTGCATCTGAGGCCTCTTCATCCTCTGTGACTGGGGGAACAGCAGTCACACCTGTTTTGGGACGCAGATCTGCCACCTCTTTACCCGCAACAGCCAGCGTGATTGGCAGGTCATCATTTTCTTTGGAGGTGGTAACACCAGCTGGTGTTGAGCGCTGTCCGACATCGATAGCACCACCTTTGGATCAAGGCAACCTAACATGTCCGCCTGCATCTTCCTCACAGACCGGCAGTTTGCCGGGGACACCCTTATCAACCCCGTCTAAGCACAACAGCCAGCCCTCGGTCCCTCAGATGTGGACAAGTAAAAGACCATTTCCTCCTAGCCATGAGAAAGCTAAGAGGTTGAATTTCACCGTCTGCAAGCTCTTGGCTACAGAAATGCTGCCTTTCCACCTGGTGGACACAGAGGATTTTCGAGACCTTATGTCCGTTGCAGTGCCCCAGTACCAGATGCCCAGTCGGCACTGCTTCTCAAAGAAAGGTGTGCCTGCGCTCCACCAGCATGTCGCACACAATATCACCGCTTCTTTGAGAAACCTGCACCCAAAGCCTGTCTGGTCATGCCACAAGCTTTCTAACTGCGCAGAAGGGATCCTGCACACCTCCTTACTATGCTGGCAGTAGGGCTCAACGTCATCAGGCGGTTTTTACTTTGAAATGTCTGGGAAATGTGAGTCACACAGCTGAGGAGTTGTGGTCAGCTCTGGAGAACCAATTTCATGAATGGTTGTCTCCACTGGACCTGAAACCAGGGAAGGCCATGTGCAACAATGCTGCAAACCTGGGTGCGGCCCTTCGCCGGGGCAATGTCACACATGTGCCTTGTATGGCTCACGTGTTGAACCTGGTTGTCCAGCAATTTTTAGCCCACTATCCCGGACTAGATGGCCTTCTGCAGAGGGCACGGTCGCTGTGTGCTCACTTCCGCCATTCGCATCCCGCAGCTCAGCGACTTACATCTCTACAGAAGTCGTTGGGCCTGCCACTTCACCGGCTAAAATGCGATGTGCCTACCCGGTGGAATTCAACTATGCACATGTTGCAGTGACTGTGGCAGCACCGACAAGCCTTGGTGCAATACGTTCTGACGTATAGCCTGGGCCAACGAGATCCAGAGGTGGGGCAAATCACGCTGGAGGAGTGGTCTCAGATCAGGGACATATGCACCCTTCTGCACAGTTTTGAAATGGCGACGAAGATGTTTAGTGCTGACGATGTCATTATCAGCATGGCTATTCCAGTGATTTACATGCTGGAGCACATGTTAAACAGAATTCGGAGTCAGGTGGTGGCACAAGAGGAGGTGGAGGAAGTAGAGGAGGAGGAGTTGTATGCGGAAGGGCTAACATCTGCAAGGTCCAGACTGTCGGCAGCACCAAGGCGGCAGGCATGTGAGGGTGGGGGAGATGGTTTTACCAGGGCGCATGGTAGCAGCCAAACTAGTGAGGAAGTTGCAGGAGCCCAGGAAGAAGTGGAGGACGAACTGATGGAAGACTCATCAGACGAGGGAGACCTTGATCACATTTCTGTTGTGCGAGGTTGGGGGGAGAGGACAGAGGAAGGAAGCATGATTGATACCTCGCCACCAACACAACAGGGACTTGGTGCTCCTGGATGCGCAAGACACATGAGTGCCTTCTTGCTGCACTACCTGCAACATGACCCTCGAATTGTGAGAATTAGAAATAATCCTGACTACTGGGTTGCCACACTGTTAGATCCCCGGTACAAAAGTAAATTTGCAGAAATTATTCCTGCCATAGAAAGGGATGCACGTATGCAGGAGTATCAGCAGAGACTGTTGCAGAAACTTACATGTGCTTTTCCACAAAACACCAGTGGTGCACGTAGTGAATCTCACAGTTCCAACTTGCCAACCGTGGGACCGTCGAGGGTTCAGCACTCAAACCGTAACAGAAACACAGTATCTGCTGGTAACATCAATTTTGCGGAATCATTTCACCACTTTTTTAGCCCATCCTTTGCAAGGCCACAGGAGTCAAGAAGTCTGACACATAGTCAACGCCTAGAGACGATGGTACAGGAGTATCTCCAAGTAAACATTGAAGCCATGACTGTGTCACTGGACCCTTGCTCTTTTTGGGCTTCCAATCTGGATAAATGGCCGGAGCTTGCCACTTACGCCTTGGAGATCTTGTCATGCCCCGCAGCCAGCGTTCTGTCTGAACGTGTGTTCAGTGCTGCTGGTGGTGTGCTGACAGATAAGCGCACGCGGCTCTCCACTGATAATGTAGACAGACTCACGTTCATAAAGATGAACAAATCATGGATCCGAAATGACTTTTCTACCCCTGTGTCATCCTGGGGAGAGTAAAAGCTTGATGATTGGTTAAAATCACCTCACCAACCGTTTTAAGCTTTCAAATTACTAATCATGTTTATCTGTATCTTGGCTGGAAAATAATTTGGGCTTTGTAGCAGTGTGCAGTACTGATTCTATTAGGCCATCTATACTAAGCTCCACCAGATTTAAAATTAATAATAATTTTTAGCTGCATCTAGCCTGGAAAATAATTTTGGGGCTCCGAGATGCGCAAGACACATAAGTGCCTTCTTGCTGCACTACCTGCAACATGACCCTCAGAATGTCAGAATTCGAAGTAATCCTGACTACTGGGTTGCCACACTCTTAGATCCCCCACACTCTTCGATCAACCTTTTCATTTTAATAAAGACCAAAAAAATGGTCATTTTTGAAATTATAAGCATTAGCAGGTTATTAGAAACTGAAATCAAACAGTTTTCAACTCAAAACTTTATTCTAGGTTATGTTACATTTGCACATAGGACTCCTTGTTCGAAAGGAGCTTCTGAACTCTCTCATCCATTGAATTTGTCAGGTTTTGGATGGTTTCTGCTTCAATTGTTTTGCATGAGGACAGAATACCCTCCCAGAGCTGTTGCTTAGATGTGAACTGCCTCCCGCCATCATAGACACTCCTTTTGATGATGCTCCAGAGGTTCTGAATGGGGTAGAGGTCAGGGGAGCATGGGGGTCACACCATAAGTTTGTCCCCTTTTATGCCCATATCAGCCAGAGATGCAGATGTGTTATGTGCAGCATGAGACGGTGCATTATCATGCATGAAAATGATGTTGCTGTGGAATACACGGTTCTTCTTCTTGAACCATGGCAGGAAGTGCTGTTTGAGAAACTCCACATACATTATGGAGTTCATCTTTACCCCTTCAGGGATCCTAAAGGGGCCGACAATCTCTCTCTCCATGATTCCAGTCCAAAACATTACTCCACCTCCTCCTTGTTGGCGCTGTAGCCGTGTTTGCGTGGGGTGTCCATCAACCAGCCATCCTCCACTCCATCCATCTGGACCATCGAGCGTTGCACGGCACTCATCCGTGAACAAAACAGTTTTGAAGTCAGTCTTCATGTATTGTTTGGCCCATTGGAGCCGTTTCTGCTTGTGTGCAGTAGATAGAGGAGGTCGACAGGATGGCATACGCACAGCTGCAAACCTCTGAAGGACCCTGCATCTTGTTGTTCGGGGGACGTTGGAGGCACCAGCAGCTTCAAAAACTTGTCTACTGCTATGACAAGGCTTTTTTGCCCCTGCTCTTTTAACCTGACGTAATTGCCTGTAGGAAAGAGTCCTCAATTTGCCCTTATCAGCACGCACACGTGTGTACTGTGAATCAGCTACATACTTCTTGATTGCCAAAACACTTCATACTGATCATCGCACAATGTTGATTGTAGTCATGCTTTGACCTAAACACTCCACAATTTGTTGCTTCTCAGCAGCCGACACATCCTTTTTCTTTCCCATTTTGGCAGAAAATGTAGGCTGCTTAATAATGTGGGACAGCCTTCTTAAGTAGTCTTGCCGTTCATTGGACACACCTGCCAAACTAATTAGCACAGGTGTCTGCAATTGCTTACAGTGATATAAAGAGCCCTGACACACATCACCATCAATGAGTTTAACTGACAAACAAACAAATTCTTCCCTTATCACTCCTAAACACTTTTTGCATAATAATTTGGAACACAGTGTACATGTGCTTTTCCACAAAACACCAGTGGTTCACGTAGTGAATCTTACAGTTCTAACTTGCCAACCGTGGTCTGTATGGAGTTGTTCAATAAAGGGCCCAAAATTAAGATAACATAGACGGGAGAGGTCTCTATGAATAGGAATTCCTAAGAATTTGATACCCTGTGAGGGCCAGGCAAAGGGAAAGTTGGACTGGATGGAATCCTGTATGGATTTGGGGAGGGAGACATCGAGGGCCTCAGACTTCGCTGTATTGATTTTAAAATTTGACCATGTAACAAAGTGATCTACTTCAGCCATAACAGCAGGGATGGATATATGTAATTGAGTGATATATACTAGGACATCATCAGCAAATAGAGAGCACTTGTACTCGGTGCCTCCCACCTCAATCCACCTAATATTGGGGTTATGGCGAATTGATGAGAGCAGGTGCTCCGTCACTAGGATGTATAAGAGAGGGGACAGAGGACATCCCTGCCTTGTCCCATTGGTGATTATGAAAGGTGATGAAAATGTTCTGACGCGCCCCCTGGGCCTTGGGACATCCGGAGCCGGACCCTTTTTGGTGGATGCTGGTGGTTGTAGTCTCCGTGGCGGCGACCCGGTTCCGTGGCTCAGGGCGGTCAAACCAGTGGCGGAACTATTTATGTGGTTTTGATGTTTAAATGTCCAACTATGCCACCTGTGGATTGCGGTCATAGTGAACCGCCGCTGCAGGGCAGACCGCTGAGGCTGGTGTTCTGGGTGCAGCAGAGCGTAGCATAACTCCCCACGGGAGGAGTATAGCCTCAGGGCAGTGTATGCGGAGGATGGGGGTGATGGTGCAGAGCAGCAGCAGTAATGACACGGAGTCAGTGATGCAGTCCAGGACCTTTACTCACAGTTCTTATTATCCAGACCACTTCTGCAGGTAACGGCTGCCCACATCGTACTGTGCTCACCAGGTGAGGGGCTCAGACAACTCCCAGATAACTTTGGAGCGCTTCACAGAACCCCCTTTGTGTGTCCTTTGTCTGGCCTTTCTTACCAACCCTTCTGTCCGGCTGCCTCGGGCCTCCTCTTGGTAAACTTGGTGCCAGTTTCCCTGACCCTATGTGCTGCCCTCCTAGCGGGTGTAGCGAGGGGCTGCGCCACATAAAATGTCACAGCCTCCGGTTTCTAGCTGAGGGTCGTTTCCCGCCTCCACTAGTTTCGGGGACCGGTCTCCCCCTTTGGCCTGACCCCTCCACGCAGGTGGATTCGGGCGTGCAGTGGCATCTTGCCTGTCCACACCCCTGGGATCCCTTCGTTCCTCGTTCCTGGAGCCTCCTCCGCTCCTCTTCCTTCCTTCTCCCTCTTCCAGGCCTGGGCCTCTGTTACTAGGCCCGCCTCCGGAGCAGAGCTCATGCAGAGCCCCTGCTCCCTGTCACTTCTGCTCAGACTTCTCTGCACTGAACTAAGATGGTGCCCACCTTTTTTACTCCCTTCTCAATGCACCCAGGAACTGCTTCCTCCCTGCTCCTGCACTACAGGGTTCCCCTTCCTCAGTGTTCCCTCCCCCCACTCCAGCCAGGGAAAAGGACTGTCGTGCCCATCTCAGGGGCATATTGGTCGCCCTGCCCCATGGCAATGTGGTGTAATGCATGCAGGTGTCGGGTCCTGATCCACACTCCATCCTTACCTGAGAGTGAGATATCACACCTCTGGGTGAGGTGCAATACCTCTGTAGCAACCGAGCCCTCGGGGTGCTACAGTTCCATTTACCTTCAGCCTAGGTGACGTATTGCGATGCAGGGCCGTGATTTGGGATATAAAAGGGTCCCCTAGACCCCTACCCCAAGCTTTTTAAGAGAATAATATATGGCGTGCCAGGAGACTCTATGGAATGCTTTCTCAGCATCCAACGAGAGTATCTAATTACAAATTTTTAACTGCATTTAGCCCAGGAAATACTTTGTGCCTAGTAGCAGTGTCTGCTAGTCAGCGGATTATCCCGGCTGTTAAGCAAGCTACACCACCTGTAGTTTGGACACTTAATTTTTTCAAAGGAAATGCTTCGGGACCACGGGATACTCAGTGAAGAGCATCAGGAGGCACCCCAAGGCATAGGGGCTGGGACTGGAGGTAGGACGCCTTGCGGTGGACAGCCGAGCTCGATCCTTATAAAAGCTTTTTAACTGCAGCAGCTTTTGTGGACGCTACTGGAGCTGGAATTAGGTGGCTGCTGGCATGAGACTTGCCCTCCAATAGATCCTTGTAAATGGATTTAAAGTGTATTCATTCAAATTAGAGAGACAATTTAAATTAAAAAGATTAGAGCTGCCTCCACCACAGGGGGGCTCGCTCGACCCACCAGCGGACAGGCACCAGTATTGGGAGAGGGGGGCTGGCCATCAGGGTCCACCGCGGCTCTGGCACAAACCCGGCGACACGGAGGTGACACGGGCAGGAACGGACTGGCCCTGTCGGCTTCTCACTTTTTGGATTTTAGAAGGGCATGACATGCCTATATCTGTGTCTCCCCCTCCTTTTACTCCTCCACCTCTTTTCTTTTCGCATGACTATATGTGCTTGTCACTTTTCCATGTGTTAGTTGTGTCTTCTGAGCAGTCTGTCAGCTTTTGGACACCTTTGAAGGTGTTTTCTATGTGTTTCTATGTGTTTTTGTTTGCCTGCCATTGGTTTTAACGGTGTTCGAAGGTGTTCGACGAACAGTTCGACGAACAGTTCGGCGAACACAAGGTTGTTCGATGAACCGAACCGAACTCGAGCACTACGGGGGTGGCTCAACACTAGTGATGAGCCAATTTGGTTGTACAGTATTAGTCTCACTGGTGTATAAGCTAGGAGAAAGGATGGTTCCCAGAGCGGGCGCTTTCCTGGCTACAAAGCGGATGGCATTAGAAAGTAAGTTTTTTAGTTTCTTGTTCTGATATATAATAGGGTTATACTTTTTAATTCTAGATGTAATTTTATTATACTGAGGACTATAGGTGGTAGAAAACGTTACCCTAGTATCCAATGTGTTAATGTTATTTTTCTGTTTATTTCGGAGTATATCTTTCCGATTTATATTGGAGACAATTCTACTCGCTTTTCTTAAAGACCACTCGGGATAGCACCTATTGGATAGTCTGTTACACATTTTTTCTGATTCCTTCTGAAAAGTGATGTTATCTGAACAATTTCGTATTGCTCGTATTAGCTCACCGTAAGGGATATTTCTCTTAATATGTGGCGGATGACAACATTTAGCTGATAGAATAGAATTTGAGGCTGTAGATTTTCTGTGGGGATTAATTTTGACCAATTCTTTCTCCTTGGTAGCCTCAAGTTCGAGATCCAAAAAAGTAATTTTGGATGAATGGTAGAACTAAGTGAATTTAAGATTAAAATTATTGCAGTTGATGTACTGTACCAATTGTACCACCTCCTCCTGTGTGCCCCCCCACACCAGGAGGAGGTCATCAATAAATCTACCGTACCACACAATGTGTCCACTATATGTGTTATCATTATGGTAAATGAAAAGCTCCTTCCACCTACACATCACTATGTTCACTAGCGAAGGAGAAAATTTACTGCCCATGCTGACTCCTCTTTTCTGTAAAAAAAAACTTTTATCAAAGCTAAAATAATTACCCTCTAAGAGGAACTGTACTGCTATGACCAGAAATTCTTTTATTTCTATAGTGTACGAACTGTATGTGTCAAGGTGGTAGGTTAAACATGCTAAAGCAATATGGTGTGGAATTGAGGGGGTATAATGCCACCACATCACAGGACAATCATCCAAAGTTTTTTGGCCATTCAAATTTATCAAAAATGGTCACTATGAATTTTGAATCCCTAATGTAACTCAGAGTTTCCTGAACCAGAGGCTGTAGGTAAAAATCCATCCAGGCACTTAATTTTTCACCATGGGAACCAATCCCCACCACTATGGGTCTTAACCCCTTTACAGCCTAGGGCGTACTAATACGTACTGTACCTGCGCCCTGGGCTTTAAGAGCCAGGTACGTATTAGTACGCCCTGTTGATTTCGGCCACACACAGGCTGTGCGGGCGCGATCGCCGCCGGGTGTGAGCTGATTTTTGCTATGTGCTGGGAGCGGTCACGCACAGCTCCCGGCACATTAACCCCCGCAATGCTGCGATCGAAGTAGATCACAGCATTGCGGAGGTAAGTTCTGCATACTCACCTCTTCCCCGCCGTCGCGCGCTGTCTGAGGCTGGGTTCCGTGGTTGTCATGGTAACCCAGATGTCTTCATGACAACATCCAGGTCACCAGACAGCAGAAAGATACTTTGATCATGCACAGTGCATGACCAAAGTATCTTCTGCATCTACAGCGCTGACAGCCTGTATAGCACAGGGATGGTGCTCCATCCCTATGTTATACAGGCGATCAGAGTATAAAAAGTGAAAGTCCCATAGTGGGACAAAGTATAAAAGTAAAAAAAAGTGGTAAAAAAATGTAAAAAAAAAAAATCCACCAAAAATAAAAATATAATGTACCTATCAATAAATATTATAATGAAAAAAAAACAAACAAAACAATAAAAGTACACATATTTGGTATCGCCACATCCGGAACGACCTGACCTATAAAACTGTCTCACAAGTTAACTCCTTTAGTGAACACAGTAAAAAATTAAAATAAAAAACAAAGCAAAAAACGATGCTTTATCATCATACTGCCAAACAAAAAATGGAATTAAACGAGATCAAAAAGATGAATATAAATAAAAATGGTACCACTGAAAACGTCATCTTGTTCCACAAACAACAAGCCACCATACAGCTCCATCAGCTGAAAAATAAAAAAGTTATAGCTCTCAGAATAAAGTGATGCAAAAAAATAATTTTTTCTAGAAAATAGCTTTCATTGTGTAGAAGTGCCAAAACATAAAAAAAGATATAAATGTGGTACCGCTGTAAACGTACAGACCCAAAGAATAAAGCTACCTCATCAATTTTACCACACGCGGAACAGCATAAAAAATTTAAAAAAACTATTCCTGAATTGTTGGTTTTTGCTTATTCTGCCTCCCAAAAATCGGAATAGAAAGCGATCAAAAAATGTCACGTGCCTGAAAATGGTACCAATAAAAACGTCAACTCATCCCACAAAAAACAAGTTGTCAAATGACTCTGTCGGCCAAAATATGGAAAAATTATAGCTCTCAAAATATGGCGATACAAAAACTAGATTTTGCAAAAAAATGCGTCTTTTAGTGTGAGACAGCTGTCAATCATAAAAACCCGATAGGATTCTGGTATCGCTGTAATCGCACCGACCCAAAGAATAAAGTCGTCTAATCACTTATACTGCACAAGGAACGGTGTGAAAAATAAACTCTAGGGTTAGGGTTGTGCTAGGGTTGGGATTTTTTTCAAAAGCAAAAAAAAAAAAGATGACGATATGGCGACTAGTGTTGAGCACAAGTGCTCGCTACTTGAGTTTGCATCGGGTGCTCGGGTATGCATTGAGTATCGCGGGTGCTCGAGTCCTGCCCCATATGCTTCACAGTAAAAAAAAACGTGCGGGGATTGCCTGCCATGCACCAGCAATCCCTGCATGTTTGTTTTGGGTGTCTAATAACCGTGAAACATGTGGGCAGGACTCGAGCATGTCACTCGAGCCCGTGCGATACATGGTGCATACCCGAGTACACGATGCAAACTCAAGTAGCGAGCACTTGTGCTCAAGACTAATGACAACTTATTCAATATGATGACCTAATGTTATCAAATTTTGTGTCTTACCGGGTTCAAAATGTTCATTATACCCCTTGATAAAATCCTTGAGGGGTGTAGTTTAAAAAATGGGGTCATTTGTGGGGGGTTTCAACTATTTAGGCACATCAGGGGCTCTTCAAACGTGACATGGCGTCCGCCCTCAATTCCAGCCAATTTTGCGCTCAAAAAGCCACACTGTGCTCCTTCCCTTCTGAACTCTGCCGTGCGTCCAAACACTGTATTTTCCCCACATATAGGGTATTGGCGTACTCAGGAGAAATTGCAAAAAGTTTTTGGGGTCCATTTTCTCCTCTTACCCTTGTGAAAATAAAAAAATTGGGGCTAAAACATAATTTTTGTGGAAAAAGTTTGATTATTTATTTTCATGGCTCCATATTTAAACTTCTGTAAAGGTTCTCTGAGGGGTCTAGTTTCCAAAATGGTGTCACTTGTGGGGGGTTTCCACTGTTTAGGCACATCAGGGGCTCCCCAAACACAACATGGCGTCCGCTAATTATTCAAGCAAATTTTACTTTCAAAAAGTCAAATGGCGCTCCTTCCCTTCCGAACCCTGCCGTACGCCTAAACAGTGTTTTTTTCCCACATATGGGGTATCTGTGTGGTCAGGGGAAATTGAACAACAAATTTTGGGGTCCATTTTTTCCTGTTAACCCTGTGAAAATAAAAAAATTGGGTCTAAAGTAAAATTTTTGTGAAAAAAGGTAAATGTTAATTTTTTTCTTCCATATTCCAAAAAATTCTGTGAAGCATTTGAAGGGTTAATACATTTTTTGAATGAGGTTTTGAGCACCTCGGGGGTGCAGATTTTAGAGTGGTGTTACTATTGGGTATTTTCTGTCATAAAGACCCCTCAAAGTGACTTCAAATGTGATGTGGTCCCTAAAAAAGGGTTTTGTAAATTTTGTTGGAAAAATGAGAAATCTCTGATCAACTTTTAAGCCTTATAGCTCTCTAATAAAAAAAAAAAATTTGGTTCCAAAATTGTGCTGATGTAAAGAAGATATTTATTAACTATTTTGTGTGACATATCTCTCTGATTTAAGGGCATAAAAATTCAAATTTTGAAAATTGCTAAATTTTCAAAAATTTTCACCAAATTTCAGTTTTTGTCACAAATAAATGCAAGGGTTATCGAAGAAATGTTACCACAATCATGAAGTACAATATGTCACGAAAAAACAATCTCAGAATCAGGGGGATCCGTTGAAGCGTTCCAGAGTAATTACCTCATGAAGTGACAGTGGTCAAAATTGTAAAAATTGGCCTGGTCATTAATGTGCAAACCACCTTGGGTAGTAAAGGGGTTAAAGGTGGTGGGAAAATATTTTTATGTATTTTTGGAGGCGAATGGTAAACTGGAACAATTGGGTGATCTACGTATAAATATTCCATTAATTTTTTTTTTAGGGCCCCTGAGTGCAAACCTTCGTTTAATAGATTATACATAGCAGCATTAAACTCAACAGTAGGATCTCTAGCTAACTCCAAATAAACATCCCTATTTTCTAAATCCATCAAATTCAATTTTTTATACAATCCTGCATTCAGTACTATAGTGCCACCTTTATCCGCTGAGCGGACTAGTATGTCTGAATTATCCTTTAATTTTTTCAGAGCGTCTTTTTCTCTATATATCAGATTAGAGTCCAAATGATTAGTAGAAGATAATTCATTCTTTAATTCCACTAGTTCTTTTTCAATTAAGTCCTGGAACTGATCCAGAACCAATGGTCTGGACTGAAGTGGGTAAAAGAAAGGATTACCAGCCCGAAAGTCGTCATCTAAATTTACATTTGAAATTAAGGATTCCTTCTCGAATTGTTTCATTTGTAATAAAGACTGTTGTTCTGTGAATAATAACATGGAATCCTGGCTTGTCCTAGGAGAAACTTCTTCTGAAGCTGTATTCTGTGGATTTTTCATGTCCATAAAATGACATCGGATGGTGAGGTTACGTGCTAGTTTGTTAACATCCAGAATTGTTTTGAAAATGTCGAATTCGTTAGAAGGTGAAAAGCTCAGGCCTTTAGCCAGGAGAGAAATTTGACTCTCAGATAAGATGTAGCTAGAGAGATTCCAAACAGGTGACTCTAATAATGGCGTTTTTTGCTCTGTGTTGGGTACTTGTTTGCATTTACGCTTACGTCCCGCCCTTGTGTGACCCGCCACTAGCTGTTTCAGTAGCGGCTAGCCCTCCCTGGGAAAGGGGTGTACTCGGACGGCGGGCCCAGTTGGTAGAATGGGGATGCAGTCGCGGCCTCAGCCCGGTCCGTGCCCAGGGCGCACACATTAAAAATAGGGGCCAGTTGATGAGTGGCAATTATGAGTGGATAAACGACTACGCCACCTGTGGTGTCTGGTGATGCGCCACCAGCGCTGCTGCAGTCCTCTGAGGCGGGATGTTGTGGCAGCCGATGGTAGTACTACTCCCCACAGGTGGAGCAAGGCCTCAGGGCAGAGGAAAAAGGAGGGGAGTCGTAGTAGGTGCAGTGGTGCAGTGTGGTGTCCCGCTGCAATAATGGACCGGAGGCAATGGATGTAGTCTTCCAAGCTTTAATTTGTTAGGGGTCAGCTGCAAGGCTTCTCCTTGCTCCTCATGGCGTGCTGTGGCCACCAGAGAAGGGGGTTCGGCACACCCCGGTAGTTCAGGTGCGTCTATCAGGACCCCCAGCACCAGCGTGTTCCTAGAAATCTCCTACTTGGGCCTCTCCTGTCAGTGTGCGGGGCGTGTTGCAAGGCTGGGTCTCCCCCTGGCTATACACAGAACAAGGGCACGGGTGGCGACTCCGCTCCGTCCGTTACCCGGTGGGAACCACTTAGCCTCCGGGCTTTTCTGACTGAGACGTGAAGTAACAAAGTCAAATATCGGGGGCCTTACCCCTCTTGCAGCAGGAGTCCCTCTGACTAGGCCAGAATGGAGAGTACAGGTGGCGTATGCTGCTCCGTCCGTATTACCTGGATCCTTTTGCCTGCGGAGCTCTCCTCCTCAGCTCCCCTACAGGCCTTCTTAAGCAGGGACCTTGACCGGGTAGAGACCTCCGTTAACTCTATCCCGCTCCACGTCTCAAGGCCAGAGCACGGGGACTGTGCATCTCCAGCATGCTGCAGGCTCCTACACAAGGCCACTGCCAGCTGTGAAGACCACACTCAAACAACCTTGAACTTAAGATGGCTGGCTATTAAATATGTACTGTATCTACAAGTGTAACCTAAAAGTGCATCCTCCACCCTCACCCACTACATGGTTCCCCCTATCTTTGGTTCCCTCATCTCCATTATCCTACTGGGGCAGCATACTAGTGCATACTAGACCCCCATAGGACAGGAGTGTGTAGTGTTGAGTGATGAGGTTGGGTCCTGACAGGTACTCCATCCTTATCTGGGAGAGGAGATACAACACCTCTTTCACAAGATGCAGTACCCCCCTGTGGCGTCCGAACCTTCAGGGGCGCCACATTCCCCCCTGGTGAAACACCGCCCGTCCGCGGGCTGCAAAGAGAGCAAAACATGGTACAGACTTTTTATATGCTTTTTCACAACAGTCAACAATCTTCCCATTATGGGAGGCTCTGATTCTTAAACGTTGCAGATAAATAGTACAAAAGTATAAAAACATCAAAGAGACATTATGCATGCAGACAGCTTGGTAGGAAAATAGAAAAAGAGGCAGTTCAGCAGCAAGAGGGACCTGTCCCAAACCCTCAACGTAGGCCCTGGGGTGGCTGCAGGGCATGGAGATCCTGTGTTGGACCTCCAGGAGAGCCACTCCAGACAGGTTTTGCTTCTGAGGTCTGAGGTAGAAGTAGAAGTGGGTTTTGCATAAAACCAATAGGGAGTACCTAAATAGATGCATAACTATATACAATAGAGTCTGTCTACAGCCAGTCCGCAGGGACAAATATCTCTCTAAACCGGGAGGAAAACATGGTAATAAACATAAACAATCAACAAGTCAACTCAAAGGTACAGCCTCCGGGGCCACTTAGTACAGGTACCTCCACCTAGGGAAAGGCTCGTTCTTGCTCACAGAGCCAGACCGGTCCCCTACCGGCAGGTGCGCAGGGGCCTCACCCTGGAATACTCTATGCACATCCAGGGCGTACCACCCACGCTCCCCATGGTGGCGGGTGTACGACACCAAGTCACCCGGGTAGAGATTCCGGCCAGGGTCATCCCTCCTCAGTTGTGGCTCGAAGTCTCTGCAGTTCACAAATACGTCCTGAGCAAACTGGGGACTCCTGATGAAGCCCCACCCCGCCTCCTGGTGGAAGCGGACGATCAGCCCTTCCTCCCGGGGGCTTGGATGGGCTGCCTCCTCCTGGCAGGCCTTGGACTTGGCGGCCTTAGCGCACACCTCCAGGCGCTCGCAACGTACCCGCCTCTCCCGCCGCTCCTTGTCCAGCTGGAGGAGCTCCTTGCAGCAGAAGTCCTTACGCCTTCGCGTTTCCGCCCGGGTCTCCTGGAGGAATGCCCATTAGGTCCCCCCCTGGTTGTCCCAGACCATCTCCTCCGGCGCCGGGCAGGTTACCAGAGGCGCTGGTAGCGGCGACAGCAGGGGTTGCTGCAGGTCCTTTGGTGACGCGGATCAGTCCGGGTTGGGGCAGGTATTGTCCCCACTAAGCACAGGCTCTTCTAGGCCGGGAGTCGGGAGGCATTGCAGGCCTCCGGCGGAGAACGACACGTGAGCCTCCAGCTCCAGAGCGAAAATCTGCTCCCAAACAATGGCGCCCGGGGACAGGGGTGCCGGCATTAGATCCACTAGGGCCTCCATGCGTCTCTCACCCGGGACAGGGGTTTGTATCTTACCCAGTCCTGGGCTGCACGCGGCCTCTGAGGTTTCTTCCTCCTGGGTTGCTGCTCCGCTTTCTTGGCTTGCAGCACCTTGGCGGCGGGACCGGATCTTCTGAAGCACCTCCTCTCTCCATGTCTCCATTCTGCGGACACAGCACGCTGGGCATCTGCGACCCTCCGGGTCAGGTCCTATGACTCCATTCGGAGGAACTCGGCCTCCTCCGGGATCAGGTGAATCCCCCGTAATCCGAGCGATGCAGCAGTTGGTGTGGCGGCATCGGAGCATCTTTCCTGCACTGCTTCCATCCTCGCTGCTGGGTGTGGAGTCTCTAGGATTGTTGTGGCCACACCTTGTTGTTGCTTACTCCTCCTTCTCTTGGGGTGGCTCCAGGGCGGCTGGCTGACAGGCACTCCTTGGGACGTCCCATACATCTTGATGGACACTACCTCGCGGACAGTCTCTAATGCAAGGGGCGGTCCTAGCTGTTGGCGCCATGGGGGAAGCCAGACCCACGATGGGAGGTGCTGGGTGGTTGTCCTTTTTGCACACAATGGCGTCCGTTCTTCTTGGGCGGGCGCCATCTTGGGTGTTAAAGACAGTCTGTTGCAAAGGCGCGCTGTACCCGCTGGCAATGGGAATCACTTCTTCCTTTGCTGCGGGCAAGCAATCCTGCCGACTACGCCAGTGATGTTTGACCCGCCACTAGCTGTTTCAGTAGCGGCTAGCCCTCCCTGGGAAAGGGGTGTACTCGGACGGCGGGTCCAGTTGGTAGAATGGGGATGCAGTCGCGGCCTCGTCCCGGTCCGTGCCCAGGGCGTACACATTAAAAATAGGGGCTAGTTGATGAGTGGCAATTATGAGTGGATAAACGACTACACAACCTGTGGTGTCTGGTGATGCACTACCAGCGCTGCTGCAGTCCTCTGAGGCGGGATGTTGTGGCAGCCGACAGTAGTACTACTCCCCACAGGCGGAGCAGGGCCTCAGGGCAGAGGAAACAGGAGGATGAAGGGAGACGTAGTAGGTGCAGTGGTGCGGTGTGGTGTCCCGCTGCAATAATGGACCGGAGGCAATGGATGTAGTCTTCCAAGCTTTACTCACGTTGTTAGAGGTCAGCTGCAAGGCTTCTCCTTGCTCCTCACGGCATGCTGCGGCCACCAGAGAAGGGGGTTCGGCACACCCCGGTAGTTCAGGTGCATCTATCAGGACCCCCAGCACCAGCCTGTTATCTCCCCCTTGGGCCTCTCCTGTCCGTGTGCAGTGCGTGTTGCAAGGCTGGGTCTCCCTCTGGCTATACACAGAACAAAGGCACGGGTGGCGACTCCGCTCCGTCTGTTACCCGGTGGGAACCACTTAGCCTCCAGGCTTTTCCGACTGAGACGTGAAGTAACAAAGTCAGATATCGGGGGCCGGTACCCCTCTTGCAACAGGAGTCCCTCTGACTAGGCCAGAATGGAGAGTACAGGTGGCGTATGCCGCTCCGTCCGTATTCCCTGGGATCCTTTTGCCTGCGGAGCTCTCCTCCTCAGCTCCCCTCCAGGCCTTCTTAAGCAGGGACCTTGACCGGGTAGAGACCTCCGTTAACTCTATGCCGCTCCTCGTCTCAAGGCCAGAGCACGAGGACCGTGCATCTCCAGCACGCTGCAGGCTCCTACACAAGGCCACTGCCAGCTGTGAAGACCACAATCAAACAATCTTGAACTTAAGATGGCTGGCTATTAAATATGTACTGTATCTACAAGTGTAACCTAAAAGTGCGTCCTCCACCCTCACCCACTACATGGTTCCCCCTATCTTTGGTTCCCTCATCTCCATTATCCTGCTGGGGCAGCACACTAATGCATACTAGCCCCCCATAGGACAGGAGTGTGTAGTGTTGAGTGATGAGGTGGGGTCCTGACAGGTGCTCCATCCTAACCTGGGAGAGGAGATACCACACCTCTTTCACAAGCTGCAGTAACCCCCTGTGGCGACCGAACCTTCAGGGGCGCCACACCCTCTTCCTCCGTTTTTTGTAATCGCTCCACCAGCACTAGATAATTTATTTTTGATAAAATACAATTGTTGCATTTCTCCCATTGAACTCATAGATGAATCTGAGTAATCATCAGAGGTGGCAGCAAAAGAATTATCCGTAACATCATCATGCTCCTTAAAACTCCCTCTTCCAGATCTCTGAAAACGTTTGTGGGAGCGTTTTTTTTAAGATGGATGGTAATTGTTTATTCCAACTATAAATCTTGTTCTGCGCATAGTCCTCACTGTCCCTTTTGAACTTGGATCTTTTTATATCCATAATGGTGTTCTCCAACTTGGCCAAATTAGATTTCAGTTTGTCATTACAAATATTAAATTCTTTTAGTTGCACATATTTCCCCAAAGACGATTGTATATTTTTAATATCCAATTTAATTTAAGTCAGTTCCAGTTCCTCATGTTTGATTATGAGGTGCATAAGATTCAGTGAACATTGACTAAGAATCGCATTCTGATCTTCTTGAAAACCGTCATTGTATATAGTGGTGGCGACTTTTTTTTAAACACAGACCTCTAGGGATCATTTCCTTTTTTATATATGTGTCCAAGGTTGTGAGATCCCACCAAACTTTAAGTTCTCTGGTCATTTTGTTTTCCATCTGGAACATGAGATCTTTAAATTCATCCGGTTCTGTTGTCACCACTGACAGTTTATTATCAAAAATAGATGCTAGTTTGTTCAGTCTAGCCGAACAATCCTCTGTGTCACTGAAATTCATTATGTCAAATTGAGGGGATGTGAAAATCCACAGGGACTCCCGGTTCATAAGTGTGCACTTGCAGTCAGACAAGCCAATGGCCTGGTAACAGGGGCCAAGCAGAGCCGGGTAAGTGGTAATACAAGTGGGCAGTGGAATGAGTCGAGGTTTTGGTAATCATGGTGTAACAGATCGGGCAGACTGACTGGGCAGGAGAGAATTTAATGTTTTCTTGATTATAGCATCATGCGGAGAATTCCTGCTCCTTAATATTAAAAGGGGTTGTCCGGGACTTTTTTTTTTTTTTTTTACCATGGACCTAAGAACTAACAGGCAAGTATTTGCTAACCATGTGCCTGTTGTGCCAGGCGCCGATATTTGCTGGTTCAGAGTGGTCACGGAGCGCTCCTAACAGTGATTTTTCAGCTCCCGCTCTGATCTGTTGATGGGGTGTGACTGCCGGTGTTATGCTGATTGATAGCTGGCTCCCTGCTGCCTAACTGCAGGGAGCCATCTGTCAATCAGCAAAAAGTTGGCAGTCACGCCTCTTTGACAGAGCAGTCGGGAAGAGGAAGAGCTGTTCTGTTGATGTGAAGCAGCAGAATCGCTGTTAGGAGCGGTCCAGGAGCAATCTTAGCAACCACAGGGTAGAACAAGCACGTAATAAGCAATTACCTGCCTGATAGTTCTTAGGCTCATTGCATTTTTCTATCTCACCCTGTAGGAGTCACCTTCTCCTCAATCAAAAAGAGAAGGTGCATATCCACCGACATTGTGATGCGCCAGCTTCCAGATCCAATTGCAGATAAAATTATGATTTTATTGTTAATCCATTAAAAAGATATACACATTGCAAAAATAAAATAAATAAATGTGGAGACCTCTGTGAAACCTACACGTTTCGAACGCCAAATGTTCTTCGTCCTGCTATAGAAATACATGTAGGGAGTTACAATTTACATGCTCAACCGCGCCATCATATGGGCGTGTTAATCGTTCCTCACACCCAATTTTCTAAGTAAAGAAATGATAGGGTGTGGGAATAACAGAATAAAAACAAGTGATGAAAAAGCGGAGGGTCGTAATTCAGTTGATTTTTTTGAATCCTGGCTGACTACAATGTTCGGCAAAGACACTCTCTCTCAATTTTTTGCAATTGAAAGAGCTCACAGAGTTCCTACATGTCCTTTGCCACCGGGTGCTCCACCAAGACCTGTACTCATCAAATTACAAAATTTTAAAGAGAGAGACCTTATCCTACGAAAGGCCAGGGACCACTCTTCACTTACCCTTGATGGATGGAAAATATCTATTTATCCTGACTTTTCCACAGAAGTTCAGAAGAAGAGGGTCAAGTTCTGGGATAGAAAAAGGAGGCTCTGTGAAAAGCAAATTTCCTATTCTATAATCTACCCTGCTCGGCTCAGGGCGGAGTTCATATGTTTGCCTCCCTTCCAGATGCTTTATCATGAATGGATGCCAAAAAGAGATCTCTGCGAAATGGAGCTGGATGAGAGACTTCTCCTTGAGGCGGTTTTCTCCAAGCACTTTTCATATACCATTATGAAAAAATGCCTATCCCTGAATCTATTCCGTTATTCTATTATGAGCGGGAAATGTTGAGCTATGATGAGTTTTGTACCTGCCTTATTGTACATACAAAGTATTCTTATTTTGTGAGTGGAGCATCTGTGGAGAAAATCTCTTTTGACAGAAAACTTCATCCACTATACATTTACTTTCAATTATTTGGGTATTTTTCTTGTTTTTGGTTTCTCTTCATCCACTGTAAGTTCACGCTCAAAACTTATAATTCTGCTCTCCATCCGGCTAAACAAGTCTACTTTACCACTCTCATAACATCTCTAGCCAACAATCCTAAACGACTCTTTGAAACCTTCCACTCTGTAACTGGTCTGGGAGGTGAAACCTCTGAGCTACTATACAAAGGGGCAGTCCTTGTAAGGAAGCGGGTGGCTCCCAGGGAAAGCGGGCAGGCAGTCACGTCAAGTGACAGGGACAGTCTCTGGGTAGAAGGGCAGGAGGTCACGGCGAGTGACGGGGACAGTCTCTTGACAGGCGGGTGGTCACGGCAAGTGACAGCAGGATAAGAGTCTCTAGACAGGCGGGTGGTCACGTCAAGTGACAGCAGGGTAAGAGTCTCTGGATAGGCAGGTGGTCACAGCAAGTGACGGCTAAGCCTCCAGGTAGGCTAGCAGGCGGGTAGCAGGTTAGCGCTCCCAGGTGAGCCGGTAAGAGTCTCTGGACAGGCTGGCAGGCAGGTATCAGGCAGGTATCTGGCAGGTGCTTTCTGGTCCGCGGGTGGACTGATCCATAGACAGACTGGCAGGTGCTGGTAGGCAGACTGTCGGACCGCAGGATTGCAAGCAGGTAGACAGGTATCAGGCAGGTATCAGGCAGGTATCTGGCAGGTGCTTCCTGGTCCGCAGGCAGACTGATCCATAGACAGACTGGCAGATGCTGGTAGGCAGACTGTCGGACCGCAGGATTGCAAGCAGGTAGACAGCACTGGAAAACAAGCTGGCAACGGGACCTGAGGGCTGAAGCAGAGTTGAAAGGCTTTGCAACAACATTGCTCGGGCACCTCCATTTTGGAGGAGGTGCCTTATATATGGTGAGATCCTCCGGCCATTGGCCGGAGACTCCTTAGGACGGCGCACGCGGCCCCTTTAAGAGAGAGGGAGCACGCGCGCGCCCTAAGCACAGTGACCCGGAAGCAGCGCGCGCTGCCAGCAGAGCGGGAGGAGGACACCGGGCACGGAGCGGAGAGGTGAGGGGAACGGCGTCCCTGCCTAGCAGGAGGCAGGGACGCCGACGCTACACACTCCCTCCTGAGCTCTAAAGTACAGACCCCCGTCACCAACCTAAGCGCTGACGATCTGGCCACTTATTTCCTACAAAAAATCAATCATATCTGTCAAGACATTTTTACACAATCCCCTCAGAGTCTGGATTCCCTTCCCTCCCGCACCTCAAGTTCACTTTCCATCTTCGAGCTGGTCATAGAAAAAGAAGTGACCAGACTTCTTCCCGCCCTACAACCTGCAACAGTGACCCTATTCCCTCACAGCTCATTCAGTTCCTTTCCCCAGCTGTCACTGTGGAGGTTTCACCAATTTAAGATACACTAGGTAACTGCTCTCCTCCTCATTAAAGATGTCCGAGTGAATGCAAATCAACCAAATTTGCTAATATGGTTGAAAAACTTCAGTCAGAGACTAAACCACGCAAAATGACATACTTTATTATGTAGACATGGGGTTATATAGTATTCTACTTCTAGGTGGGATTAGTAAAATTCATTGCTCCTTCTGATAACTTGGCACACTGCAATTTGCTCATCTATGTATCTCCTGGCCTCAGTAACACCTTAGGAATTCTGATGGGAGGGGTGAAGTCGTCTCTCAGCACCATCTTTGCCAACTCGACATGAATCTCTCTGTTATCAGCCATGCACATACATACGTCATTCCCAGGAAATCATTTAGTTGTTCATGTCTACAATAAGGCTGTGTGCCCACGATGCGTTTTTTAAGCGTTTCCGCAGCGGCAATTCCGCTGCAGAAACGCTTAAAAAACGCTTGGTAAAAGGCCTGCCATGTTCCCCAATGATAATCCGCATGTGCTGTGCACATGCTGCAGAAATTTCCGCTGCGTCTTATCATTGCGGAAAAAAACGCAGCACGATCAATTATTTTGCGGAAGCGCTGCGTTTTCTCCGCCATTGACTTGCATTGGAACGCATGGAATCCGCATCACTGGATCTGTACATGCGCATTCCATGCGTTTCAATGTGCGGATGGTACCCGGGTCTGGAGAAGAGGAGACTCTCCTCCGGACCCAGGTACCATAGTACCTGTAAAAAAAGAATAAAATAAAACATAAATATTATACTTACCTTCTGATGGCCCCCGGTGTGCTTGTCTTGGCTTGCCGGCAGATCGCGGTGGACTCAAGGACCTGCGCTGACGTCATTTAGTCATGTGACGGCAGGTCCTTCAGTGTACCGCGAGCTGCCGGCAAGCTGAGACGCATCGGATAAAGACACCGGGGCCATCAGAAGGTAAGTATGACATTTATTTTTTATTTTTTAACATTCTTTCGGACACACTATATAAATCCATGCCGTTTGCATGGATTTATATAGTGTGACCAAGTTGTCAAGCACTTTCCAAGTGATGATAAAATCGCTTGGAAAGCGCTTTTCAATGCGCATGCGGAAATGCATGTGAAGAAAGCTTCACATCCGCTTGTCCCTGGCAGGAAAAACGCATGTAAAATCCGCATGTACAATCCACATGTAAAATCCGCATGTACAATCCACATGTAAATCCGCATGTACAATCCGCATGTAAAATCCGCATGTACAATCCGCATACATTTTTTCTGCCAGGGAGATGCAGAAACGCTCAGGAAAAATGCGGAGCATTTCTGCATCGTGGGCACATAGCCTGAGAACAGAAACTGTTATATATCATTAACTATTAACATAATCAATGTGCATATACACATTTGCATACATACATACACATAGATTATGCCATCATCTCTATATTAATTCACACGGATTAGGTAATCTATTAAAATAAAATAATTGATTTTCTATAATATATATAATTTACCTTGACATCACTACCCACCTAACTAAAATATTTGACCTCTCTCTTTCTTCAGGTATCTTTCCCTCCTCACTTAAACATGCCATCATAACCCTTTTACTGAAAAAGCCATCCCTGGACCAGAACTGCACTGCTAACTACAGACCGGTCTCTAATCTTCCCTTCATCTCTAAACTCCAGGAACGCCTGGTCCATTCCCGCCTAATCCGCTATCTCTCAGATAACTCTCTTCTCGACCCTTTACAATCCGGTTTCAGCTCCTCACACTCTACTGAAACTGCCCTCACTAAAGTCTCTAATGATCTACTAACAGCTAAATCTAATGGTCACTACTCCCTGCTGTTTCTCCTGGATCTCTCTGCCGCTTTTGACACTGTAGATCATCAGCTCCTCCTCACTATGCTCCGCTGTATAGGCCTCAAGGACACCGCTCCCTCCTGGTTCTTCTCCTACCTCTGACCGCTCCTTCACGGTATCTTTTGCCGGCTCTTTTTCCTCTAATCTTCCTCTTACTATCGGGGTTCCACAAGGATCAGTCCTAGGTCCCCTCCTCTTCTCCTTGTATTCTGCTCCTATTGGACAAACCATCAGCAGATTTGATTTCCAGTACCATCTCAATGCTGATGACACTCAACTATTCACCTCTTCACCTGACATCACCCCCACTCTAATACAAAATACCAGTGATTGTCTGTCTGCTGTCTCTAACATCATGTCTTCCCTCTCTCTGAAACTGAATCTCTCCAAAACTGAACTCCTTGTTTTTTCTCTCTCTACTAACCTACCTATACCTGACTTTTCAATTTTCTTGGGTTGCGCCACCATAACCCCCAAGCAGCAAGCTCGATGTCTTGGAGTCATATTTGACACACAACTTTCCTTTATCCCCCATATACAATCATGTAATGCAGGTGCGGGAATGCAACGCACAGAGACACAAGGCGAGAACAGTCTGAGATGAAAATAAACAATTTTATGCAACAGGTATTCTGAACAAGGGATTAGTAACAAGGGTAATGAACAGTAATTCAATATATGAGCAAAAGGCAAAATCTCTCAAAATAAGACGCAGTCTCTCAAAGTAAGGTGAAGCCTCTCAAAGTAAGGTGAAGTCTCTTAAGTAAGGTGCAGTCTCTTTAGTACGGTGAAGTCTCTTAAGTAAGGTGAAGTCTCTTAAGTAAGGCGAAGTCTCTTAAGTAGGGTGATGCCCTCAGTCATGGGAGACACCACGTAAGTTCTTTAACTGTACATTTGGCCCTAGCGGGGGTCACCGTTTATTCCCGCTAGGCCGTGAGTCTCTTCCGCATAAATTCAATTAGATCACGTTGTGCTCCTTTAGTCCCAACCGTTCCCCTCCCAACAGTGAACAGTGTAAGTGACGGCCCTGTTCACGTATGCAGCTCCTCCGCTTCCGCTGGCGTGACTTTCCTGGGGCAACCGTCTCTCAACTCATCTCTGCTTGGCTGTTGGAGGCAGTCTCTCGAGCCTTGGATAGGGGGGTCCAGGCCTCGTCTGTCGGCGGGTGACGTCGGGTTCCGCGAACTCACTCAGCACCGCAATCAGGTTCCTAGTCTCCTCAGCAGGCACAGCACTCAGGTAACATCCGCGAGATATCCGGAGCTCTTTTACCGGTGCCCGGCTGTGGCACCTCACAGGCCTCTGGCTTAGGCCTGTCACGCGGGTTTCTCAGGATGCAGGGAACACGTCTGCTCCTTTCTGCTGCTTGGCGCCAAAGACCCCTCAGGTTTGGCGCGCTGGCCTCTTATTTTCCGGAACTCCTTCCTGGAAGTCACCTGATCAGGTCCAGCGTCTGAACTTGCTCTCCCTGCAACTTCCCTTGCATATCTTGGTTCCGCTTGACTGTGTCTGGCCAGTAGATGGCAGTCTCTTTCCATCCTTGAAACATCATGTAGAAGTTCTTTTACAAGCTCTCTTGACTGGGCTACATTCCTCCCTCCTTTTTGCTCGCCAGTCCTCGGGCGAGTGGGCTTCTCGCAGAACTGATGCCTCCTTCCAGGCAGTGCAAGCTGTGCACGGACATCAGATGAAGCACTCAAGATAATTAGTGACTGCTACATCATATACTATTATGTGGAGTTGAAGTTTACAATGATGATTTCATTGATCAAGTATGTTTGAAAACATATACAAAATAATAATTCATAGGTATCTATCTAGCAGACCTGGGCTTGTGTGTGATCACCTTTACTCTGCTGATATGTTATTTTAGGAGTGTAGAAAAACACAGCGTACTACACAGGGGCGGACACAGACTGTAGTGGGCCCCTGTGCAAGAATTTTTTGGGGGCCCCCCCCGCCCTTCATAGGGGGCATGAAGGGCCACCCCCCGTGCATCTCTCATCCCCCCGTGCATCTCTAATTCCTCCCACTCCAAGTTAATTAATTGTATGTAAGAAAAATACAACTTGTTATACTTACCCCCAGGGCCAGCTCCAGGTTTTTGTGGGCCCTGGTCGACAGAGTTTCAGTGGGCCCCTTTAACACATACCATGATTCATGATGCACAGATACCGCAGAGAAATATATATATATAGTACAAGGCCAAGGATTTCACTTACTACATTACATGAGCGATATCTATTGTATATTCTACAATAGCTCAGAAACCGGCAAATCCTTACAACGCACAGTGCAGACCGGACAGTATAGTCCTCCATACAGTATTATGGGCACCATATCATGCTCCATACAGGATACTGACCCCCTTATAATGCTCCATACAGGATACTGGTCCCTATATAACGCTCCATAGAGGATACTGGTCCCCATATAACACTGCATACAGAATACTAGCCCCCATATAACGCTCCCTACCGAATACTGTCCCCCATATATCGCTTCATACAGAATACTGACCCCCAAATAACGCTCCATACAGAATATTGGCCCCCATATAATGCTCCATGCAGGCTGTTCCCCCTTATAATGCCCCATTACAAAAGCGATATCTGTTGTAAATTCTACAATAGCTCAGAAACCGGCGAATCCTCACAGCGCTCAGTGCAGACCGGACAGTATAGTCCTCCATACAGTAATATGGGCACCATATAATGCTCCATACAGGATACTGACCCCCTTATAATGTTCCATACAGGATACTGGTCCCCATATAATGCTCCATACACGATACTGGTCCCCATATAACTCTCCATACAGAATATTGGCCCCCATGTAACGCTCCATGCAGGCTGTTCCCCCCTTATAATGCCCCATGCAGGATAACACCCCCCTTTTAATGCGCTATGCAGGATGTCACATCTACCCCCATAAAATGCCCCATGCAGGATGTCACCTCTTCCCCCCATATAATGCCCCTTGCAGGATGTCACTTCCCCCCCTTTTCAATGCCCCATGCAGCATGTCAGACCACCCCCTCCCTTATAATGCCCCATGCAGGAGGTCACCCCCCCTCCTTATAATGCCCCATGCAGTATGTCACACACCAACCCTCTATATAATGCCCCATGCAGGATGTCAATTCCCCCCTCCCCCTCTTATAATGCCCTATGCAGGATGTCACACCGGCTCCCTTATAATGCCCCATGCAGAATGTCACGCCCCCCCTCCCTTATAATGCTCCATGCAGGATGTCACTTCCCCCCTTCCCCTCTTATAATGCCCCATGCAGGATGTCACTTCCCCCCTTCCCCTCTTATAATGCCCCATGCAGGATGTCACTTCCCCTCTTATAATGCCCCATGCAGGATGTCACATCCCTCCCCCCCACCCCCATATAATGCCCCCATGCAGGATGTCAATTCCCCCCTTCCCCATATAATGCCCCAAACAAGATGCCAATCCCCCCCCTATATAATGCCCCATGCAGGATGTCACACCACCCCCCCATATAATGCCCCATGCAGGATGTCACACCCACTCTCCCCCCACCATTAAATAACCCATGCCCCCATACATAAAAAAAAAAAAATCAAATACTCACCTCACTTCTTACCTGCTGCTGATCCGGACTCCAGCGTTGCGCGCGTCTTCCCGCTCTATGATGTGACAGCTCCGGAGAGAGCGCGCGGTGTAAAGACGTCACCGCACCCTCTGACCTGAGATGTCACAGTCAGAGGACGCGGCAGACGCTGCGGAGGCACGGGGAGGGGTAAGTATTGTGCCGGCGCCGTCACATGACCAGAGATGTCCCTGCGCTCAGCATGGGGCCCATGCTGAGCGCAGGCACATCTCCGGTCATGTGACGGCAGGGGGTCCTGCGGGGGGGGGGGCCATGAGGAGACGCACAAGAGGGGGGCTCCGAGGGGGCCTCGACCGGCCGGGCCCCATGCTGAAGTCAGGGCAGTCATGCCATGATGGCGGTCCTGCTGGAGGCTGGAGGGGCCCCCTCTCCCTCGGGGGTCCCCGTTCAATGAACCGGCTGCACGGCCGGTAGGTCCGCCCCTGGTACTACATCTCTAATAAGGTATATCTGCTTTAAAAATAGTAATACATAAGAATAATATGTACTATGTCTGACCACTACAAACACTCATCTGAACTGGTCCAAGTGCTGTCAGCTTTTTTCATGGGCAACACTTAGACAATACGGTCGTGTGAATATAGGCTTATGATGCATCTGGTAATAAACATGTTAAGGATGGGCCGCTGCTCATGGGCCACTGCTGTGTGCTCGCCCCCCAAGCTAAAATGTGCCAGCCAGCCCCTGCTGCTCCGGGTGCCAGAAAACCTAGATACACCTTTGGAATAGGTATCTTGCAAAGTAAGGATGGGGTTTGGTGTTTTTAAGTGATTTTATTGACTCTGTGCATTTATATTTTGTATCAGTAATATGATATGGTTATATATATCTTCTGGATATCAGGAGGGCTTATCCCTGTGCATTGACTCTCTCCTTCTCCTTCGATGTCCTGTATAGGCCAAAAAAAACTACGCATTTCGAGGACTCACAGTTCCTCTTCGTCAGCTTCTCGCTGGTAGTCAAACTGGTAACCTAATAAAGTCCAAACGCCCCCCCCAAAGATAATACAACCAAAGAAATGGAGGAAGATCCAATACTATCAAGACGGTGCAAAAGGACATATGGAGGTGCAATAGAACTAAGATAGAATTCCAATAAGAATAGACTGTGTGTGAAAAAAATAATAATAAAAAAGACTTTGTTCAAACTTTCACAATTAGTTAAAAATGAATAAAAATTATATACTTATATTTCTGATGGCTATAAAAAACAGTCTGTTAATCAGTGTATATTACCAGGATAGTATAAATTCGGCACTTAGTACCATCAAGAGATAAAAAGGAAAAAATTAAGGAGAAAAATAAAAACATTATATTGTATCTCCAATAGGGGTATCAATGTATAGAAACAAATACATATATAAAATAGGTGGATTCAAAGGAATATATGCAAAAGACATATTATATTGATAAAATATAAGGAGGTTCAAAAAAGTGCAATGTAAATGTTCAATTGGTACTGGGATAAAAAATACATACAGTATATACCGCTGCGAGTTGAAGGCATACAGCTGACTCTCATGATTAAGGCCCTTCAGAGCCAAGCTATTTAATGTGAAGATCCATTTGGATTCCATCCGCGACATTAATCTCAGGTAATCACCTCCCCTCCTTTTTCTGGGGACTAATCGGATCCCACAAAACTTAGTGTCCTTATAAGATTGGTTGTGGAACTTCCGGTAGTGCCGGGACAGTGGATGCCCTTCAAAACCTTCATTCATGTTGATAAAGTGTTCCTTCAGCCTTTTGATAACTTGCGCTTCGTACAGACATCTCCTCCTAGCAAAAAAGAAGCAAGACAAAAATATATCTCATACCCTACCATAATTATATATAAATGTAAAGCAAAATTGCATAATAAATATAGGGTACTTAGTGAACTATTTTTGATCAAAAAAAGTATACAAGCCGTCCCACCAGCGGCAAGGTGACCCTAAATTGGGACGGTACCTATACTGCCTATATTAAAAACCTTACTGTATATCAGAGTTGAAGTAATGCATATAAAAGGGTAGACAAATAGGACCGGGTCCCAACTCCAGACCACCCAGGCCCGTGGTAAGCTACATATATACCAATCAGCTCAACAAAGGGCATGCCACACCCTTAAATTGCACAGAATGCAAACAAGTCAAAAAAACAGACAATGTGAACTGAGGTCTAAGATGGCAGACATACAAGAAACAGAGGCATGTTCACACTAGCAAAAAAGAAGCAAGACAAAAATATATCTCATACCCTACCATAATTATATATAAATGTAAAGCAAAATTGCATAATAAATATAGGGTACTTAGTGAACTATTTTTGATCAAAAAAAGTATACAAGCCGTCCCACCAGCGGCAAGGTGACCCTAAATTGGGACGGTACCTATACTGCCTATATTAAAAACCTTACTGTATATCAGAGTTGAAGTAATGCATATAAAAGGGTAGACAAATAGGACCGGGTCCCAACTCCAGACCACCCAGGCCCGTGGTAAGCTACATATATACCAATCAGCTCAACAAAGGGCATGCCACACCCTTAAATTGCACAGAATGCAAATGACGCACCCCCTGGGCCATATTCTTTTAGGGGAATACCCGGAGCCGGATCAGATGGGGGTTGTAGTCTTCCGAGTGGCTGTGACCCGGTCCGTGCCCAGGGTGTCAAGCTCAGAGTATGTGGCAGTCCTACAGATGTTATAAAGTTCTTTATGTCGACTACGCCACCCGTTGTATTGCGGTCACTACGGCCGCCGCTGCAGCAGGGTCCGCTGAGGCTGATGGTGTTGGTGCAGCTCTTGATAGTATAACCCCCAACGGGTGGGGTATAGCCTCAGGGGGTCAGGTGCAGAGGATGGGGGTTGTGGTGGTGCAGCATAGATGGTAATTAAAGACAGAGTCGGGTTGTGCAGTTTAGGGTATTTACTTACTGCTGATGTTCCGGTCACTCCAGCTTCAAGTGACCACCCGAGCCGTGCTGCGTCCACCAGGTCCTGGATTCAGCCAACCCCCAAGCAAGTCCGGAGCGTGACCCTGAGCCCTCCTTCCTGTCCTGTCTTCTGGCCGTCCCCACCAGGGATCCACCTAGGTCCAGCTCCCTCGGGCCTTCTGTTGGGAAACCCTTGGACTTGGGTTCCCTGACCCTACTCGTGGTTTGCCTTCAGGGTGGATGTGGTGGGTGGCCGTGGCAGATCCTGCCCACGGCCTCCGGTCTCTGGCTGAGGTGTGCTTTTGCCCCCACCAGTTTGGGATCCGGTACCCTTTTGCCAACTCTTCACCCTAGGTTTGTATGTGGGTTCTTAGAGTTCCTTTTCGTTTCCCCCTCTGGGTCTCTCTTTCTTCTCCTCTCTCACTCTGGCTCAGGCTGCTCTGCTCCTCTTCCTCTCCTCTGCAAAGACTGGCTGACTGACTCCACTCTGACAGACTGACTGACCCTTATCTTAGATGGTGCCCACCTTATATACTCCCTCTATGTGTGAGCTCAGGTGACCAGCACCCAATGAGCTCCTATCTTTACCCAGGCTGCTCCCCCTATCTGCCCCTACACTACTTGGGATGTACCACCCCCCTCCCACTCCAGCCAGGAACAGACTCGGTCGTACCTGCACATTTCTAAGTGGGAGTACCGTTGGTCTGTGCCCCGGAAATGGGATGTGTGTAGTGCATGCAGCTTTCTGGACTCAGTCCCACACTCCATCCTTACCCGGGAGTGGAATATCACACCTCTGGGTTGAGGTGCAATACCCCTGTAGCAGCCGAATCCTCAGGGTGCTACATTCCCCCCTGGTAAATCACAGCACGTCCTCGGGCTGTAAGATATAAAACATCCACAAACATACATTTTTTTTTTATATAAACAACATAATAAAACATATAAAACAACATATATTAGCAGCAATAAACTTTTCATATTAACATTCTCGTAGACTTCTCTTGTCTCTGGTTCCTCCTCCGGTCACTGTGCAACGTGTGACCGGGTAAAGTGCGACAGTCTTTAGAACTCGTGGCTTTCCTTTAAAACCTGTAGGGGCGCTTTAGGACGCGCAACTATTTACAAGGGATATGGCCGCTCTCAGTCCTCGGCCAGGTATTAGGGAGGAATGACCGCTCTCAGTCCTCGGTCAGTGGGATTTAAGGGTTAAACGGGTAAACAGTTCACACTTGCTGGTCCCAACGGGGACTATGATAGCAGCAGTAACAGTTCACTGTGCCCCGACGGGCAACTATATACAGCTTCTGCTTCGCTGTACTTAACGACGACGTCCTCCTGCTCTTTCTTTATGGTTACCTTTAACTTCAGACCCGTCCGGGTCCTCTTGTTCTTCCTCCTCACACCGCAGCTCTTCCTCCGTCAGGCGATGCACATGGAGGGCGTAGGGTCCTTTGGCACACTTGTGCCGGGTGAAGGTGACCTCGTCCCCGATGTAAAGGTCACGACCTCTGTGTCCCTCCGGTAGGTGGGACTCAACGTCTCTCCTGGTCACGAAGACGTCGCCTGGGGTGCGGTGGTCTCGGATGAAGCCCCACCCGTGCTGCATATTGAACTTGATCACAGTCCCGGTGGAAGGGGGACCATGAGCTGCACGGGGATTCCTCCTGGCCCGGCTCTTCTGCTCCGCGCTCCTTATCTGGGCTTGTTGTTCCCAGACCCGCCTCTCTCTCCGCTCCCTCTCAAAGACCTCGAGCTGCTGGCGGCAGCACTCTGCACGCTCCGCTGCGGCTGCCCGAGTCTCCTGAGTGAACCCCATGAGGTCTTCTCCGGTGGGGTCCCACTCAAACTGCGCTTCTGCTAGCGGGGGCGAGATCCTCTTTACGGGCTTTGGAGCCGGGATCAGGGGTTCATCTAGGGGTCTCTCTTTCCGGAGTCGGGGATGGTGAAACTCCGGTGGCCAAATAAAGGGCTGCCCATCCGGGCATGTGTGCTGGGCGAACAGATCTTCTCCCAGATGCGGCACTCTTGGTTTTATGGGCGCGGTGGTGGTGGCGCCCGGGTTGCCCAGGCCTTGCGGCCAGGCCTGGGGCACCTGGAAAATGAAGGGCACCGTAAGGACGGCGGCGCCCTGGGCTACTTGGCCCTGCGACCAGGCCGGGGGCTCCGCGGAGGTAGGGGGCGCTGTTGGTATTGCGGCGCCCGGGGGTACTAGGCCTTGCGACCAGGCTGGTGGTACTTCCTGCTTGGTCACGCTCGGGGTCGAGGCGTGTGACGTCACAGGGGTCGCGGCTCCCGTTTGAGGCCTAGTCTGCGGTGGCGACGTTGCGGCTACGGGCACGGCAGGGGGTACTTCGGTCTCTGCGACGGGGAGCTGGGGCAGGTACGCGGTTTCCCGGTTTGGGGTAGAGACGTCCCCTTTACCTGCCTCCACTCGTTCGGCTCCCTTCTCGGCGCCGTCTCCGGCCTTCAGTCCTCCTGCGCCATCCTCAGAGGCGGTCTGTCTCCTCGTCTTGGGTGGCGTGCTCCGCTGACGGGTCTCGGTCTGCTGGGCCATCTCTCGGCTCCACTCCGCCAACGTCTCTCGTTGCACCCGGGCCATCCTCCTTGCGAGGCCCTCCAGAGCGGTCTGCGCACACTCCCGGTCTCGGGGGAGCTGTGCCAGGACCTCCACTAGGCCTAGTGGGGTCGTTGCTTCTAGCAGGCTCCTGACCAACGGGTCGGTGCTGCTCTGCTCTCCTTCTGTTGTCTCCAGCAGGCTCCTGGCCAGCGGGCCGGTGCTGCTCTGCTCTTCTCCCATCTCCGGGTAAGCTTCTTCTGGACTCAGCTCTAGGCTTCTTGTCTCCGGGTGCGCTCTCTCCAGACTGCTCCAGGCGACACCCATCTTTGCTCTCTTCTTCTCAGTCCTCCCACTTCGAGGGCGGTCCCGGGGCCACTTGGTGATTGTCAGCTCCAGGGGCAGTTCTTTCACGCTGACAGACACCTCTAGCATCACAGTCTCTGTTGATGGGGGCGGTTTCCACTTTTGGCGCCATTTTCGGTCCTGGCCCACGATGGGAGGCGGCCTCTTGCCATCCTCTGGCACGCCCATAATGGCGTCCGCTCTTCCAAGGCGGGAAACCTTTGGAAATGGCGGGAATCGTCTCCCAGTGGCGGGAAACTCTGCAGATGGCGGGAAAAAGCTGTTAATGGCGGACAACCGGCGGGAATCGACCTGTGATGGAGTCCGAAGGCGGGGACCCTCCGGAACCGGCAGGAGACTTCTTTTTGAGGTAAACTCGTTCTTTTCTTCAGGCACGCAGTACCCGGTTGTTGTGGGCACGTAATCCTGCCGACTACGCCAAAGTTGACGCACCCCCTGGGCCATATTCTTTTAGGGGAATACCCGGAGCCGGATCAGATGGGGGTTGTAGTCTTCCGAGTGGCTGTGACCCGGTCCGTGCCCAGGGTGTCAAGCTCAGAGTATGTGGCAGTCCTACAGATGTTATAAAGTTCTTTATGTCGACTACGCCACCCGTTGTATTGCGGTCACTACGGCCGCCGCTGCAGCAGGGTCCGCTGAGGCTGATGGTGTTGGTGCAGCTCTTGATAGTATAACCCCCAACGGGTGGGGTATAGCCTCAGGGGGTCAGGTGCAGAGGATGGGGGTTGTGGTGGTGCAGCATAGATGGTAATTAAAGACAGAGTCGGGTTGTGCAGTTTAGGGTATTTACTTACTGCTGATGTTCCGGTCACTCCAGCTTCAAGTGACCACCCGAGCCGTGCTGCGTCCACCAGGTCCTGGATTCAGCCAACCCCCAAGCAAGTCCGGAGCGTGACCCTGAGCCCTCCTTCCTGTCCTGTCTTCTGGCCGTCCCCACCAGGGATCCACCTAGGTCCAGCTCCCTCGGGCCTTCTGTTGGGAAACCCTTGGCCTTGGGTTCCCTGACCCTACTCGTGGTTTGCCTTCAGGGTGGATGTGGTGGGTGGCCGTGGCAGATCCTGCCCACGGCCTCCGGTCTCTGGCTGAGGTGTGCTTTTGCCCCCACCAGTTTGGGATCCGGTACCCTTTTGCCAACTCTTCACCCTAGGTTTGTATGTCGGTTCTTAGAGTTCCTTTTCGTTTCCCCCTCTGGGTCTCTCTTTCTTCTCCTCTCTCACTCTGGCTCAGGCTGCTCTGCTCCTCTTCCTCTCCTCTGCAAAGACTGGCTGACTGACTCCACTCTGACAGACTGACTGACCCTTATCTTAGATGGTGCCCACCTTATATACTCCCTCTATGTGTGAGCTCAGGTGACCAGCACCCAATGAGCTCCTATCTTTACCCAGGCTGCTCCCCCTATCTGCCCCTACACTACTTGGGATGTACCACCCCCCTCCCACTCCAGCCAGGAACAGACTCGGTCGTACCTGCACATTTCTAAGTGGGAGTACCGTTGGTCTGTTCCCCGGAAATGGGATGTGTGTAGTGCATGCAGCTTTCTGGACTCAGTCCCACACTCCATCCTTACCCAGGAGTGGAATATCACACCTCTGGGTTGAGGTGCAATACCCCTGTAGCAGCCGAATCCTCAGGGTGCTACACAAACAAGTCAAAAAAACAGACAATGTGAACTGAGGTCTAAGATGGCAGACATACAAGAAACAGAGGCATGTTCACACTAGCAAAAAAGAAGCAAGACAAAAATATATCTCATACCCTACCATAATTATATATAAATGTAAAGCAAAATTGCATAATAAATATAGGGTACTTAGTGAACTATTTTTGATCAAAAAAAGTATACAAGCCGTCCCACCAGCGGCAAGGTGACCCTAAATTGGGACGGTACCTATACTGCCTATATTAAAAACCTTACTGTATATCAGAGTTGAAGTAATGCATATAAAAGGGTAGACAAATAGGACCGGGTCCCAACTCCAGACCACCTAGGCCCGTGGTAAGCTACATATATACCAATCAGCTCAACAAAGGGCATGCCAAACCCCATGATCAAAAATAGTTCACTAAGTACCCTATATTTATTATGCAATTTTGCTTTACATTTATATATAATTATGGTAGGGTATGAGATATATTTTTGTCTTGCTTCTTTTTTGCTAGTGTGAACATGCCTCTGTTTCTTGTATGTCTGCCATCTTAGACCTCAGTTCACATTGTCTGGTTTTTTGACTTGTTTGCATTCTGTGCAATTTAAGGGTGTGGCATGCCCTTTGTTGAGCTGATTGGTATATATGTAGCTTACCACGGGCCTGGGTGGTCTGGAGTTGGGACCCGGTCCTATTTGTCTACCCTTTTATATGCATTACTTCAACTCTGATATACAGTAAGGTTTTTAATATAGGCAGTATAGGTACCGTCCCAATTTAGGGTCACCTTGCCGCTGGTGGGACGGCTTGTATACTTTTTTTGATCAAAAATAGTTCACTAAGTACCCTATATTTATTATGCAATTTTGCTTTACATTTATATATAATTATGGTAGGGTATGAGATATATTTTTGTCTTGCTTCTTTTTTGCTAGTGTGAACATGCCTCTGTTTCTTGTATGTCTGCCATCTTAGACCTCAGTTCACATTGTCTGGTTTTTTGACTTGTTTGCATTCTGTGCAATTTAAGGGTGTGGCATGCCCTTTGTTGAGCTGATTGGTATATATGTAGCTTACCACGGGCCTGGGTGGTCTGGAGTTGGGACCCGGTCCTATTTGTCTACCCTTTTATATGCATTACTTCAACTCTGATATACAGTAAGGTTTTTAATATAGGCAGTATAGGTACCGTCCCAATTTAGGGTCACCTTGCCGCTGGTGGGACGGCTTGTATACTTTTTTTGATCAAAAATAGTTCACTAAGTACCCTATATTTATTATGCAATTTTGCTTTACATTTATATATAATTATGGTAGGGTATGAGATATATTTTTGTCTTGCTTCTTTTTTGCTAGTGTGAACATGCCTCTGTTTCTTGTATGTCTGCCATCTTAGACCTCAGTTCACATTGTCTGGTTTTTTGACTTGTTTGCATTCTGTGCAATTTAAGGGTGTGGCATGCCCTTTGTTGAGCTGATTGGTATATATGTAGCTTACCACGGGCCTGGGTGGTCTGGAGTTGGGACCCGGTCCTATTTGTCTACCCTTTTATATGCATTACTTCAACTCTGATATACAGTAAGGTTTTTAATATAGGCAGTATAGGTACCGTCCCAATTTAGGGTCACCTTGCCGCTGGTGGGACGGCTTGTATACTTTTTTTGATCAAAAATAGTTCACTAAGTACCCTATATTTATTATGCAATTTTGCTTTACATTTATATATAATTATGGTAGGGTATGAGATATATTTTTGTCTTGCTTCTTTTTTGCTAGTGTGAACATGCCTCTGTTTCTTGTATGTCTGCCATCTTAGACCTCAGTTCACATTGTCTGGTTTTTTGACTTGTTTGCATTCTGTGCAATTTAAGGGTGTGGCATGCCCTTTGTTGAGCTGATTGGTATATATGTAGCTTACCACGGGCCTGGGTGGTCTGGAGTTGGGACCCGGTCCTATTTGTCTACCCTTTTATATGCATTACTTCAACTCTGATATACAGTAAGGTTTTTAATATAGGCAGTATAGGTACCGTCCCAATTTAGGGTCACCTTGCCGCTGGTGGGACGGCTTGTATACTTTTTTTGATCAAAAATAGTTCACTAAGTACCCTATATTTATTATGCAATTTTGCTTTACATTAATATATAATTATGGTAGGGTATGAGATATATTTTTGTCTTGCTTCTTTTTTGCTAGTGTGAACATGCCTCTGTTTCTTGTATGTCTGCCATCTTAGACCTCAGTTCACATTGTCTGGTTTTTTGACTTGTTTGCATTCTGTGCAATTTAAGGGTGTGGCATGCCCTTTGTTGAGCTGATTGGTATATATGTAGCTTACCACGGGCCTGGGTGGTCTGGAGTTGGGACCCGGTCCTATTTGTCTACCCTTTTATATGCATTACTTCAACTCTGATATACAGTAAGGTTTTTAATATAGGCAGTATAGGTACCGTCCCAATTTAGGGTCACCTTGCCGCTGGTGGGACGGCTTGTATACTTTTTTTGATCAAAAATAGTTCACTAAGTACCCTATATTTATTATGCAATTTTGCTTTACATTTATATATAATTATGGTAGGGTATGAGATATATTTTTGTCTTGCTTCTTTTTTGCTAGTGTGAACATGCCTCTGTTTCTTGTATGTCTGCCATCTTAGACCTCAGTTCACATTGTCTGGTTTTTAGACATCTCCTCCTGCCAAGGTATAAAAAGGGCGTGGCTTGGGGTGTGGATAGGGGCGTGGTCAGACTACGCGTGCCGCATGGTTTCGCCCTCTTTCTAGTCCTCATAGGTTGGCGGTATGCTTGTACTGAGGAGATCTGGGATATCAGTGATTAGGTCCCATATTGTGCACTGTAAGGTCTGGAAAAGCTCCTTCTATCGGTCTCTGTAGCACCAGAGGAAGAACAGAGGGGAAAAGACAGGATTTTCTACATGTCGCGTTATGTAGATGTTCTGCAGATTTATCACAACCGTCCACAAGAAGAAACTGCCATCACAGAGCCGCCTTTAGCTGTTGGAAAAGTTTAAACTTAGTTTTGAATAGTTGCTATAGGCAACAGGGACCGTTTCTATTTACGCTGGGTCACATGATGCTGGTGCTGAGTGATGTCATGTGACGGAATGTTGTGGGTGATGATGTCACAGACAGCGTTGTGATGTCACCCTTGGGGTATATAAGGGGGCTCCATCCACCTGGAGCTCATATCTCATTGGCCATATCTTGGTGCTGAGATACCCCCTGGAGACAATGAGGATCGCCATATTGTTTCTGTGCTGTACCCTGTTCTACCCTGTGAATTACCATAGGCTGCCGGTGAGTACCTGTCTATTATTACATATGGAGGACGTTTAGAATCAGCTGCGGCAGGGGAAGGGGATGGGGAGGGGGGTCCTGTAAGAATTTACCTGCGGGAATAAGAGGTTATGGCAGGGAAAGGAGCTTAGGAAGTGACAGTCAGAGGGGATATAAGTGTGGGGTGACCCCTCTGACTCCCACATTCCTGCTTTGTCCTTGTAGTGATTAATGACTTTGGTGTTGTCCCTTATATATCACTTTGCAGTCACCAGTGATCGCTCCGCACTGTGATCCTAAACTACAGTCTCATTTACCTTTTTGCAAACGCCCAGAAGGGGAGGAGTGACATCACACCCATGTGAGCAGATCCCGCCCACTTTTACTGCAGTCGTAATGCGAGCTAGCTGTATTCTGTTTTCATGGAAATGTCAGCAGCTGCTCCCCCTAGTGTTTACAAGATGAAAACATCAAAACAGTTAAAATATTTTTCCAGATTTTATACCATTAAACCCTTTTTAAATATATATGTGTATTTATATATAAATATAAATACTTTACAATTTTACAATTGTAAAAAAATTGCTGACACTTTCCCTTTAAAAGATCTAAAGACGTTCTGCTTCATGTGCCATTGTGACCAATCACAGCACAGATTATATTTTTTAAACTTTTCTTGAAAAACTGAAGCTGCTCCGTGATTGGAAATCATGTGGAAGGGTTCTCTTTTAGACATTTAGTTAGGTCCAAAGTATCAGTGACATGATGGATAGAACTGTGCAATGATGTCACAGAGGGCTTTGTGATGTCACCCCTGGGTATATTAGAAGCCTCGGCCCATCTGCAGCTTGTATCTCATTGACCATACCTTGGTGCTGAGAGATCTCTGGAGATGATGAGTATCATCCTATCATTTCTGTGCTTTACGTTGCTCTACCCCCCAGATTACAGTACACTGAGGGCGAGTATGTTCTCATCAATATGGAGGTCACAAGGATCAGCTAATGAGAATATCGCCTCTTGCAGGACTTCTCATACTGGACACGTGACCGTGCGTCATATGAAAGTCCAACTGTAAATAATATTCCATGGACCCTGGAGGTGAATCCCAAACTTCTTCCTGATCTTCTCAATGGGATATTTCTGAAAGTTGCTTGATAATGTATCCATCACTGTATAATAAGAAGGGCTCTCTGTTTGACTGGATTGGGTATAAATATTCAGGACTTTATTATGTTTTTTTATCTTTATTATAGGATGACCCACTACCCGTGGATCTCAGGAGAAGCACCTATCAAGCTTCCATCAATCTTCCTCTTTGGCTCTTCCGTGACGCAGTTTTTGTTGCGGTGATGACACTACTGACAATACTAGAGTATTTGGCCTTAAGTCTTGTCCTGAGCAAGTGGGCAATGTCTGAACCTGGTGAAACAATCAGAAAACTCCTGAGAACAAAACCATTCTGAAGGAACAAAGTGCTTGTAAGGAGCCGATTTGTATCCCTCAGATTCAGGAGCAAGACTCCAGGAGAACACCTGTCCTGCCCAATGGCAAATGTTCTACTCCATCCATGGCTCCTGCACCGCAGGATGCGAAAAAGGTTCCTAGTTGCAACTATAAAGTGGCGTTCAGTGATATTGTCTGGGTCAGAACGATCCCTCACAACAATATAGGAAGAAGAGCTCGAAGTTCCACGGAGCATAAAGAGAGGTTACTGATTTTTCAGAGAAGCCAACAACCCAGAATTCCAGAGCCAAGAACACCAGAACCTAGAACACCAAAACCTACCATGTCAGAACCTAGTATGTCAGAACCTAGAATGCCAGAGCCTGAAAGGCCTACAACACCTCAACCCAAAATCAAGAGGAGAAGATGTCTCCTTAGATGTCTTAGAGGCGAGGAAGATTGAGAAGGCAACTGCTTGAACTTTCCCATTGCTCGTGTTTTCATCACAGGTTAGTCCTATACATGCTGTCTGATGGGCACCATCTTACTACATACAATGCAGCATTGCACCTGAAATCGAATGGATATTTTGTCACACACTTGCACTTTAGCACCTTATCATATGGCGCATATATCTATGAACGCTTTGCTAAGTATCACTGTCTAGTATGTGCTTCTGATGAACCTATTTTAGGAAAACGTGTCGAGGTTTGGCATACTATGTACTTGAGTTTGGCGGACTATGTGCTTGTTGGTAAATTCTATTGCCATCTATAATCTACTAGATATTATAATGTCTCTGGTGGGATGCCCCATGCCGAATTGTTGATAACTGACTATGAGCATTGTCCTCTATTTCTTATCTACTATGGTTACAGGTTGATGTGAAGAGAGCTGTGCCATTGGTAGCGATTTTTCTACTGATTTGTCAGTTATATTTATGTTAGTTTAGCAAATTTCTGCTTGTAGGGTCTAATGTTTTAGCATAGTGTATGTTCTGTGAGCTAAATTGTCATACTTATGCACTAGATAGATTATAAATTGTGATGCTTATGCACTAGATAGATTATAAATTGTGATGCTTATGTACTAGATAGATTATTAGTTTAATCGGTGATTTTTTAAATATTTTTTAACATCAGGAGACTCAAGAATCGCATCTTACAGAAGACAAGAAGCCTAAATGCCGAAGGGTGAAGACCTGTTGATGGCCCACAGCTGGAGGTTCATTACCCCTTGATGGCACAAAACTGGACAGAAGATAAAAACATTTGATGGCACACAGCCGGAGGGTGATGACCTATTGATGACCATAGCCAGAGGGTCATTACCTGTTGATGGCACACAGCCGGAAAGAGGATCATTACCTGTTGATGGCACACAGCCGGATGGTCATTACCTGTTGATGGCGCACTGCCGGATGGTCATTACCTGTTGATGGCACACAGCCGGAGGGTGATGACCTATTGATGGCCATAGCCAGAGGGTGATTACCTGTTGATGGCGCACTGCCGGATGGTCATTACCTGTTGATGGCACACAGCTGGAGGGTGATGACCAGTTGATGTCGCACAGCCGGATGGTCATTACCTGTTGATGGCACACAGCCGGACAGAGGATCATTACCTGTTGATGGCACACAGCCGGTCAGAGGATAAGATCTTTTGATTGCATACACCGGGTCCCTCCCTGATAACAAGGAACCCTGGGAAATACTGGTCATCTTGATCCCCCACTGACTATATACTTGCTCCACCTCAGCCTACACCATCATGGAGGACACTTCCACCTGTGTCCACTGTAGGGTTGGACTTTCTTTTATAATTACAGCAGATTAATGAACATCATAAAGGTGTAAAACTATCGAGTAATTTATTATAAATTATTATAAAGAAATATAAAGTATAATAGATAGCTATAGAGGGCACATAAGACGACTAACTATAGAAAGCATGGTATCGCCTGATATATACTGTATATTCTAGATGGCGCTATTACACTAAATACATCACAACCTCCAGGGTGATATTACCGTACAATGCGAGATCACTAATAATGGCCACAGATTATGAGAAAATGACCAGCTCCATAGTCCTGGAGTTATTATAAATGTCTCTAGTGTGAGGCAGGGACTGGACGAGTGTTGGAGGGAGGTATATTCCCCCAGGACGTCCTTTATGTATCCATGCTGTAGAATCTGCCGTATACTTCTGTTCTAGCAGTCAGACATTTCACTCTGCAGATCACAGGCTCAACATTGTGTAAAACTACCACCGTATATAAGAACACTCAGAATAAAAACTAGCGGCATGCCGTGCACTGCCCACGTCATGTGTACGGGATACAGGACCTGCAGGACCTGGTACGGCCATTATAGTTGATAGATTAATGATACCTGTGCAGATGAAGGGAAAAAAAATATGTGCAACAACAGGAGGAGAAAGTCTCAAAATGTAATTTGAAGAGTATAATAGAGAAATGGGAAACTTCTGGAGATGCAGATAAGTGGTACCAGGGCGAAACGTAAGTGTAGCCAGACAAGGGAAAAGTGCAAATGATCCAGCGTAAAGGTTTGTTTAGTAGAAAAAATATTAAAACTTAGCTTTTATTAGCCATATAAAACACTGATCCACAAAGAATACAGCAAATGTGCAACTATCATAGCTTACAGACCTACGCGTTTCAACAAATCATGTCTTAATTATGGCCCTACTACTAGAATGACAAAAAGGCATATATATATATATATATATATATATATATATATATATATATATATATATATCCACGTGCCTGTATGACTTCCCTACAACGCCTGGGCATGCTCCTGATGGTCTCCTGTGGGATCTCCTCCCAGACCTGGACTAAAGCATCCGCCAACTCCTGGACAGTCTGTGGTGCAACGTGACGTTGGCGGATGGAGCGAGACATGATGTCCCAGATGTGCTCAATCGGATTCAGGTCTGGGGAACGGGCGGGCCAGTCCATAGCTTCAATGCCTTCATCTTGCAGGAACTGCTGACACACTCCAGCCACATGAGGTCTGGCATTGTCCTGCATTAGGAGGAACCCAGGGCCAACCGCACCAGCATATGGTCTCACAAGCGGTCTGAGGATCTCATCTCGGTACCTAATGGAAGTCAGGCTACCTCTGGCGAGCACATGGAGGGCTGTGCGGCCCTCCAAAGAAATGCCACCCCACACCATTACTCACCCACTGCCAAACCGGTCATGCTGAAGGATGTCGCACTCCACGGCATCTCCAGAGTCTGTTACGTCTGTCACATGTGCTCAGTGTGAACCTGCTTTCATCTGTGTAGAGCACAGGGCGCGAGTGGCGACTTTGCCAATCCTGGTGTTCTGTGGCAAATGCCAAGCGTCCTGCATGGTGTTGGGCTGTGAGCACAAGCCCTATCTGTGGACGTCGGGCCCTCATACTACCCTCATGGAGTCGGTATCTAACCGTTTGTGCAGACCCATGCACATTTGTGGCCTGCTGGAGGTCATTTTGCAGGGCTCTGGCAGTGCTCCTCCTGTTCCTCCTTGCACAAAGGCGGAGGTAGCGGTCCTGCTGCTGGGTTGTTGCTCTCCTACGGCCCCCTCCACATCTCCTGGTGTGCTGGCCTGTCTCCTGGTAGCGCCTCCAGCCTCTGGACACAGCCAACCTTCTTGCCACAGCTCACATTGATGTGCCATCCTGGATGAGCTGCACTATCTGAGCAACTTCTGTGGGTTGTAGAGTCTGTCTCATGCTACCACGAGTGTGAAAGCACAACAAACATTCAAAAGTGACCAAAACATCAGCCAGAAAGCATTGGTACTGAGATGATGTCTGTGGTCCCCACCTGCAGAACCACTCCTTTATTGAGGGTGTCTTGATAATTGCCAATAATTTCCATCTATCGTCTATTCCATTTGCACATCAGCATGTGAAATTGATTGTCAATCAGTGTTGCTTCCTAAGTGGACAGTTTGATTTCACAGAAGTTTGATTTACTTGGAGTTATATTCTGTTGTTTTAAGTGTTCCCTTTATTTTTGGAGCAGTGTATATAGATACATACAGTGAGTACGGAAAGTATTCAGACTCCTTTAAATTTTTCACTCTTTGTTTCATTGCAGCCATTTGATAAATTCTAAAAAGTTCATTTTTTTCTCATTAAAGTACACTCTGCACCCCATCTTGACTGAAAAAAACAGCAATGTAGAATTTTTTTGCAAATTTATTAAAAAAGAAAAACTGAAATATCACATGGTCATAAGTATTCAGATCCTTTGCTCAGACACTCATATTTAAGTCACATGCTGTCCATTTCCTTGTGATCCTCCTTGAGATGGTTCTACTCCTTCAATGGAGTCCAAATGTGTTTAATTAAACTGATAGGACTTGATTTGGAAAGGCACACACCTGTCTATATAAGACCCCACAGCTCACAGTGCATGTCAGACCAAATGAGAATCATGAGCTCAAAGGAACTGCCCAAGGAGCTCAGAGACCGAATTGTGGCAAGGCACAGATCTAGCCAAGGTTATAAAAGAATTTCTGCATTACTCAAGGTTCATAAGAGCACAGTGGCCTCCATAATCCTTAAATGGAAGAAGTTTGGGACCACCAGAAGTCTTCCTAGACCTGGTCGTCCAGCCAAACTGAGCAATCGTGGGAGAAGAGCCTCGGTGAGAGAGGTAAAGAAGAACCCCAAGATCACTGTGGCTGAGCTCCAGAGATGCAGTAGGGAGATGGGAGAAAGTTCCACAAAGTCAACTATCACTGCAGCCCTCCACCAGTTGGGCCTTTATGGCAGAGTGGCCAGACGGAAGCCTCTCCTCAGTGCAAGACATATGAAAGCCCGCATAGAGTTTGCTCAAAAACACATGAAGGACTCCCAGACTATGAGAAATAAGATTCTCTGGTCTGATGAGACAAAGATAGAACTTTTTGGTGATAATTCTAAGTGGTATGTGTGGAGAAAACCAGGCACTGCTCATCACCTGCCTAATACAATCCCAACAGTGAAACATGGTGGTGGCAGTTGTTAGAACCCTCCTGTTAGTTTTTTCTATTTTGTGGTCACGTGACCTTCTGCCTATTTATACCAGCTGCCCTTCAGGCTTTGCTGGACTTCAGTGTTACTTTGACTCTTAATCTAGCCAGGTGCTTTGTACCGACTGTATCTCTCTAGTTTGTTTGGTCCTTGGACCACTAAGTACTTTTGTCTGTTTGTCTTCTTCTGCTACTACTTCTGCCAGGAGGTGTCCAATTTTGTCCCAGTCCTTAGTTCTTTTAGGGTCCCCTCCCTTTAATCTATAGGTCTGCGTTCAGACTAGCCGCGGACGAAGGCGGGTCTGTTCCCAAGGAACAGGTTACCCGCTGCATCGTAGGGAATCAGCTTAGTCTTATTGTATGGACAGATTTCCTCTCTTTCCTTAGTTCTTGTAGCAGATCATAACAGCAGTATCATGCTATGGGTGTGTTTTTCAGCTGCAGGGACAGGACGACTGGTTGCAATTGAAGGAAACATGAATGCGGCCAAGTCCAGAGATATCCTGAATGAAAACCTCTTCCAGAGTGCTCTGCACCTCAGACTTGGCCAAAGGTTCACCTTCCAACAAGACAATGACCCTAAGCACGCAGCTAAAATAACAAAGGAGTGGATTCAGAACAACTATGTGACCATTCTTGACTGGCCCAGCCAGAGCCCTGACCTAAACCCAATTGAGCATCTTTGGAGAGACCTGAAAATGGCTGTCCACCAACGTTTACCATTCATCCTGACGGAACTGGAGAGGATCTGCAAGGAAGAATGGCAGAGGATCCCAAAATGCAGGTGTGAAAAACTTGTTGCATCATTTCCAAGAAGACTCATGGCTGCACTAGCCCAAAAGGGTGCTTCTCCTGAATACTGAGCAAAGGGTCTGAATACTTATGCCAGTGTGATATTTCAGTTTTTCTTTTTTATTCAATTTGCAAAAATTTCTACATTTCTGCTTTCTTTCAGACAAGATGGGGTGCAGAGTGGACTTTAATGAGAAAAAAATGAACTTTTTAGAATTTACCAAATGGCTGCAATGAAACAAAGAGTGAAAAATGTAAAGGGGTCTGAATACTTTCCGTACCCAGTGTACATGCATGGAAATAAATGCAGAATTATATTTCTTAATACTGCAGTATCAGATCCTGTCTTGAATTAAACCCCTGTGGTATCCAATGTGAAAATCCACAGGGACTCCCGGTTCAGAAGTTTGCACTTATGATCCCCCCCTCGTGTGGATCTATATACCTTCTCTATCTCCATATATTTAAAGAATGAGGTGTCACCTTTATGAACTCTCGCAAAATGCCTCGATACTGCTGATGTATTTATGGCTTCCAAATGAATCGCATCAGAAAGATGTCTTCTGATACGGACTTTCAGCGCACCTGTGGTACAACCCACATAGTGGACCTTCCACAAGGTGCATTCTATAAGGTATATAACCCCTGATGAATTACAATTGAGGAAATCATGAATTTTATATTCTCTATCATTACTTAAGGACATAAAACTATCTGTTTTAACCGCATGTAGACACGCTTTGCACCGATTGGCTCCACATCTGAAGAAACCTTTTGTGCTGAGCCAATTTGGTTGTACAGTATTAGTCTCACTGGTGTATAAGCTAGGAGAAAGGATGGTTCCCAGAGCGGGCGCTTTCCTGGCTACAAAGCGGATGGCATTAGAAAGTAGGTTTTTTAGTTTCTTGTTCTGATATATAATAGGGTTATACTTTTTAATTCTAGATGTAATTTTATTATACTGAGGACTATAGGTGGTAGAAAACGTTACCCTAGTATCCAATGTGTTAATGTTATTTTTCTGTTTATTTCGGAGTATGTCTTTCCGATTTATATTGGAGACAATTCTACTCGCTTTTCTTAAAGACCACTCGGGATAGCACCTATTGGATAGTCTGTTACACATTTTTTCTGATTCCTTCTGAAAAGTGATGTTATCTGAACAATTTCGTATTGTTCGTATTAGCTCACCGTAAGGGATATTTCTCTTAATATGTGGCGGATGACAACATTTAGCTGATAAAATAGAATTTGAGGCTGTAGATTTTCTGTGGGGATTAATTTTGACCAATTCTTTCTCCTTGGTAGCCTCAAGTTCAAGATCCAAAAAAGTAATTTTGGATGAATGGTAGAACTAAGTGAATTTAAGATTAAAATGATTGCAGTTGATGTACTGTACAAATTGTACCACCTCCTCCTGTGTGCCCCCCACACCAGGAGGAGGTCATCAATAAATCTACCGTACCACACAATGTGTCCACTATATGTGATATCATTATGGTAAATGAAAAGCTCCCCCCACCTACACATCACTATGTTCACTAGCGAAGGAGAAAATTTACTGCCCATGCTGACTCCTCTTTTCTGTAAAAAAAAAACTTTTATCAAAGCTAAAATAATTACGCTCTAAGAGGAACTGTACTGCTATGACCAGAAATTCTTTTATTTCTATAGTGTACGAACTGTATGTGTCAAGGTGGTAGGTTAAACATGCTAAAGCAATATGGTGTGGAATTGAGGGGGTATAATGCCACCACATCACAGGACAATCATCCAAAGTTTTTTGGCCATTCAAATTTATCAAAAATGGTCACTATGAATTTTGAATCCCTAATGTAACTCGGAGTTTCCTGAACCAGAGGCTGTAGGTAAAAATCCATCCAGGCACTTAATTTTTCACCATGGGAACCAATCCCCACCACTATGGGTCTTAACCCCTTTACAGCCCAGGGCGTACTAATACGTACTGTACCTGCGCCCTGGGCTTTAAGAGCCAGGTACGTATTAGTATGCCCTGTTGATTTCGGCCACACACAGGCTGTGCGGGCGCGATCGCCGCCGGGTGTGAGATGATTTTTCCTATGTGCTGGGAGCGGTCACGCACGGCTCCCGACACATTAACCCCCGCAATGCTGCGATCGAAGTCAATCACAGCATTGCGGAGGTAAGTACTGCATACTCACCTCTTCCCCGCCGTCGCGCGCTGTCTGAGGCTGGGTTCCGTGGTTGTCATGGTAACCCAGATGTCGTCATGACAACATCCGGGTCACCAGACAGCAGAAAGATACTTTGATCATGCACAGTGCATGACCAAAGTATCTTCTGCATCTACAGCGCTGACAGCCTGTATAGCACAGGGATGGTGCTCCATCCCTATGTTATACAGGCGATCAGAGTATAAAAAGTGAAAGTCCCATAGTGGAACAAAGTATAAAAGTAAAAAAAAGTGGTAAAAAAATGTAAAAAAAAAATAATCCACCAAAAATAAAAATATAATGTACCCATCAATAAATATTATAATGAAAAAAACAAACAAAACAATAAAAGTACACATATTTGGTATCGCCACGTCCGGAACGACCTGACCTATAAAACTGTCTCACAAGTTAACTCCTTTAGTGAACATGGTAAAAAATTAAAATAAAAAACAATGCAAAAAACGATGCTTTATCATCATACCGCCAAACAAAAAATGGAATTAAACGCGATCCAAAAGATGAATATAAATAAAAATGGTACCACTGAAAACGTCATCTTGTTCCACAAAAAACAAGCTGACATACAGCTCCATCAGCTGAAAAATAAAAAAGTTATAGCTCTCAGAATAAAGCGATGCAAAAAAATATTTTTTTCTAGAAAATAGCTTTTATTGTGTAGAAGCGCCAAAACATAAAAAAAGATATAAATGTGGTGCCGCTGTAAGCGTACAGACCCAAAGAATAAAGCTACCTCATCAATTTTACCACACGCGGAACAGCATAAAAAAATAAAAAAAAACAATTCCTGAATTGTTGGTTTTTGCTTATTCTGCCTCCCAAAAATCGGAATAGAAAGCGATCAAAAAATGTCACGTGCCTGAAAATGGTGCCAATAAAAACGTCAACTCATCCCGCAAAAAACAAGTTGTCAAATGACTCTGTCGGCCCAAATATGGAAAAATTATAGCTGTCAAAATATGGCGATGCAAAAACTAGATTTTGCAAAAAAATGCGTCTTTTAGTGTGAGACAGCTGTCAATCATAAAAACCCGAGAGGATTCTGGTATCGCTGTAATCGCACCGACCCTAAGAATAAAGTCGTCTAATCACTTATACAAGGAACGGTGTGAAAAATAAACTCTAGGGTTAGGGTTGTGCTAGGGTTGGGATTATTTTCAAAAGCAAAAAAAAAAAAAGATGACGATATGGCGACTAGTGTTGAGCACAAGTGCTCGCTACTTGAGTTTGCATCGGGTGCTCGGGTATGCATTGAGTATCACGGGTGCTCGAGTCTCTGCCCCATATGCTTCACAGTCAAAAAAAACATGCGGGGATTGCCTGCCATGCACCAGCAATCCCTGCATGTTTGTTTTGGGTGTCTAATAACCGTGAAACATGTGGGCAGGACTCGAGCATGTCACTCGAGTACGTGCGATACATGGTGCATACCTGAGTACACGATGCAAACTCAAGTAGCGAGCACTTGTGCTCAAGACTAATGACAACTTATTCAATATGATGACCTAATGTTATCAAATTATGTGTCGTACCGGGTTCAAAATGTTCATTATACCCCTTGATAAAATCCTTGAGGGGTGTAGTTTCCAAAATGGGGTCACTTGTGGGAGGTTTCAACTATTTGGGCACATCAGGGGCTCTTCAAACGTGACATGGCGTCCGCCCTCAATTCCAGCCAATTTTGCGTTCAAAAAGTCACACAGTGCTCCTTCCCTTCTGAACTCTGCCGTGCACCCAAACACTGTATTTTCCCCACATATAGGGTATTGGCGTACTCAGGAGAAATTGCAAAAAGTTTTTGGGGTCCATTTTCTCCTCTTACCCTTGTGAAAATAAAAAAATTGGGGCTAAAACATAATTTTTGTGGAAAAAGTTTGATTATTTATTTTCATGGCTCCATGTTTAAACTTCTGTAAAGGTTCTCTGAGGGGTCTAGTTTCCAAAATGGTGTCACTTGTGGGGGGTTTCCACTGTTTAGGCACATCAGGGGCTCCCCAAACACAACATGGCATCCGCTAATTATTCAAGCAAATTTTACTTTCAAAAAGTCAAATGGCACTCCTTCCCTTCCGAACCCTGCCGTACGCCTAAACAGTGTTTTTTCCCGACATATGGGGTATCTGTGTGGTCAGGGGAAATTGAACAACAAATTTTGGGGTCCATTTTTTCCTGTTAACCCTGTGAAAATCAAAAAATTGGGTCTAAAGTAACATTTTTGTGAAAAAAGTTAAGTGTTAATTTTTTTCTTCCACATTCCAAAAATTTCTGTGAAGCACTTGAAGGGTTAATACATTTTTTGAATGTGGTTTTGAGCACCTTGGGGGTGCAGATTTTAGAGTGGTGTTACTTTTGGGTATTTTCTGTCATAAAGACCCCTCAAAGTGACTTCAAATGTGATGTGGTCCCTAAAAAAATGGTTTTGTAAATTTTGTTGGAAAAATGAGAAATCTCTGGTCAACTTTTAACCCTTATAGCTCTCTAATAGAAAAAAAATTTGGTTCCAAAATTGTGCTGATGTAAAGAAGATATGTGGTTAATGTTATTTATTAACTATTTTGTTTGACATATCCCTCTGATTTAAGGGCATAAAAATTCAAATTTTGAAAATTGCTAAATTTTCAAAAATTTTCGCCAAATTTCAGTTTTTGTCACAAATAAATGCAAGTGATATCGAAGAAATTTTACCACAATCATGAAGTACAATATGTCACGAAAAAACAATCTCAGAATCAGGGGGATCCGTTGAAGCGTTCCAGAGTAATTACCTCATAAAGTGACAGTGGTCAGAATTGTAAAAATTGGCCTGGTCATTAATGTGCAAACCACCTTGGGTAGTAAAGGGGTTAAAGGTGGTGGAAAAAATATTTTTATGTATTTTTGGAGGCGAATGGTAAACTGGAACAATTGGGTGATCTACGTATAAATATTCCATTAATTTTTTTTTTAGGGCCCCTCAGTGCAAACCTTCGTTTAATAGATTATACATAGCAGCATTAAACTCAACAGTAGGATCTCTAGCTAACTCCAAATAAACATCCCTATTTTCTAAATCCATCAAATTCAATTTTTTATACAATCCTGCATTCAGTACTATAGTGCCACCTTTATCCGCTGAGCGGACTAGTATGTCTGAATTATCCTTTAATTTTTTCAGAGCGTCTTTTTCTCTATATGTCAGATTAGAGTCCAAATGATTAGTAGAAGATAATTCATTCTTTAATTCCACTAGTTCTTTTTCAATTAAGTCCTGGAACTGATCCAGAACCAATGGTCTGGACTGAAGTGGGTAAAAGAAAGGATTACCAGCCCGAAAGTCGTCATTTAAATTTACATTTGGAATTAAAGATTCCGTCTCGAATTGTTTCATTTGTAATAAAGACTGTTGTTCTGTGAATAATAACATGGAATCCTGGCTTGTCCTAGGAGAAACTTCTGAAGCTGTATTCTGTGGATTTTTCATGTCCATAAAATGACATCGGATGGTGAGGTGACGTGCTAGCTTGTTAACATCCAGAATTGTTCTGAAAATGTCGAATTCGTTAGAAGGTGAAAAGCTCAGGCCTTTAGCCAGGAGAGAAATTTGACTCTCAGATAAGATGTATCTAGAGAGATTCCAAACAGGTGACTCTAATAATGGCGTTTTTTGCTCTGTGTTGGGTACTTGTTTGCATTTACGCTTAGGTCCCGCCCTTGTGTGACCCGCCACTAGCTGTTTCAGTAGCGGCTAGCCCTCCCTGGGAAAGGGGTGTACTCGGACGGCGGGCCCAGTTGGTAGAATGGGGATGCAGTCGTGGCCTCGGCCCGGTCCGTGCCCAGGGCGCACACATTAAAAATAGGGGCCAGTTGATGAGTGGCAATTATGAGTGGATAAACGACTACGCCACCTGTGGTGTCTGGTGATGCGCCACCAGCGCAGCTGCAGTCCTCTGAGGCAGGATGTTGTGGCAGCCGATGGTAGTACTACTCCCCACAGGCGGAGCAGGGCCTCAGGACAGAGGAAAAAGGAGGATGAGGGGAGTCGTAGTAGGTGCAGTGGTGCGGTGTGGTGTCGTGCTGCAATAATGGACCGGAGGCAATGGATGTAGTCTTCCAAGCTTTACTCACGTTGTTAGAGGTCAGCTGCAAGGCTTCTCCTTGCTCCTCATGGCGTGCTGTGGCCACCAGAGAAGGGGGTTCGACACACCCCGGTAGTTCAGGTGCGTCTATCAGGACCCCCAGCACCAGTGTGTTCCTAGAAATCTCCCCCTTGGGCCTCTCCTGTCCGTGTGCGGTGCGTGTTGCAAGGCTGGGTCTCCCTCTGGCTATACACAGAACAAGGGCACAGGTGGCGACTCCGCTCCGTCTGTTACCCGGTGGGAACCACTTAGCCTCCGGGCTTTTCCGACTGAGACGTGAAGTAACAAAGTCAGATATCGGGGGCCGGTACCCCTCTTGCAGCAGGAGTCCCTCTAACTAGGCCAGAATGGAGAGTACAGGTGGCGTATGCCGCTCTGTCCGTATTCCCTGGGATTCTTTTGTCTGCGGAGCTCTCCTCCTCAACTCCCCTCCAGGCCTTCTTAAGCAGGGACCTTGACCGGGTAGAGACCTCCGTTAACTCTATCCCGCTCCTCGTCTCAAGGCCAGAGCACGAGGACCGTGCATCTCCAGCACGCTGCAGGCTCCTACACAAGGCCACTGCCAGCTGTGAAGACCACAATGAAACAACCTTGAACTTAAGATGGCTGGCTATTAAATATGTACTGTATCTACAAGTGTAACCTAAAAGTGCGTCCTCCACCCTCACCCACTACATGGTTCCCCCTATCTTTGGTTCCCTCATCTCCATTATCCTGCTGGGGCAGCACACTAGTGCATACTAGTGTGTCACCCTGGCCTGGATGCCACAAGTGTAAATAAAGCTGTGTCTGAGAGCAAGGGGGAGGTTCTCTAGTCAGGGGAACATTAGCATGCAGTACCTCCTGTCTCAGGCTAGTAGGGGGAGCAGGCTGCCCCTATAAAAGCTGGTACTGGGGGCAGGGTTAGTGAGAACTTGAAGGCCTGTCTCAGGACTGAGACTTGTCTCAGAGCAGAGCAGGGACAGACAGTTGTATTGCACCTAGAGGAAGTGTGGCAGGAGGAGAGCCACAAGCCAGAGACAAGAGGCGAAGAGAGCCTGTCTTGGCAGATAAAAGACTTACTTTACCAGACTTTGGTGTCTGAGGCTGGGAGGATTCTACATCCTCCAGCAGATAACCAGTCCGCAAGGGACTGTATATTCCTTGGCCTAAGAAGCCTGGAGGCCCTGCCACAACCGAAGGGACCAGTAAAGCCGTACAAGGCTGGGAGCAGAAATGAACCCACGTCGCAGGCCATACAGGCGAGAATACACGGAAAGCTCGGAAACGTGGGCTGTTACTCTATAAGGAGGAGATAGCCAGAAGGAGCGCAGAAAGCACGGTAGGCCTACACCCTCACCCTGACCAGGGCCAATTTCCCCGTTGCTCTCAGACATCCAGGTCCCCTCCTAGCCGGGACTGTTTGTGGGTCAATTTACCTGTTCTAGTAAAGACCCTGGACTGCAACCTGTTGTCTGTGTGCTCCTTGCTCCTCCAGCACTATTAACACTGGGACTCTCACTACCATCACTCCCACCATCCATTATACTGCCCTGGGGCCGCACTCTTCCCGTGGGGAGTCACACTACCCTAGCTGCACACCTCATCAGCCCCAGCGGTCTGCATGCAGCGGCGGTTCCTAATAACCGCAATCCACGGGTGGCGTAGTCGGACATTATCAGCAGAACGTAGCAGACTACCATTGGCCTGACCACCCTGAGCCACGGAACCGGGTCGCCACTACTACCCACATTGTCTCCCTATTGCCCGGATCCGATTGCCCCACGGCCCAGGGGGCGAGTCAGCTTTGGTGTAGTCGGCAGGATTGTAACCAACCCGCCACAAACGGGTATTACGTGCCTAGAAAAGACTTTGCACTTACCTGAAAAGAGGTTTCCCGCCATCCGGAGCCGTTTCCCGCCATCTTCAGTCGGTTCCCGCCATCTTCAGCTGTTTTCCCGCCATCCGAAGTCGTTTTCCCGCCGTCGGACGCCATCTTCAGGACGCCGCGCGGGAAGAAGAGGAGCGTGAACGTCCAAACCGCGCGAGATCCGAAGCTCCGCCCCACGCACCGACGCTGCGCAAGGTCCTGGAAGGGAGAGAGAGCGACGCTGACGTCATCAGGACGCGATGCAAGGTCCTCGTCCAGAGCAGCAGCAGCGGAGCCGCGGCCTACAGAAGAGGATCATCGGAAGGTAGGCCACGCTTAACTAGGGGGAGGAAGATGTCGGACACAGAGGCGCCCACTACCACCAACGCAGCTGCAGCAGCGGTGATGCCCTTTTCCCTGCCCTACATCCCTGGAGCGGCCTGGCTGCCCAAATACTCAGGGGAGCCCCATGCCCTAACTGACTTTAAAGAAAGGCTGTACAGTTTGTTCCAGGTTTACCCCCTGACAGAGGAGCAGAAGGTCAGCATATTGACAGGGCAGTTAACTGGCGCAGCCCAAAGGGAGGTAAAATCATGGCCCACTGAGGAGAAAAGGACTGTGAAGGGTATTCTGGCCCGGCTGCGGGGTACCTTTGACACACGTACCTCCGCTGAGATTAAAATGAGGTTCTATGGATGTAAGCAGCGGGCACAGGACAGCATCAGAGACTATGCCCTAAATCTGCAGGAAGCCCTGAGGGCTATTCAACAAACTGACCCTGGCAGTGTGCAGGAAACGGATAAGCTGCTAACAGAACAATTCATAGAAGGTCTGCTGTCTAGCGCCCCAGGGCTCAACTGCGCCTCATGTTCTTTCAGAACCCCGACCTGACCTTTGCCCAATTTAAGGACAGGGCCATAAGGGTGCTCCGTGAATCTGCAACCAGTGGCGCTATAAACCCCCGGCGCCCTGCTCTCACCAACCACCAGGAGGCGGCGCCCTCCTCTATGGATCCCGTGGGGGCTGATGCACAGGCCCTGAACCAAGCCCCATCGAAAGACCTGCACCACCAAGTCCAGGAGCTGACCAGGAGCGTCGCGGCGTTGACCAGGACCGTCCAGGCGTTGCAAGTGGACCCGTCAAGACCCATCGAGCTGGCTTCAAGTCCGGAGGATGTCCCATGGCATCGACAGAGGAGGATCCCGTCGTTCCGAGGGAGGCCCACAGACCGCTACGCAGAGGATGGACAGCCCATTTGCCGTCGATGCAACCAGCTCGGACACATTTCCAGGTACTGTAATTTAAACGGGTCCAACCTGGGGCAGAGGGCCAACCCCCAGGCATAAGATCACCAGGCTCTTACAATTGGCGTAATAAGTACGTTGGGGGGCGCCCGGTTTTACCCGTGGTGCTGGACGGTATCCTCATGAGCGCCTTGCTGGATACTGGGTCGCAAGTAACCACTATCCCTTATGTACTTTTTAAGCAGTATTGGACTGATGCTGATATCACACGGTATCCAGACAGTAACTTGAGCATCATCGCCAGTAATGGCTTGCCCGTGCCGCAGATGGGGTTCAAGGAGATGACCATTAAAATTGGTAAAGTTGAACTACCGGCACAGGGAGTGATTATTGTGGACATTGACCGTCGTGAAAGTCACCCTAAAATAACTGTGGGTACTAACGTGATTGAAAATTGTCTTTCAGAGGTAATTGTAATTCTACAACAGGTGGCGGTGAATGCTAGTTCCAGCCAACAGAGAGTCCTCAACAAGGAGATAAGAGCCCTGATGAGACGGCAGCTGGTAGAACTGTCTGGTGGTGAGATCGGTAGCGTAAGACTGAGTGACCCATTCCCCATTTCCATGCCTCCCAAAAGTGAAATGATGATCTGGTGTCGGACTGCAATCGGGTTGAGAGGTAGAGACTACCAAGCCTTGGTAGAACCCGTGTACTCAGACAGCAGGCCCACCATTTTGACAGCCCGGGGGGTGGTTGATGTCCGTCATGGGAGGGTGCCCGTCCGCATCCTCAACATTGGGGAGAGGGAAGTACAGTTACCCAGGTACGCTACACTCGCCAAACTGTTTGTTGTCGAACACCAAGCTATCAGGGCCGTGGAACCCTTGCCTCCATCTCCACAGGCGGAGGGTAATGGCTCTCAGAAACAAAAGGAGGACTGGTGCCAGAAACTCCATGTGGGTGCTGACTCCACTCCCCTGCACCAAAAACAAGGAGTCTACCGGGTGGTACAGGAGTACAAGAGAGTCTTTAGTAAGCACCCGCTAGACTTCGGCAGAGTAAAAGGGATAGAACACCACATCCCCACAGGGAGCCATCCACCAATAAAAGAGAGGCACAGACCTGTACCCCCTGCACATTATCAGAACGCAAAGGGCATGCTAAGAGAAATGAAGGAAGCTGGGGTCATTAGAGATAGCTGTAGCCCCTGGGCAGCCCCCTTGGTTCTGGTGAAAAAGAAAGACGGCACCATGAGAATGTGCGTAGACTATAGACAAATCAACCGTATCACCCACAAGGACGCATACCCGCTGCCTAGAATAGAGGAGTCTTTAGCCGCACTAAAATCGGCTAACTTCTTTTCTACTTTGGACCTTACTAGCGGGTACTGGCAGGTTCCTGTGGCAGAGGCTGACAAGGAGAAGACCGCCTTCACCACCCCGATGGGACTGAGCGAATTCAACTGTATGCCTTTCGGGCTCTGCAACGCACCAGGGACCTTCCAGCGGCTGATGGAATGCTGTCTAGGGCACCGAAACTTTGAGACGGTCCTCCTTTACCTGGACGACGTGATCGTCTATTCGAAGACCTATGAGGACCATCTAAAGCACCTGGCCAAGGTGTTCGAAGCCCTGGCAGGCTATGGCCTGAAGGTGAAACCATCGAAGTGTCACCTGCTGAAACCAAGGGTCCAGTACCTAGGGCACGTGGTAAGCGCGGAAGGAGTGGCCCCCGACCCTGACAAGGTCACGGCAATCAAGAGCTGGCCAAGCCCCTCGAACATCAAAGAGGTGAGACAGTTTCTCGGGTTGGTAGGCTACTACCGAAGGTTCATCCCCGGGTTCACTAAGATGGCAGCTCCTATGCAGGACCTCCTGATCGGACAGTCTAAGTCCAGAAGTCAAAAGCCACCCTTCAAGTGGGATAAACCGGAAGAGGAGTCCTTCCGCCAGTTGAAGATGGCCCTCACGGGGGATAAGATCCTGGCCTACCCTGATTATGGTCAGCCTTTTATTCTCCACACGGACGCCAGTAATGTGGGACTGGGAGCCGTACTGTCCCAAAACCAACAGGGCAGAGAAAGGGTGATCGCGTACGCCAGCCGGAAGCTGAGGCCCACCGAGAGGAACCCGGAGAATTACAGCTCCTTCAAGCTAGAATTCTTGGCAGTGGTGTGGGCCGTGACGGAACACTTCAAGCATTACCTGGCCTCCGCAAAGTTCACCGTGTACACGGACAACAACCCGTTGACACACCTGGACAATGCAAGACTGGGTGCCATGGAACAGCGGTGGATGGCCCGTCTCTCCAACTATGACTTCGTGATCAAGTACCGGGCAGGCAAAACCAATGCCAACGCGGACGCCCTTTCAAGAATGCCTCACTTACCTGAAGGTGACGAAGAGCTGGAGGAGGTAGAACTCCCCGCGTTTCACCGGTATGGAGCCGCTCAATACTCCCACCGCGTGAAGGAGGAGGATCTAACAACCGTGATGATCAATCCCCTACCTCACCACAGCTGGGCCGAGACCCAAGATAGTGACCCTGCAATCCGCCTGGTGAAAGATCTGCTGACCCGGGAAGACGCCCGCTTAGATCCAGATGCCCCAGAGGAAGCCAAGCAGCTATGGAAAGAGAAGAGCAAGCTGTTCCTCTACGAAGGTAAGTTGTGCAGAAGGATTGTCAACCACCGGACGCACGAGCTGACCTGGCAAGTCGTGGTCCCAAGGCGAGATGCAGCTATGGTCCTGGGGGCTTACCATGACAGAGCGGGGCACTTCGGTTGGAAGAAACTGGAGTTCCTGCTAAGAGGAAGATTCTTTTGGGTCGGCATGAGAGGAGCTGTAGAAAAATAGTGCAGAGACTGTGGCCCTTGTCACCTAAGGAGGAAGGACCGCACCAGCCACAAGACACCCTTGAGGCCCATCGTCACCACGCAGCCTCTTGAGCTGGTAGCTCTGGACCGTGTCAAATTGGCTCCCAGCCGGTCAGGATACATCTATGCCCTGACAATCGTGGACCACTATTCCCGTTTTCTAGTGGTGGTCCCGGTAAAGGACTTGACAGCCCAAACAGCGGCCAGAGTCTTCCAGCAATACTTCTGCCGTCCACACGGGTATCCGGAACAGGTCCTGACAGACCAGGGTCCAGCGTTCGAGGCTGAAATCTTCCAGGAGTTCTGCAACCTCTATGGCTGTAAGAAGATTCGGACAACGCCTTACCACCCCCAAACCAACGGGATGTGTGAGAAGATGAACAATATAGTCATTGACCTCCTGAAGACGTTGCCCCTGGAGGAACGCAGCCTGTGGCCAGAAAAACTGCCGGACCTGATAGACTTATACAATCATATCCTGGTGAACGCTACCAACTGCACCCCGGCTTACCTGATGCGAGCCAGACCAGGTAAGCTGCCCGTAGACCTGGAGATGGGAGTCCTAACACCTGAGGACACCTCCCCGGATGCAGACTGGGATACGGAAAGGCAACTGCAGTACAAGAAGGTACAGGAGAGTGTGGAGAAGAGCCTGGCCCAGGTGAGAGAGAGGCAAGAAAAACTCTTCAATCAACATGCCCATGCTGGTCCACTAGAACCTGGTGAGCAAGTCCTAAAGCGAAAAAGAAGGCTACATAAGTTGGACGACCAGTGGGAAAGGGAACCCTACACCGTACTGCAGTCTGACCACGACAACCCAAAGGTGTGCGTAATCACCAAGGACGGAGGAGAAACCACTAGTGTCGTCTCCAGAGACCACCTCAAAAGGTGCCCCGAGCAACTTCGTAGTGCAGAAGAGGATCAGAGTGACCTTGAACCCGCAGAGGACAAGGAAGAAATGATCAGCACCATTCTCGGAGAGTTCCCTCAGTCCTGGACTCGCATAAATTATGCCATAGTGGTACCCGTCCTGCATTTCCTGCAACCGGCACAGCAACAACCAACACCAGAGCCGAAAGGTGAAGAGGAGCAAGCGGTTCCAGAGGCAGAAGAGCCTGTACCAGCAGCCCAGGAGAGTCAACCCTCTGCTGACAGTGAGCCTGCCATGCCTGCGGTAAGCCAAAGGACCCGCAGACAGCTGCCTGCCCTACCTGTACACCCAGCTGGTAGCTGTACCCCTAACGCTAGTGGGGAAAGCCAGGTTGGTCCACCACCAGACAGTGTGCTACGTAGGTCAACCAGGAGCACAAAGGGGCAGATACCCGCTCGCTGGAAAATATAGAGCGAGCTAAAATTGTAAATAACCCTGTTGCCAAATGTTGAATTGTTTGCAAAGTTACATGCATGTTTTGTAATTTTATATTTCAGTTTCTTGCAGCTACCGTAAGGACTCAAAGGTTATGGACTTTTTATAACCGGGACCTTGTATGGACTGCATTTGGAGCCTAACCAAGGAATGAACTAAGACTGTGAAGGACTTGGGGTAGGACAGACCCCCACCTGGTTAAGGCTCCCCATTGTATTAGTGATATGGCCACCCGGTCACAGACCACACTGTGACCTTAAGAACTCAAGCTGTGCGTCACTTTCCTGATAATGTTTTATGGTCATGCATATTGTCTTTGTTTATTGTTTAGTCCCGGAGTACTAAATTTTACTAGGGGGGAATCTGTCACCCTGGCCTGGATGCCACAAGTGTAAATAAAGCTGTGTCTGAGAGCAAGGGGGAGGTTCTCTAGTCAGGGGAACATTAGCATGCAGTACCTCCTGTCTCAGGCCAGTAGGGGGAGCAGGCTGCCCCTATAAAAGCTGGTACTGGGGGCAGGGTTAGTGAGAACTTGAAGGCCTGTCTCAGGACTGAGACTTGTCCCAGAGCAGAGCAGGGACAGACAGTTGTATTGCACCTAAGAGGAAGTGTGGCAGGAGGAGAGCCACAAGCCAGAGACAAGAGGCGAAGAGAGCCTGTCTTGGCAGATAAAAGACTTACTTTACCAGACTTTGGTGTCTGAGGCTGGGAGGATTCTACATCCTCCAGCAGATAACCAGTCCGCAAGGGACTGTATATTCCTTGGCCTAAGAAGCCTGGAGGCCCTGCCACAACCGAAGGGACCAGTAAAGCCGTACAAGGCTGGGAGCAGAAAGGAACCCACATCGCAGGCCATACAGGCAAGAATACATGGAAAGCTCGGAAACGTGGGCTGTTACTCTATAAGGAGGAGATAGCCAGAAGGAGCGCAGAAAGCACGGTAGGCCTACACCCTCACCCTGACCAGGGCCAATTTCCCCGTTGCTCTCAGACATCCAGGTCCCATCCTAGCCGGGACTGTTTGTGGGTCAATTTACCTGTTCTAGTAAATACCCTGGACTGCAACCTGTTGTCTGTGTGCTCCTTGCTCCTCCAGCACTATTAACACTGGGACTCTCACTACCATCACTCCCACCATCCATTATACTGCCCTGGGGCCGCACTCTTCCCGTGGGGAGTCACACTACCCTAGCTGCACACCTCATCAGCCCCAGCGGTCTGCATGCAGCGGCGGTTCCTAATAACCGCAATCCACGGGTGGCGTAGTCGGACATTATCAGCAGAACGTAGCAGACTACCATTGGCCTGACCACCCTGAGCCACGGAACCGGGTCGCCACTACTACCCCCATCGTCTCCCTATTGCCCGGATTCGAGTGCCCCACGGCCCAGGGGGCGAGTCACTAGCCCCCCATAGGACAAGAGTGTGTAGTGTTGAGTGATGAGGTGGGGTCCTGACAGGTACTCCATCCTTACCTGGGAGAGGAGATACAACACCTCTTTCACAAGATGCAGTACCCCCCTGTGGCGACTGAACCTTCAGGGACGCCACATTCCCCCCTGGTGAAACATCGCACGTCCGTGGGATGCAAAGAGAGCAAAACATGGTACAGACTTTTTATATGCTTTTTCACAACAATCAACAATCTTCCCATTATGGGAGGCTCTGATTCTTAAACGTTGCAGATAAATAGTACAAAAGTATAAAAACATCAAAGAGACATTATGCATGTAGACAGCTTGGTAGGAAAATAGAAAAAGAGGCAGTTCAGCAGCAAGAGGGACCTGTCCCAAACCCTCAATGTAGGCCCTGGGGTGGCTGCAGGGCATGGAGATCCTGTGTTGGACCTCCAGGAGAGCCACTCCAGACAGGTTTTGCTTCTGAGGTCTGAGGTAGAAGTAGAAGTGGGTTTTGTATAAAACTAATAGGGAGTACCTAAATAGATGCATAACTATATACAATAGAGTCTGTCTACAGCCAGTCCGCAGGGACAAATGTCTCTCTAAACCAGGAGGAAAGCATTGTAATAAACATAAACAATCAACAAGTCAACTCAAAGGTACAGCCTCCGGGGCCGCTTAGTCCAGGTACCTCCACCTAGGGAAAGGCTCGTTCTTGCTCACGGAGCCAGACCGGTCCCCTACCGGCAGGTGCGCAGGGGCCTCACCCTGGAATACTCTATGCACATCCAGGGCGTACCACCCACGCTCCCCATGGTGGCGGGTGTACGACACCAAGTCACCCGGGTAGAGATTCCGGCCAGGGTCATCCCTCCTCAGTTGTGGCTCGAAGTCTCTGCGGTTCACAAATACGTCCTGAGCAAACTGGGGACTCCTGATGAAGCCCCACCCCACCTCCTGGTGGAAGCGGAAGATCAGCCCTTCCTCCCGGGGGCTTGGATGGGCTGCCTCCTCCTGGCAGGCTTTGGACTTGGCGGCCTTAGCGCGCACCTCCAGGCGCTCGCAGCGTACCCGCCTTTCCCGCCGCTCCTTGTCCAGCTGGAGGAGCTCCTTGCGGCAGAAGTACTTACGCCTCCGCGCTTCAGCCCGGGTCTCCTGGGGGAAGCCCATTAGGTCCCCCCTGTTTGTCCCAGACCATCTCCTCCGCCGCCGGGCAGGTAACCAGTGGCGCTGGCTGTCGCGACAGCAGGGGTTGCTGCAGGTCCTTCGGTGACGCGGACCAGTCCTGGTTGGGGCAGGTGGTGTCCCCACTAACCACAGGCTCTTCTAGGCCGGGAGTCGGGAGACATTGCAGGCCTCCGGCGGAGAATGACACGTAAGCCTCCAGCTCCGGAGCGAAGATCTGCTCCCAAACAACGGCGCCCAGGGACAGGGGTGCCGGCATTAGATCCACTAGGGCCTCCGTGCGTCTCTCACCCGGGACAGGGGTTTGTATCTTACCCAGTCCTGGGCTGCACGCGGCCTCTGAGGTTTCTCCCTCCTGGGTTGCTGCTCCTCTTTCTTGGCTTGCAGCACCTTGGAGGTGGGACCGGATCTTCTGCAGCACCTCCTCTCTCCATGCTGCGGACACCGTACGCTGGGCCTCCGCAACCCTCCGGGTCAGGTCCTGTGACTCCACTCGGAGGAACTCGGCCTCCTCCGGGGTCATGTGAATCCCCCATATTCCGAGCGAGGCAGCAGTTGGTGGGGCGGCATCGGAGCATCTCTCCTGCACTGCTTTCATCCTCGCTGCTGGGTGTGGAGTCTCTAGGATTGTTGTGGCCACACCATGTTGTTGCTTACTCCTCCTTCTCTTGGGGCGGCTCCAGGGTGGCTGGCTGATAGGCAGCCCTTGGGACGTCCCATCCGTCTTGACGGACACTACCTCGCGGACAGTCTCTAATGCAAGGGACGGTCCTAGCTGTTGGCGCCATGGGGGAAGCCAGACCCACGATGGGAGGTGCTGGGTGGTTGTCCTTTTTGCACACAATGGCGTCCGTTCTTCTTGGGCGGGCGCCATCTTGGGTGTTAAAGACAGTCTGTTGTAAAGGCGCGCAGTACCCGCTGCCAATGGGAGTCACTTCTTCCGTTGCTGCGGGCACGCAATCCTGCCGACTACGCCAGTGATGTTTGACCCGCCACTAGCTGTTTCAGTAGCGGCTAGCCCTCCCTGGGAAAGGGGTGTACTCGGACGGCGGGCCCAGTTGGTAGAATGGGGATGCAGTCGCGGCCTCGGCCCGGTCTGTGCCCAGGGCGCACACATTAAAAATAGGGGCTAGTTGATGAGTGGCTATTATGAGTGGATAAACGACTACGCCATCTGTGGTGTCTGTTGATGCGCCACCAGCGCTGCTGCAGTCCTCTGAGGTGGGATGTTGTGGCAGCCGACTGTAGTACTACTCCCCACAGGCGGAGCAGGGCCTCAGGGCAGAGGAAACAGGAGGATGAGGGGAGTCGTAGTAGGTGCAGTGGTGCGGTGTGGTGTCCCGCTGCAATAATGGACCGGAGGCAATGGATGTAGTCTTCCAAGCTTTACTCACGTTGTTAGAGGTCAGCTGCAAGGCTTCTCCTTGCTCCTCACGGCGTGCTGTGGCCACCAGAGAAGGGGGTTCGGCACACCCCGGTAGTTCAGGTGCGTCTATCAGGACCCCCAGCACCAGTGTGTTCATAGAAATCTCCCCCTTGGGCCTCTCCTGTCCGTGTGCAGTGCGTGTTGCAAGGCTGGGTCTCCCTCTGGCTATACACAGAACAAGGGCACAGGTGGCTACTCCGCTCCGTCTGATACCCGGTGGGAACCACTTAGCCTTCAGGCTTTTCCGACTGAGACGTGAAGTAACAAAGTCAGATATCGGGGGCCGGTACCCCTCTTGCAGCAGGAGTCCCTCTGACTAGGCCACAATGGAGAGTACAGGTGGCGTATGCCAATCCGTCCGTATTCCCTGGGATCCTTTTGCCTGCGGAGCTCTCCTCCTCAGCTCCCCTCCAGGCCTTCTTAAGCAGGGACCTTGACCGGGTAGAGACCTCCGTTAACTCTATCCTGCTCCTCGTCTCAAGGCCAGAGCACGAGGACCGTGCATCTCCAGCACACTGCAGGCTCCTACACAAGGCCACTGTCTGCTGTGAAGACCACAATCAAACAACCTTGAACTTAAGATGGCTGGCTATTAAATATGTATCTACAAGTGTAACCTAAAAGTGCGTCCTCCAGCCTCACCCACTACATGGTTCCCCCTATCTTTGGTTCCCCCATCTCCATTATCCTGCTGGGGCAGCACCCTAGTGCATACTAGCCCCCCATAGGACAGGAGTGTGTAGTGTTGAGTGATGAGGTGGGGTCCTGACAGGTGCTCCATCCTAACCTGGGAGAGGAGATACCACACCTCTTTCACAAGATGCAGTACCCCCCTGTGGCGACCGAACCCTCAGGGGCGCCACACCCTCTTCCTCCGTTTTTTGTAATTGCTCCACCAGCACTAGATTAGTTATTTTTGACAAAATACAATTGTTGCATTTCTCCCATTGAACTCATAGATGAATCTGAGTAATCATCAGAGGTGGCAGCAAAAGAATTATCCGTAACATCATCATGGTCCTTAAAACTCCCTCTTCCAGATCTCTGAAAACGTTTATGGGAGCGTTTTTTTAAGATGGATGGTAATTGTTTATTCCAACTATAAGTCTTGTTCTGCGCATAGTCCTCACTGTCCCTTTTGAACTTGGATGTTTTTATATCCATAATGGTGTTCTCCAACTTGGCCAAATTAGATTTCAGTTTGTTATTACAAATATTAAATTCTTTTAGTTGCACATATTTCCCCAAAGACGATTGTATATTTTTAATATCCAATTTAATTTAAGTCAGTTCCAGTTCCTCATGTTTGATTATGAGGTGCATAAGATTCAGTGAATATTGACTAAGAATCGCATTCTGATCTTCTTGAAAACCGTCGTTGTATATAGTGGTGGCGACTTTTTTTTAAACGCAGACCTCTAGGGATCATTTCCTTTTTTATATATGTGTCCAAGGTTGTGAGATCCCACCAAACTTTAAGTTCTCTGGTCATTTTGTTTTCCATCTGGAACATGAGATCTTTGAATTCATCCGGTTCTGTTGTCACCACTGACGGTTTATTATCAAAAATAGATGCTAGTTTGTTCAGTCTAGCCGAAGAATCCTCTGTGTCACTGAAACTCATTATGTCAAATTGAGGGGATGTGAAAATCCACAGGGACTCCCGGTTCAGAAGTGTGCACTTGCAGTCAGACAAGTCAATGGCCTGGTAACAGGGGCCAAGCAGAGCCGGGTAAGTGGTAATACAAGTGGGCAGTGGAATGAGTCGAGGTTTTGGTAATCATGGTGTAACAGATCGGGCAGACTGACTGGGCAGGAGAGAATTTCATGTTTTCTTGATTATAGCATCATGCGGAGAATTCCTGCTCCTTAATATTAAAAGGGGTTGTCCGGGACTTTTTTTTTTTTTTTTACCATGGACCTAAGAACTAACAGGCAAGTATTTGCTAACTATGTGCCTGTTGTGCCAGGCGCCGATATCTGCTGGTACAGAGTGGTCACGGAGCGCTCCTGACAGTGATTTTTCAGCTCCCGCTCTGATCTGTTGATGGGGTGTGACTGCCGGTGTCATGCTGATTGACAGCTGGCTCCCTGCTGCCTAACTGCAGGGAGCCGTCTGTCAATCAGCATAAAGTTGGCAGTCACGCCTCTTTGACAGAGCAGTTGGGAAGAGGAAGAGCTGTTCAGTTGACGTGAAGCAGCAGAATCGCTGCTAGGAGCGGTCCAGGAGCAATCTGAGCCACCACAGGGTAGAACAAGCACGTAATAAGCAATTACCTGCCTGATAGTTCTTAGGCCCATTGCATTTTTCTATCTCACCCTGTAGGAGTCACCTTCTCCTCAACCAAAAAGAGAAGGTGCATATCCACCGACATTGTGATGCGCCAGCTTCCAGATCCAATTGCAGATAAAATTATGATTTTATTGTTAATCCATTAAAAAGATATACACATTGCAAAAATAAAATAAATAAAGGTGGAGACCTCTGTGAAACCTACACGTTTCGAACGCCAAACGTTCTTCGTCCTGCTATAGAAATACATGTAGGGAGTTACAATTTACATGCTCGACCGCGCCATCATATGGGCGTGTTGATCGTTCCTCACGCCCAATTTTCTAAGTAAAGAAATGATAGGGTGTGGGAATAACAGAATAAAAACAAGTGATCTAATCTTGAAAAGTAGGCAGTGTGTATAAAAAATACACAAAGATGATACAAACAATATGATATATACATTAACATAAAATCAAAAAGATAATAAAAGAAAAGTGCTAAACCTGTGTCAGAGAAATAGCTCAGAGCTTAGCGCAAGGAAGCACTCCTTAGAAGAACTCCTTAGGAAAACAGATACAACTACAGCAAGCTGTACCTTCCAGGACTGACCAATGACCAAAATCCAAGCTCTGATTTAATAAGATCACGGTTACACCCACATACCTTCTATTGGTGAGCTCATATGAGGACTTGTCATAGGTGTGCTAGATCTTTTAGAAGTTTATGAGATCCCCAACTTTCAGGATATCTTCGCCCATGGAGGTCTCGGGCGGGAAATATCATGGTCATGTTTTCTATCATGATTTTACCTTTCTATAGAGATGAAACATGGCATGGATAGCATTATCCATCTAAACGATATTAAGTTGGGGGTGTTCGGCTGGCCTTACAATGATGTGGGTGAATGCGTTATGATCGTCCCTTTGCTACGATGTCGAAAATACATCTCCCATGAATATTGGATCGATGCAAACCCCAATATTCATCACTGACCACAGTCTTCAGAGTGTCTGAGACAAGTCCTTTGAAAAGAGGAAGCCCTTGCTTTGGAAATGTACTTATCCGCCTCTGAGTATGCAAATTCTAGACTTGTTGGCTGGTTCTCATCAGATTCTTTGTTGAATTTACCTGACCACGGCAGGAGGCCCTATGTCAATAGAGGTTGAAGTGTCAGCTCTTTCTCACTTTTCTAGTTATAATCCTATATGTTCAATGTGAGGGTGATATGTCCCCTCTCCAGAGATGTCTTTTTGGATTTTACAATTTTTCTTTACGACAGGGTGCAAAATTACCATCCCCACCCTCAACCAGGATCAAGCTGGGGTGTATGGGGCCCCAATAGGAATTGATTCTAGGGGCCCACACTACAGCTGTATGTGAAAACCTGTAAGGCATTATCCCGATTATAGTGGAGCGTCGGCTGTAAAATACAGGAGGCTCCTGCACCTCTTACTGTGCGATACCATAACTGGGATGTACAATTACGGTAATTTGCAGTAAAGGACTTTGTTGGTGAAAACAAGTTATGACCATAGGATCCACAGGTGAGGTAATAACTCCATAGGATCCACAGGAGAGGTGATATCTTATTGGTCAGTGATTGATTGGTCTGACCATTTGGGACTGTACCGATTGGAAGAATGGGGAATTTTTATCCCTGACAGGGCACTTTTATTCCTATTGTAAAATGGAGCGGCAGATCGGGTGTGTCATCTTCTTTGCCAGAAAAAGCCAAGTGCAGTGCTCATATAAAATACATATAATACAGACTGTCTTTGATGTGAGCTCAGGAGCAGATGATGGGAGTGTTACAGATTCCCCTTTAAAAAGAACCTTTTGCTGACAGCCTCTTCACATGGAAACTCTGTGCTTTGCTCCTGCTCTGCATCCTTTCATTTCCACCTATTAGCAGTGAAATATTGATTCCTTCACACCAAAGGCTGGGGGAAAGTACACAGAGAAGCTTAAAGTGCACTCAGACATGACCAGAAGCAAGCATCAGAAGGAGCAGAGTCCAGATAGTGGGCCTTCCAACATGGCGCCTCCTCCCCCACACCAGCCAGAGTGAGAGATGCTGAGGCTGCTGCAGCAAAGCTGGGGAGATTTGCCAGACTGACCTTGGATTCTGACCCTTCAGATGATTTACAACCTGATCAGGTATGCTCACAGAGGAAGAGAGATACAGAGACTGTGCAGGGGAGGCAATGTGGCACCACTCTCACAGCAACAGTTAAACAGAGAAGTGCAGGAAATGCAGAGCACTAACAACACCTATGGAGAAGTCAATGATTCTGGGCAAGAGCCTACACGACAAGATGTTTTCTCTGCTGGAAAATCCTGTAGCTTCTCATTAGAAATTCTCAACAAACACATGGGAGGGCTTAGAGAGGACATTAATCTCATCAGACAAAACATGAAGAAAATAAACAGCCGAGTCAATGAGTTGGAGGAAAGAGTGAGTTGTGTTGCAGACCAAATGCCTACTATACATAAATATCTCAGGAGAGGTCTTCAGAATATCAATGCCCTTCTCAAGAAGGTTGATGACCTAGAGAATAGGCATAGGTGAAATAACATAAGTTTAGTCGGGGTTCATGAAAAAGCGGAGGGTCGTAATTCAGTTGATTTTTTTTTAATCCTGGCTGACTACAATGTTCGGCAAACACACTCTCTCTCAATTTTTTGCAATTGAAAGAGCTCACAGAGTTCCTACACGTCCTTTGCCACCGGGTGCTCCACCAAGACCTGTACTCATCAAATTACAAAATTTTAAAGAGAGAGACCTTATCCTACGAAAGGCCAGGGACCACTCTTCACTTACCCTTGATGGAAGGAAAATATCTATTTATCCTGACTTTTCAACAGAAGTTCAGAAGAAGAGGGTCAAGTTCTGGGATAGAAAAAGGAGGCTCTGTGAAAAGCAAATTTCCTATTCTATAATCTACCCTACTCGGCTCAGGGTGGAGTTCATATGTTTGACGCCCTTCCAGATGCTTTATCATGACTGGATGCCAAAAAGAGATCTCTGCGAAATGGAGCTGGATGAGAGACTTCTCCTTGAGGCGGTTTTCTCCAAGCACTTTTCATATACCATTATGAAAAAATGCCTATCCCTGAATCTATTCTGTTATTCTATTATGAGCGGGAAATGTTGAGCTATGATGAGTTATGTACCTGCCTTATTGTACATACAAAGTATTCTTATTTTGTGAGTGGAGCATATGTGGAGAAAATCTCTATTGACAGAAAACTTCATCCACTATACATTTACTTTCAATTATTTGGGTATTTTTCTTGTTTTTGGTTTCTCTTTATCCACTATAAGTTCATGCTCAAAACTTATAATTCTGCTCTCCATCCGGCTAAACAAGTCTACTTTACCACTCTCATCCCATCTCTAGCCAACAATCCTAAACGACTCTTTGAAACCTTCCACTCCCTCCTGAGCTCTAAAGTACAGACCCCCGTCACCAACCTAAGCACTGACGATCTGGCCACTTATTTCCTACACAAACTCAATCATATCTGTCAAGACATTTTTACACAATCCCCTCAGAGTCTGGATTCCCTTCCCTCCCGCACCTCAAGTTCACTTTCCATCTTCGAGCTGGTCACAGAAGAAGAAGTGACCAGACTCCTCACTTCTTCCCGCCCTACAACCTGGAACAGTGACCCTATTCCCTCACAGCTCATTCAGTTCCTTTCCCCAGCTGTCACTGTGGAGGTTTCACCAATTTAAGATACACTAGGTAACTTCTCTCCTCCTAATTAAAGATGTCCGAGTGAATGCAAATCAACCAAATTTGCTAATATGGTTGAAAAACTTCACTCAGAGACTAAACCACGCAAAATGACATACTTTATTATGTAGACATGGGGTTATATAGTATTCTACTTCTAGGTGGGATTAGTAAAATTCATTGCTCCTTCTGATAACTTGGCACACTGCAATTTGCTTATCCATGTATCTCCTGGCCTCAGTAACACCTTAGGAATTCTGATGGGAGGGGTGAAGTCGTCTCTCAGCGCCATCTTTGCCAACTCGACATGAATCTCTCTGTTATCAGCCATGCACATACATACGTCATTCCCAGGAAATCATTTAGTTGTTCATGTCTACAATAAGGCTGTGTGCACACGATGCGTTTTTTAAGCGTTTCCGCAGCGGCAATTCCGCTGCAGAAACGCTTAAAAAACGCTTGGTAGAAGGCCTGCCATGTTCCCCAATGATAATCCGCATGTGCTGTGCACATGCTGCAGAAATTTCCGCTGCGTCTTATCATTGCGGAAAAAACGCAGCACGATCAATTATTTTGCGGAAGCGCTGCGTTTTCGCCGCCATTGACTTGCATTGGAACGCATGGAATCCGCATCACTGGATCTGTACATGTGCATTCCATGCGTTTCAATGTGCGGATGGTACCCGGGTCTGGAGAAGAGGAGACTCTCCTCCGGACCCAGGTACCATAGTACCTGTAAAAAAAGAATAAAATAAAAAATAAATATTATACTTACCTTCTGATGGCCCCCGGTGTGCTTGTCTTGGCTTGCCGGCAGATCGCGGTGGACTCAAGGACCTGCGCTGACGTCATTTAGTCATGTGACGGCAGGTCCTTCAGTGTACCGCAACCTGCCGGCAAGCTGAGACGCATCGGATAAAGACACGGGGGGCCATCAGAAGGTAAGTATGACATTTATTTTTTATTTTTTAACATTCTTTCGGACACACTATATAAATCCATGCTGTTTGCATGGATTTATATAGTGTGACCAAGTTGTCAAGCACTTTCCAAGTGATGTTAAAATCGCTTGGAAAGCGCTTTTCAATGCGCATGCGGAAATGCATGTGAAGAAAGCTTCACATCCGCTTGTCCCTGGCAGGAAAAACGCATGTAAAATCCGCATGTACAATCCACATGTAAAATCCGCATGTACAATCCACATGTAAAATCCGCATGTACAATCCTCATGTAAAATCTGCATGTACAATCCGCATACATTTTTTCTGCCAGGAAGATGCAGAAACGCTCAGGAAAAATCCGGAGCATTTCTGCATCGTGGGCACATAGCCTGAGAACAGAAACTGTTATATATCATTAATAGTGTTGAGTGAGCACTAAAATGCTCGGGTGCTCGAAGCTCGGGCCGAGCTCGCCGTGATACTCGGGTGCTCGACCCGAGCAACGAGCCCAATGTTAGTCTATGGGAGACTCGAGCATTTTTGCGGCGGCTCCCCCGGCAGTCTTTTAAAAGCCTAACAAGTGCCCAAAACGATAGTGACAGTGCTCAAATGACATGGGGACAGCATGGGGATCGCCCCAGGAAGCATTTCTGACCCCCAGGTCACTGCTGTCAACAACGTGGTCAAAATCAAATGGTGTCAATCAAAATTACAATTCGTCCCCCAAAAAACAAGCCCTCATATGTCTATGTGGACAGAAAAGTAAAAAAAGTTATGGCTGTGGGAAGAAGGGGAGGAAAAAACTAAAGTTCAAAAACAGAAATTGGCCCTGTCAGGAAGGGGTTAACTTTGGGTTTGGGCATATTTAAGTATTTGTTGCAGCATTTCCTCCTACCAACAAAGTGAATGAGATTCCTGAGGCCTCGTGCACACGCTGCTTCTTTTTTCCTTGCAGATTAGAAGCAGTTTTATATTTGCAGCCTGTCAATCCATTCAGCGATTTTCATCAGATGCATGGGGGAGGAAAATGCAAGTAAAAAATACGGTAAAAGTGTGCGTATTTATGTTATGTTGTGTTTTTCCTGCCACAAGACGCTTTTGGTGCAGAAATGTCTGCAGAAAGTACTTAACGTGTGCACATACAGTACAGACCAAAAGTTTGGACACACCTTCTCATTTAAAGATTTTTCGATATTTTCATGACTATGAAAATTGTACATTCACACTGAAGGCATCAAAACTATGAATTAACACATGTGGAATTATATACTTAACAAAAAAGTGTGAAACAACTGAAAATATGTGAAATCGAAGAAGGAAAATTATATTATCCAAAAGATAATAGTCCTCTTAATATAGATCAGCCTGAACAATGTACGGCCATAGTCAAATTAGACGTCCTTACAAAGGGTTTTACTCTAAACATGGGAGATGTCTCAGGTAAGGGTCATGAATGTGAATGTTTATGGTGTTATCAAAAGAATGGACCACTGGAAGGCGATGTGAAGAATATCCATAAAATACACCCAGAATGTGCAAAGTATGGGGACAGATGGTAGAAAAGGTTTGGATTTGATGAGAAACTTAGTTTGATGAAATGTGAAAATTTGGTGGAAAAAATAGGAAAGTGCAGTGAGAAATTAAAAAAGTCTGGACTTACAAGTGAAAATATATGGTTGTGTGAAGCCTAAAAGAGAGAAAATGGCAGACATGCAGAAAAATATTATAAAGACAAAAAGAAGGATAAAAAGGGACTGGTGTTAGTAATACAGGATGGGTGTGATATTGTCCTCACACAGAAAGACTTGAATGAAGAACAGGGTTACAGAGGTAGGGGAGAGGTAGAGGGAGAGGTAGGGGAGTGGGCGACAAAACATCTTGTTGGCATTGCAGGAAGATTGGGCATTTTCTTCGAGAATGCCCTGACAGACAAAAAATAACCCAGATGGCACAAATGCCACAGAATATGCAGTAGTAACTCAGGATAAAGTCCTGATGGCCAAAGCACCCCGAAACACCTATCAGCACAAGCAGCCACCGCAACATACTGACATTACATGAGACTAGTCTTATTGACCTACAAATCCTCAAAGAGATGCAACAAGCATCCCCAAAATCTGAACAAACTACATGGGTAATAAAAGGTGCTATCTTCAAAGATGGCATATACGTATCTGCAGAAAACAAATATATATTGCCCAGTAACCTCTTTAGATATGCTGCAGTATTGAGCCATAGCACAGGAGAGATGGTAAAGATCATAAAGTATTTACAGCATGCGACTTTACTAACTACTCAAAGTTTTGTCTCACCTGCTTTCTTGTCCATTATTGGAAACAATGTATGTCGTAAGGGTTGAAGTAGAATACACCTGAGTGTTATTGTCACCTGGCATGTTATATCTTATACCAAATCTCTTAAGATGCCTGATTGACTCATTTCACAAGTTATTATATAATATTGGCTAAGTGTCTGTATGTCACTGTTCATGATAGATATTGATTTTTATAGTTGTTAGCTATATGTGTGATAGGCACCAGAGCGCAGGGCCTAGACCCTCCAGTATGCCGGGCATGGGTCGGATACTCTCTGCGGTCCCCTGGTCGTAAGGACGGTGGTGGCTGTGCCCGACGCCTGGAGCTGCGGAGTCACATTTGTAGGGAGACATGGCTGCGGGGGTTAAACGTCGTTCTCCTGTGCCTTCACAGTGGTGTACGATGTGGTTTACATTCCCTATGGTGTTTTGGTGATGGAGGGAGACAGGGTTGAGGGAGAGAAGTAGGCGAGAGGTATTGAAGCCAGGAGACTTTGGCAACGGTAAAACAGATGGTAACTTTACTCGTTCACAGCCCGAGGGGTTAAACAGCCAAAGAAGAGTATAGTACAGGCAAGCACGTGCTGGTGGTAAAACAGTTCTTTATTACAGATAAACATCCGGCAATGGAGACAGAGCAATGGGAAAACAAATGAGTAGCTTACAAGTAAGTCCCTCTATGTGTCTAATGTCTGGTGTCCAGTACTGGCGCTATAGAGGTTCCCTGCCGATTCTCTATCCATATTAGGCCTCACTGTCCCATCCCCACTATCCATCATATTACATGAAGTGCAAATACAGAATGACGTTATCCCCACAGTCCTCTGTGTGTAACCACCAAAGGCCAAATGTAGCTCCTGCGTCCTGGGCACACCTGCAATAGCAGGAGACAAATGTGTGCTCTAGAGGACCAGGCAATCACTCACCCCGATTGGCAGACGTTTTGCTCCCTCATGTTTGGTCCTCAAGTTAGCTGCTCCGTTTGAAGGTTGATAGGAACAAGGGAAAGAATCCCCTACATGCTTGGCTGTGTAGTGATGCTCGCTGAGCTTCTCTTAACTCCCATTATAGACTCTGTCTTCCCCCTCTCCTCCTCTGTAGTCTACATCTTCTTCTCTCAGACCACCACTGTTCACTTGGCAACCTGCCTTGGTGAAGAGGATATTAACTGTTTCTGTACAAACTAGTATTAAAAGTGCTAAATCCCTATGACATTAATATACATTTAACGTATACAGAGTTTTCTAGGAATAATAATAATAATAATTTTTATTTATATAGCGCCAACATATTCTGCAGCACTTTACAATTAAGCGGGGACATGTACTGACAATAAATTCAATACAAGGTGAGACAGTTTAAACAGTTAAATTAGGAGTGAGGTCCCTGCTCGCAAGCTTACATTCTACAAGGAAATGGGGGGGACACAACAGGTGGAAAGTGGTTGTTATTTCAGGTCTGGCAATTATAATAAGTCGGGATTGTCATATAAAGCTGTATGATCCGGTCATCAGCCTGTATGTTCAAGTGCAATACTCAATTACCGAGTGCAGTTATCGTGTGCATGGAGGGTGTGGAGACAGATGAAGAGAAGGGAACAGATTCTGAATAGTATTTAGGAGGGAACAGGGGAAAGTTAGTTTACTGAGTATTTGAGGTGGTAGGCTTGTTTAAAGAGATGGGTTTTTAAGGCGCACTTGAAGACATCAAGGCTAGGCATCAATCGGATCGTCTGGGGTAGAGCATTCCAGAGAACTGGCGCAGCACGAGAGAAGTCTTGGAGACGGAGGTGCGAGGTTCGGATTATGGGGGATGTTAGTCTTAGGTCATTTGTGGAACGGAGAGCACGTGTAGGACGATAGACTGAGATGAGAGAGTTGATATAAGGTGGTGCAGAACTGTGGAGAGCTTTGTGAGTGAGAGCAATGAGTTTATAGTGGACCCTGTAGCGAATGGGTAACCAGTGTAATGACTGGCACAAGGTGGAGGCATCAGTGAAGCGACTGGACCGAAATACGAACCTGGCTGCCGCATTCAGGACAGATTGGAGAGGGGAAATTTTGGTAAGAGGGAGACCGATCAGAAGAGAGTTGCAGTAGTCCAGACGAGAGTGAATAAGAGCGACAGTAAGAGTTTTCACAGTTTCAAAAGTAAGAAAAGATCGGATTCTGGAGATGTTTTTAAGATGCAGGTGACAAGAGCGAGTGAGTGATCGGATATAGGGAGTAAAGGAGAGGTTAGTGTCGAATATGACCCCAAGGCAGCGGGCGTGCTGCTTGAGAGTTATGGTTGAACCCTCCAAGGTAATTTCGATGTTAGGTAGAGTTAGGTTAGTAGTAGTGTTGAGCCACCCCCGTAGTGTTCGAGTTCGGTTCGGTTCGTCGAACACCCATGTGTTCGCCGAACTGTTCGTCGAACTGTTCGTCGAACACCTTCGAACACCGTTAAAACCAATGGCAGGCAAACAAAAACACATAGAAACACATAGAAAACACCTTCAAAGGTGTCCAAAAGCTGACAAACTGCTCAGAAGACACAACTAACACATGGAAAAGTGACAAGTACATATAGTCATGCGAAAATAAAAGAGGTGGAGGAGTAAAAGGAGGGGGAGACACAGATATAGGCATGTCATGCCCTTCTAAAATCCAAAAAGTGAGAAGCCGAGACGGCCAGTCCGCTCCTGCCCGTGCCACCTCCGTGTCGCCGGGTTTGTGCCAGAGCCGCGGTGAACCCTGACGGCCAGCCCCCCTCTCCCAATACTGGTGCCTGTCCGCTGGTGGGTCGAGAGAGCCCCCCTGTGGTGGAGGCAGCTCTAAGCTTTTTAATTTAAATTGTCCCTCTAATTTGAATGAATACACTTTAAATCCATTTACAAGGATCTATTGGAGGGCAAGTCTCATGCCAGCAGCCGCGTAATTCCAGCTCCAGTAGCGTCCACTAAAGCTGCTGCAGTTAAAAAGCTTTTATAAGGATCGAGCTCGGCTGTCCACCGCAAGGCATCCTAGTGCCAGTCCCAGCCCCTATGCCTTGGGGTGCCTCCTGATGCTCTTCACTAAGTATCCCGTGGTCCCGAAGCATTTCCTTTGAAAAAATTAAGTGTCCAAACTACAGGTGGTGTAGCTTGCTTAACAGCCGGGATAATCCGCTGACTAGCAGACACTGCTACTAGGCACAAAGTATTTCCTGGGCTAGATGCAGTTAAAAATTTGTAAGTAGATACTCTCGTTGGATGCTGAGAAAGCATTCCATAGAGTCTCCTGGCACGCCATATATGATTCTCTTAAAAAGCTTGGGGTAGGGGTCTAGGGGACCCTTTTATAGCCAAAATCACGGCCCTGTATCACAATACGTCACCTAGGCTGAAGATAAATGGAACTGTAGCACCGAGGGCTCGGTTGCTACAGACGTATTGCACCTCACCCAGAGGTGTGATATCTCACTCTCAGATAAGGATGGAGTGTGGATCAGGACCCGACACCTGCATGCATTACACCACATTGCCGTGGGGCAGGGCGACCAATATGCTCCTGAGATGGGCACGACAGTCCCTGTCCCTGGCTGGAGTGGGGGGAGGGAACACTGAGGAAAGGGAACCCTGCAGTGCAGGAGCAGGGAGGAAGCAGTTCCTGGGTGCATTGAGAAGGGAGTATAAAAGGTGGGCACCATCTTAGTTCAGTGCAGAGAAGTCTGAGCAGAAGTGGCAGGGAGCAGGGGCTCTGCATGAGCTCTGCTCCGGAGGCGGGCCTAGTAACAGAGGCCCAGGCCTGCAAGAGGGAGAAGGAAGGAAGAGGAGCGGAGAAGGCTCCAGGAACGAGGAATGAAGGGATCCCAGGGGTGCGGACGGGCGAGTCGCCACCGCACGCCCGAATCCACCTGCGTGGAGGGGTCAGGCCAAAGGGGGAGACCGGTCCCCGAACTAGTGGAGGCAGGAAACGACCCTCAGCTAGAAACCGGAGGCTCTGACATTTTATGTGGCGCAGCCCCTTGCTCCACCCGCTAGGAAGGCACCACATAGGGTCAGGGAAACTGGCGCCAAGTTTACCAAGAGGAGGCCCGAGGCAGCCGGACAGAAGTGTTGGTAAGAAAGGCCAGACAAAGGACACACAAAGGGGGTCCTGTGAAGCGCTCCAAAGTTATCTGGGAGTTGTCTGAGCCCCTCACCTGGTGAGCACAGTACGACGTGGGCAGCCGTTACCTGCAGACGTGGTCTGGATAATAAGAACTGTGAGTAAAGGCCCTGAACTGCATCACTGACTCCGTGTCGTTACTGCTGCTGCCCTGCACCATCACCCCCATCCTCCGCATACACTGCCCTGAGGCTATACTCCTCCCGTGGGGAGTTATGCTACGCTCTGCTGCACCCACAACACCAGCCTTAGCGGTCTGCCCTGTAGCGGCGGTTCACTCTGACCGCAATCCACGGGTGGCGTAGTCGGACATTTAAACATCAAAACCACATAAATAGTTCCGCCACTGGTTTGACCGCCCTGAGCCACGGAACCGGATCGCCGCCACGAAGACTACAACCACCAGCATCCACCAAAAAGGGTCCGGCTCCGGGTGTCCCAAGGCCCAGGGGGTGCGTCAGAACATTTTCATCACCTTTCACAATCACCAATAGGACAAGGCAGGGATGTCCTCTGTCCCCTCTCTTATACATCCTAGTGACGGAGCACCTGCTCTCATCAATTCGCCATAACCCCAATATTAGGTGGATTGAGGTGGGAGGCACCGAGTACAAGTGCTCTCTATTTGCTGATGATGTCCTAGTATATATCACTCAATCACATATATCCATCCCTGCTGTTATGGCTGAAATAGATCACTTTGTTACATGGTAAAATTTTAAAATCAATGCAGCGAAGTCTGAGGCCCTCGATGTCTCCCTCCCTAAATCCATATAGGATTCCATCCAGTCCAACTTTCCCTTTGCCTGGCCCTCACAGGGTATCAAATACTTAGGAATTCCTATTCATAGAGACCTCTCCCATCTATGTTATCTTAATTTTGGGCCCTTTATTGAACAATTCCATACAGACCACGGTTGGCAAGTTGGAACTGTGAGATTCACTACGTGCACCACTGGTATTTTGTGGAAAAGCACATGTAAGATTCTGCAACAGTCTCTGCTGATACTCCTGCATGCGTGCATCCCTTTCTATGGCAGGAATAATTTCTGCAAATTTACTTTTGTACCGGGGATCTAACAGTGTGGCAACCCAGTAGTCAGGATTATTTCTAATTCTCACAATTCGAGGGTCATGTTGCAGGTAGTGCAGCAAGAAGGCACTCATGTGTGTTGCGCATCCAGGAGCACCAAGTCCCTGTTGTGTTGGTGGCGAGGTAACAATCATGCTTCCTTCCTCTGTCCTCTCCCCCCAACCTCGCACAACAGAAATGTGATCAAGGTCTCCCTCATCTGATGAGTCTTCCATCAGTTCGTCCTCCACTTCTTCCTGGGCTCCTGCACCTTCCTCACTAGTTTGGCTGCTACCATGCGCCCTGGTAAAATCATCTCCCCCACCCTCACATGCCTGCCGCCCTGGTGCTGCCGACCGTCTGGACCTTGCAGATGTTAGCCCTTCCGCATACAACTCCTCCTCCTCTACTTCCTCCACCTCCTCTTGTGCCACCACCTGACTCCGAATTCTGTTTAACATGTGCTCCAGCATGTAAATCACCGGAATAGTCATGCTGATAATGGCATCGTCAGCACTAAACATCTTCGTCGCCATTTCAAAACTGTGCAGAAGGGTGCATAGGTCCCTGATCTGAGACCACTCCTCCAGCGTGATTTGCCCCACCTCTGAATCTCGTTGGCCCAGGCTATACGTCAGAACGTATTGCACCAGGGCTTGTCGGTGCTGCCACAGTCGCTGCAACATGTGCAGAGTTGAATTCCACCGGGTAGGCACATCGCATTTTAGCCGGTGAAGTGGCAGGCCCAACGACTTCTGTAGAGATGTAAGTCGCTGAGCTGCGGGATGCGAACGGCGGAAGTGAGCACACAGCGACCGTGCCCTCTGCAGAAGGCCATCTAGTCTGGGATAGTGGGCTAAAAATTGCTGGACAACCAGGTTCAACACGTGAGCCATACAAGGCACGTGTGTGACATTGCCCCGGCGAAGGGCCGCACCCAGGTTTGCAGCATTGTCGCACACGGCCTTCCCTGGTTTCAGGTCCAGTGGAGACAACCATTCATGAAATTGGTTCTCCAGAGCTGACCACAACTCCTCAGCTGTGTGACTCACATTTCCCAGACATTTCAATGTAAAAACCGCCTGATGACGTTGAGCCCTACTGCCAGCATAGTAAGGAGGTGTGCAGGATCCCTTCTGCGCAGTTAGAAAGCTTGTGGCATGACCAGACAGGCTTTGGGTGCAGGTGGAAGACCGAGAGGAGGTTGAGGAGGCAGAAGCAGTGGAGGAAAAATGACATAAAGAGGATTGACGCACAACTCGTGGGGACGGCAAGACTTGGACAGCAGCCCCTTGTCCTGCTGTCACCATAGTTACCCAGTGCCCAGTCAGCGACATGTAACGCCCCTGTCCATGCCTACTCGTCCAAGTGTCTGTGGTGAAATGCACCCTGTCACACACAGAGTTTCTCAAAGAAGCGGTGATGTTGTGTGCGACATGCTGGTGGAGCGCAGGCACACCTTTCTTTGAGAAGTAGTGCCGACTGGGCATCTGGTACTGGGGCACTGCGACGGACATAAGGTCTCGAAAATCCTCTGTGTCCACCAGGCGGAAAGGCAGCATTTCTGTAGCCAAGAGCTTGCAGATGGTGAAATTCAACCTCTTAGCTTTCTCATGGCTAGGAGGAAATGGTCTTTTACTTGTCCACATCTGAGGGACCGAGGGCTGGCTATTGTGCTTAGACGGGGTTGATAAGGGTGTCCCCGGCAAACTGCCGGTCTGTGAGGAAGATGCAGGCGGACATGTTAGGTTGCCTTGATCCAAAGGTGGTGCTATCGATGTCGGACAGCGCTCAAGACCAGCTGGTGTTACCACCTCCAAAGAAAATGATGACCTGCCAATCACGCTGGCTGTTGCGGGTAAAGAGGTGGCAGGTCTGCGCCCCAAAACAGGTGTGACTGCTGTCCCCCCAGTCACAGAGGATGAAGAGGCCGCGGATGCACAAGATATGGCAGACGGTGGTTGGCCCGGCCGGCTAGACCGCATTGTAGCACACTGAGCTTCCCACTGCAACTTATGCTTCATGTCCATGTGCCGGTTCATGCATGAAGTACTCAAACTATGTATTTTTTGGCCTCTACTTAGCTTTTGCTGACAAATGTTACAGATAACACGAGTTGGGTCATCTTTATCGATCTGCAAAAATGCCCAGGCTATGCAAGGCTTAGCACCCATGCGACCTGAAGAGCCACCACGACTTGTGGTGAGAGGCAGAGTTGTGTTTGAGGATGCAGTTGTTGACGTGCTTCCAGTACTACGTCTCTGTCCAGGAAGGCGCAACCTGACCTCGTCGTCACTAGCATCTTCCTCCACCTCCTCTGCTGACCTCATCTCTTGGCTGACTGTGGGTTGACAGTAAGTGGGATCTCCGACCTCATCATCATCACCCTGTGCGTTATCACACCCGTCGTCCTCAGAGCCAACCTGTTCCTGCCCTGACAAAAAACTAAAGTTGTCGCTCCAATCAGGTATTTGAGTCTTATCATCGTCTTCCTCATTGTCTCCACCAACAGGAGTTACAGTTTGGGAATGAGGGTCTACATTATGGTCAGAACCTTCTGCGTCTGGTCCTGGATCCGACTCATAAAGATTCTGGGCATCAGTGCAGATCATTTCCTCGTCTGGATTCACAGAAGCGCTGGAGTCGACCTCTGATTCCCAGGCTATAGTATGAGTAAACAGCTCTGCAGACTCAACCATCTGTTCTACCTCATACTCAGACGGGCAGCTGGAGATTTGGGAGCTGTGAGGAAGCAAGTGCGATTTGGGTGACACCTTTGAGGACTGGAGTATTTGTGATGTTGAAGTTGATGTGGAGGAGAGCCCACTTAAAGGAGCACTTGATATCCGTTGAAGCACCTGCTGTTTTTGTGCCTCATCTGGAATTTGTAGCGATTGGCGTGGCCGTAAGAAAGGGATCTTATCACATTGTCCGCTAAAAGAAGTAGACATTTTAGTTTGGCTGGAAGATGGTCTTTCTTCTGCACCTACCCCACGGACACAACCTTTTTTCCCCTTCCCAACACGCCTATTCCCCTTTCCACCAGCAGCAGGCCTTTTTCCACTCATTTTGGTGGTTAACTAATTCACAACTCTGGAGTTGTTTGCACAAAAAAACAATGGATGGTAACCGAGCAGAGCTGAGTGGCCAAACTGTGGTATTAGGCCAAAACTATTGGCTGGGTTAGATGCAGAAAAAAATTATTTTTAATTTGCAACCTGATGGAGGTCAGTATAGATGGACTAATAGACCAAGTCCCACACACAGCTAGAAGCCCAATATTTTTTCAGAGCTAGATGCAGAAAATTTTTTTATTCAATTTGCAACCTGATGGAGGTCAGTATAGATGGACTAATAGACCAAGTCCCACACACTGCTAGAAGCCCAAATATTTTTTCAGAGCTAGATGCAGAAAAAAATTATATTCAGTTTGCAACCTGATGGAGGTCAGTATAGATGGACTAATAGAATGATGCTATGCCCAAAAGATTTTACTTCACTAGGTGCAGTAAAAAAATTGGTATTCTATACACAGGTGGTATATCTTGCAACACAGATAGGCTACTCCACTGACTAACACACTCTGCAATAGGCCAAAAAGGATTAGCTTTGCTAGATTCAGCCAAATGCTGTGAAAAAAACTTGCACAGCACTGGCACAGACCTGCCTGGCAAAAACTGATAGGAACTGATGTAACTTAGTCCTGAAAAGGACTCCAATTACAATTAGTCTTTACTCCCACAATCTATCTATTTAAGAGCACAGACCTGCCTGATAAAAGTCGTAGGAAATGCTGTAACCTAGTCCTTAAAAGGACTGCAATCACAACTATTCCCTACTCCCAAGCTATCTGTATATTTGTGCGAAAATTGGCTTGAAATTAACAAGGTATAGCGCACACAGCAACAGCGGTGCCGTCTAACACGCAGCTGCAGCAGTGAGAAAATGGTGGCGACGGGGAAAATGGCTTGGTCTTATAGGGCAAGGACATGTGACATACACTGCCAATCACACATGCCCTTGCTTGTGTGAAAAAAAGCACTTCGCTCCGTGTGTGCGCTGCTGATAGGCTGACAGATTGCACCTCCCCACTGCAAATGCGGGAAAGAGAAAAAAAAATGGAGATCTTCATTGTTCCTGCAGAGATCCATCCCCTGCCCCTCCCCCCGCCCCGCTGTACACTCAAACTGCGTATTAACATTAATTTTCATCATTACTGAGAAAAAATCCAGTTATGATTTTGGTGCACGAACAGTTATCGAACATAACCTCGAACAGCCGAATTTTTCTCAAATTGTTCGTGTTCGCCGACCGGCTCGAACACCACCCAAAACAGCTTGAATTTGAGATTGGCGAACAGTTCGAGTAGAACAACGCTCATCTCTAGTTAGTAGAGGGGGAAAACACCAGAAGTTCAGTTTTGGAGACATTCAATTTAAGATAGAGGGAGGACATTATGTTAGACACAGCAGACAAACAATCCTTGGTATTTTGTATTAGGGTAGGGGTGATGTCAGGGGAAGAAGTGTATAATTGGGTGTCGTCAGCATAGAGATGATACTGGAACCCAAATCACCTAACTCTGGGTTAAGTTGTCTCTCTGGTTCCGGATAAATAGACCCCATGTCATGATACACTCAGGTGGGACAATGTTGACTGTACTGAAGGTTTTGCTCCGATCCTACACCTATTCCAACACATTTGGTTACCTTACTTTCTGCTACCTCAGCGAAAACCCTTCAAGAGAATAGATGTGGAATCAGACTGTACATTAGCAGAATAATTGGCTAAGATAACAACACTCAAATAAGTCTCTACCCCTAATTTTTTCTCAGGAGAACTGCTACCGAAACCTGAGGTTGTCAAACGTGCTGACTGGGTCCTTGTGAAGGTGATAAAGAAGAAACACTGGCACCAGCCTAAGTGGGAAGGTCCTTACCAAGTCCTATTGACCACTCCCACTGCTGTCAAAATTGCTGAACGTACATCACGGATACATCTGTCCCACAATTAAAAGGGTTGACGGAAGTCTAGGGAAAGTTAGGCAGGGAACAAACCCAGTCTCCTGAAGCATAAACCCGGCTACAAACGGGGGTTCTCCAAAAGGGAGAATTCATCTCAAACCGGTGAAGACCCCCACTTCCCTTTTCCCGGTGGACGGAGACAGGGTAGGCAGTAGAAGAAAAAAAAGATGTAATAGGGACAGTTATTTTGGGAATCCTACACATGGTTATGGGAAATTGGAAGGTAATAGATCCAGCAGGATGGGAAAGTCCAGAGGGTTGGAGAGGTTTTGGATTTAATAATTTAAATCTCACTTTTGAAGTAGGTCAGACGGTCACCTTTTTGATGGACTTCTGCCTGTTATATAAAGGACGTGAAGATGGAGAACAAGCTGCCAAACTAACTGGGTCAGAAAAATATGTTTGTGTTATAAACCAAGATAACAGGGGAGTCCGAATGTTTACTAGTTGGTCCCTTGCTGGATGGACAACCAAGACTATGGGTATAAAATTTATGGCCACACAGATTTGAAATCCAGGTTCCTCATTAGGAAAAAATAAACTTCCCGTTGCACAAAAAAGGATGATTGTAGCAAAATTAGTATTAATCTTAAAAAAAACCTAAGATGAAAGACCAAAGGTTATATGGTATTGGATCTGATGCATCAGGAACAGACCCAATAGAACATTTCTACATAGAAGTTCAGAATAATACCAAAACACGCCCCAAGGAAAGTATGTCAGAAAGAACCATAATGGAGTCCATGGGTCCCACAGTTGGGTTCACTAACTTAATCTATGAAGATAAACTAGCTCTAGAGACAATCTATGAGGAGAAAAATGAATGGTTAGAATTGCTTAGATATACTGCAAAAAGCCTTAACAAACTAAACTGTGTAGCTTGAGCAACAGCCAGACCACAGCTAGGTACTGTCCCTTTTCCCCTACATGACCAGGAGGACCCAGAAGGGTTACAGTACATAATTAAACTATATGGAAAACTTCCTGTCCCCTCAGATAAGGAAAGAAAATGCAAAACATTATCACTTTTATTTCCCCCACTTAAAAAAAACAGATATCCAACAACAGGTGATTGCTTATCCTGGTAACTATACTTGTTTCAGTCTTCCTGGGAACGGACATGACGAACTCCAGGACGACTTTTGTAGAGAACTAATCAATGTTTCCCACAACACCAACTACTCAGTCATATGGTCAAAATGGACCACCCTGAGAGAAGACATATGGTGGTCATGTGGTGACAAAAGAATACCAGCCAGATTGCCATATGGTTCTAAAAAGGATTGTGCGGGTATCCAGCTAGTCATGCCCTTCCACCTATTGTCAACAGGAACATGGTCAAAGGTATGTGGTGGGAGTAGACAGAAGCGTGACACCCCCCGAGAATCCTTAGATTTTAGTGTATACATAGATGACATTGGAGTTCCCAGAGGAGTGCCCAACGAATACAAGGCTAGGAACCAGGTAGCAGCTGGGTGGGAGTCCATCATATGGTGGGTGACAATAAATAAAAATGTAGACTGGATAAACTACATATACTACAACCAACAGAGATTTGTTAATTACACTCGAGATTCAGCTAAAGGGATAGCTGAGCAGCTAGGACCAACTTCCCTCATGGCTTGGCAGAACAGAATGGCATTAGGCATCCTCTTAGCAAAAAGAGAAGATGTATGTAGTATGTTGGAGGATTTTGTTGCAATTTCATCCCTAATAATACTACAGCTCCTGATGGTAGCATCACCAATGCCCTTGATGGACTGACTGCCCTATCTAATAAACTGGCTGAGAACTCTGGATATGTTGACAATTTTTCTTCCTGGATTGAAGGATGGTTTGGGAAATGGTCTGGCCAGGTCACTTCCGCGCTGATATCTCTGGCCATTGTGGCCAGTGTACTCCCTGTTTGTGGCTGTTGTGCTATACTGTGCATTAGAGGACTCGCACAAAGACTTATTGACTCTGCCATAACAAAGACTATGTATGGAGGAATGGAGACTATGGAACCTGATGATAATGATTCTGAACATTATACCTTCCCCGAAAATAACCAAGACTCTGAAATCCGATGGGTCCTGTGAAAACCGTAATAAGAGAACAAAAGCCCTGATGGGTACAGAGATGTGATATTGACATTTACAAAAGGGGGGAATGTTATAATCATTTGTGTAATAACTATATAATGTGTGTATATATATATGTGTGTGTGTGTATATATATAGTATATATACAGTATATATAGTGTTACTGAAAGGTCCTAGAATGAGTGGAAAGTAGACAGATGTTCTCTTTGCGGTCAGAAACAACTGACTCTGAGATGTGTAGAGACACTAATCATTTCTTTGGAGAAACAGGACGCTTAGAATATAATCTATAGTCTGCGGCAAGAATTCATTTCCATTGCCTCTTATCTGATTTTGCATTATATATATACTAGAAATAGGCCGGATGCTATTGCATGGGGAGTGCGGTGAAATGAACCTCTGTGTACCCTTAGTGGTGCTAACAGGAGCAGTGGCCATGTGTCACACCATTTGCGCTTTCCAACATCCCTGTTCTATATCATCCTTCCGCATTTGTGTGTTGTATTTGTGGCATCATTTGACGTCGTTCACACCTGTGCACTGTCTCTTCCTTGTTGTGTGCTGTATTTTGGGATCTGGTGTTGTGTTTCTTGAGTGATGGTCACTATGTGGTGTCTCCTGTGTGCGGGTTTACACTATATGGTCTCTTGGAAGCTGTTGTGACTATAATTGGATGTGGTCCATTGTTTTGTGTAGTTTGATGTGTGTGTGATTGTCCGTTTCCAAGGTGGAGCAAAAAAACAGAAAGGAAGTGAAAGGAAACAATTTATTATCATGTCACAAATAATGGCAAAGCTTCATACTTTACATAATAGGAACAGAAAGACAATCCATAGAAATGTTATTAGATTCTATTTTATGTATTAGATTGATAGATGGAACTATGAAACTTGAAAGACATACTGATAGGATGTTTAGATTGTGAGCCCCAATGGGGACAGGGCTGCAAATGTATGTAAAGCACAATGGAATTAATAGTGCTATATAAATGAATCAATATTATTATATGATATAAATATATTATTTATGTATATATGGTGAAACTATGTAAGTATGTATCTATAATGTCTCCTCAATCTATATATATATATATATATATATATATATATATATATATATATATACATATATATATATATATATATATATATATATATATATATATATATATGATATGTCTAAGGGGTAGCGTTTCTCCTTATGGAGAGTGACACACCGGCTCTGGCACGTCAAGGTAAGGAGGCTTATTCGCCATGCAATGCTTCTCTGGGAAATTGAATATGCAAATTGCCTCTTCAGAGAAAAAGACCTCAGTCCAGAGCCTCTCACCAGCCAAATCAGTTCTCATACTTTGCACTGACGAGGGCCAACAGCCCGAAACGCCGTGTCTGCAAATTGAGATTCTGATTTGGCTTTTATCCTAAGTAGTGTTGAGCGATACCTTCCGATACCGGAAACCAATGCAAGTCAATGGGACACAAATATCGGAATGAAAATAAACCCTTTCTTTCCTTGTAGGTTAATTCTACATGAAGTAAAACAACTAAGAATAATGTAGAATGACATGAAAAGCCGGCAATTCATCAGCGGCATACACCGGTACCCGACAATTTACAACAGAAAGAATAGAGCTTCACACATAGATTAGATAGATAGAAACATGTCAGTCACATATATACGAAGTACAGTGACAGTGTTGCTTACTGTACTTGTCATTTAGTGTAAAGGATTTATTAAAAAAAATATTAGTGTTTTCGTGCACCGTCTCTTTAAAAAAGCCGGCCGGCAATTCAGCAGCGGTACCCGACAATTTATAACAGAAAGAATAGAGCTTCACACATAGATTAGATAGATAGAAACATGTCAGTCACATATATATGAAGTACAGTGACAGTGTTGCTTACTGTACTTGTCATTTAGTGTAAAGGATTTATTTAAAAATAATAGTGTTTTCATGCACTGTCTCTTTAAAAAAGCCGGCCGGCAATTCAGCATCTGTACCCGACAATTTAGAACAGAAAGAATAGAGAATCACACATAGATTAGATAGATAGAAACATGTCAGTCACATATATATGAAGTACAGTGACAGTGTTGATTACTGTACTTGTCATTTAGTGTTAAAATAAAGGATTTATTTAAAAAAAAATTGGCGTGGGGTTCCCCTTAATTTTAGGCTCTAGCGGAGGTTAAGCAGACAGCTGGGGCAAATGTTTGAAGCCTGGGAAGGGGGTAATACCCACGGAGCTTCCCAGGCTACTAATATCAGCCCCCAGCTGAATACCTAGCCTTTACTAGCTATTAAAATGGGGGAACCCCCCCAAAAAAAATAACGTGGGGTCCCCCCTAATTTAATAGCTAGCACAGGCTAGGCAGACAGCTGGGGGCTGATATTAATAGCCCAGGAAGGGTGCCATGAATATTGGCCCCCTCCCAGGCTAGAAACACCAGCCGTCAGCCGCCCCAGAAATGGCGCATCCATAGGATGCGCCAATTCTGGCACTTAGCCTCGCTCTTCCACGCTGCCCTGGTGCGGTGGCAGGGGGTAATAGGGTTGGGGTTGATGTCAGCTTATAATGCCAGCTGACATCAAGCCCAGGTTAGTAATGGAGAGGCGTCTATAAGACACCCCCATTACTAACCCCATAGTCAAAGTTAAAAGAAAACACAAACACCCAGAATAAAGTCCTTTAATTGAAATAAAGACACAATTCTTTATTGTTCTAAATTAAACCATACTTACCATCACGCCCATTCCAGCTGAAGCCAACGATCTCCTGCAATAAAAGAAAAATAATAAAGCAACCTCATCCTTACCTTTCGATGGTTCCCAGGACAGCTCCAGCTCTGCTACATCGAGATGACAGGCTGGACCGCAGCAGAAAGCTGCCATCCAGCCTGTCATCCCGCAGACACTGAGAAGCGCAGGCATGCTTGCGCTCCTCAGTGTCTCTCTGTGACGTCATCCAGATGAGCCGAGGTCATGTCCAATGAACTCAGCTCACCTCATGCACGTCACTGACAGCGTGGGAAAATTCTCCTGCACTCAGCGCTTCAGCGTGAGAATTCTCCCACGCTGTCAGTGACATACATGAGGTGAGGTCATGTCCAATGAACTCAGCTCACCTCATGCACGTCACTGACAGTGTGGGAAAATTCTCACGCTGAAGTGCTGAGTGCAGGAGAATTTTCCCACGCTGTCAGTGACGTACATGAGGTGAGCTGAGTTCATTGGACATGACCTCGGCTCATCTGGATGCCGTCACAGCCAGACACTGAGGAGTGGAAGTATGCCTGCGCTTCTCAGTGTCTGCGGGATGACAGGATGGATGGCAGCGTTCTGCTGCGGTCCAGCCTGTCATCTCGATGTAGCAGAGCTGAAGCTGTCGTGGGAGCCATGGAAAGGTAAGGATGATGTTGCTTTATTATTTTACTTTTATTGCAGGAGATCGTTGGCTTCAGCTGGAATGGGCGTGACGGTAAGTATGGTTTAATTTAGAACAATAAAGAATTGTGTGTTTATTTCAATTAAAGGACTTTTTTCTGGGTGTTGTGTTTTTTTAAATACTTTACTAGAAATTCATGGTGGTCATGTCTAATATTGGCGTGACCCCATGAATTTTGGGCTTAGGGCCAGCTGATAATGCCAAGCTGGCCTTAACCCCTTTATTACCCAGTGAGCCACCGCACCAGGGCCCTGGATGAGTTGGGTACAGCGCCAGAAGATGGCGCTTCAATGAACGCGCCATTTTCTGGGGCGGCTGCGGACTGAAATTTGCAGCGGGGGTGGCCCAGAAAGCTTGGGTCTCCCTGCGCTGCGGATTCCAGCCCCCAGCTGCCTAGTTGTATCTGGCTGGGCACAAAAATAGGGCGAAGCCCCACGTATTTTTTTTTTTAATTATTTCATGAAATTCATGGAATAATTAAGAAAAAAAGGGCTTCCCTATATTGTTGTGTCCAACCAGGTACAAATAGGCAGCTGGTGGTTGGGGGCAGCCCGTTCCTGCCTGCTGTACCTGGCTGGACACAAATATAGTGCGAAGCCCCACGTCAATTTTTTAAATCATTTCAGGAAATTCATGAAATAATTAAAAAAAATTGATGTGGGGCTTCGCCCTATATTTGTGTCCAGTCAGGTACAGCAGGCAGGAACGGGCTGCCCCCAACCACCAGCTGCCTATTTGTACCTAGCCGGACACAACAATATAGGGAAGCCCTTTTTTTCTTAATTATTCCATGAATTTCATGAATTTAAAAAAAAAAAACGTGGAGCTTCGCCCTATTTTTGTGTCCAGCCAGGTACAACTAGGCAGCTGGGGGCTGGAATCTGCAGCGCAGGGAGGCCCAAGCTTTCTGGGCCCCACCCGCTGCAAATTGCAGTCCGCAGCCGCCCCGGAAAATGGCGCGTTCATAGAAGCGCCCTCTTCTGGCGCTGTACCCAACTCATCCAGGGCCCTGGTGCGGTGGCTCACTGGGTAATAAAGGGGTTAAGGCCAGCTTGGCATTATCAGCTGGCCCTAAGCCCGAAATTCATGGGGTCACGCCAATATTAGACATGACCACCATGAATTTCTAGTAAAGTATTTAAAAAAAACACAAACACCCAGAATAAAGTCCTTTAATTGAAATAAACACACAATTCTTTATTGTTCTAAATTAAACCATACTTACCATCACGCCCATTCCAGCTGAAGCCAATGATCTCCTGCAATAAAAGAAAAATAATAAAGCAACCTCATCCTTACCTTTCCATGGCTCCCACGACGGCTCCAGCTCTGCTACATCGAGATGACAGGCTGGACCGCAGCAGAACGCTGCCATCCAGCCTGTCATCCCGCAGACACTGAGAAGCGCAGGCATGCTTCCACTCCTCAGTGTCTGGCTGTGACGGCATCCAGATGAGCCGACAATGAACTCGGCTCACCTCATGTACGTCACTGACAGCGTGGGAGAATTCTCCTGCACTCAGCGCTTCAGCGTGAGAATTTTCCCACGCTGTCAGTGACGTGCATGAGGTGAGGTCATGTCCAATGAACTCGGCGCACCTCATGCACGTCACTGACAGCGTGGGAGAATTCTCACGCTGAAGCGCTGAGTGCAGGAGAATTTTCCCACGCTGTCAGTGACGTGCATGAGGTGAGCCGAGTTCATTGTCGGCTCATCTGGATGCCGTCACAGCCAGACACTGAGGAGTGGAAGTATGCCTGCGCTTCTCAGTGTCTGCGGGATGACAGGCTGGATGGCAGCGTTCTGCTGCGGTCCAGCCTGTCATCTCGATGTAGCAGAGCTGAAGCTGTCCTGGGAACCATGGAAAGGTAAGGATGAGGTTGCTTTATTATTTTACTTTTATTGCAGGAGATCGTTGGCTTCAGCTGGAATGGGCGTGACTGTAAGTATGGTTTAATTTAGAACAATAAAGAATTGTGTCTTTATTTCAATTAAAGGACTTTTTTCTGGGTGTTTGTGTTTTTTTTAAATACTTTACTAGAAATTCATGGCGGTCATGTCTAATATTGGCGTGACCCCATGAATTTCGGGCTTAGGGCCAGCTGATAATGCCAAGCTGGCCTTAACCCCTTTATTACCCAGTGAGCCACCGCACCAGGGCCCTGGATGAGTTGGGTACAGCGCCAGAAGATGGCGCTTCTATGAACGCGCCATTTTCCGGGGCGGCTGCGGACTGCAATTTGCAGCGGGTGGGGCCCAGAAAGCTTGGGCCTCCCTGCGCTGCAGATTCCAGCCCCCAGCTGCCTAGTTGTACCTGGCTGGACACAAAAATAGGGCGAAGCGCCACACATTTTTTTTTTAAATTATTTCATGAAATTCATGGAATAATTAAGAAAAAAAGGGCTTCCCTATATTGTTGTGTCCGGCTAGGTACAAATAGGCAGCTGGTGGTTGGGGGCAGCCCGTTCCTGCCTGCTGTACCTGGCTGGACACAAATATAGTGCGAAGCCCCACGTCAATTTTTTTTTAATTATTTCATGAAATAATTTAAAAAAAAAGGGCTTCCCTATATTGTTGTGTCCGGCCAGGTACAAATAGGCAGCTGGTGGTTGGGGGCAGCCCGTTCCTGCCTGCTGTACCTGACTGGACACAAATATAGGGCGAAGCCCCACATAATTTTTTTTTAATTATTTCATGAATTTCCTGAAATAATTAAAAAAAAATTGACGTGGGGCTTCACACTATATTTGTGTCCAGCCAGGTACAGCAGGCAGGAACGGGCTGCCCCCAACCACCAGCTGCCTATTTGTACCTGGCCAGACACAACAATATAGGGAAGCCCTTTTTTTCTTAATTATTCCATGAATTTCATGAAATAATTAAAAAAAAAAAAACGTGGAGCTTCTCCCTATTTTTGTGTCCAGCCAGGTACAACTAGGCAGCTGGGGGCTGGAATCTGCAGCGCAGGGAGGCCCAAGCTTTCTGCCCCCCCCCCCCGCTGAAAATTGCAGTCCGCGGCCGCCCCGGAAAATGGCGCGTTCATAGAAGCTGGATGCTGTACCTGGCTGGCATACAAAAATATGGCGAAGCCCACGTCAAAAGTTTTGGGAAAAATTTATTAAAAAATAAATAATAATTTAGGGACTGCATCTTTATTAAGTCCTCAAATGTCATTTAGTGTTAAAATAAAGGATTTATTTAAAAAAAAAATGGCGTGGGATCCCCCATAATTTTAGTCTCTAGCGGAGGTTAAGCAGACGGGTGGGGCAGATGTTTGAAGCCTGGGAAGGGGGTAAAACCCACGGAGCTTCCCAGGCTACTAATATCAGCCCCCAGCTGAATACCTAGCCTTTACTAACTATTAAAATGGGGGACCCCCCCCAAAAAAATGACGTGGGGTCCCCCCTATTTTAATAGCTAGCAAAGGCTAGGCAGACAGCTGGGGGCTGATATTAATAGCTCAGGAAGGGTGCCATGAATATTGGACCCCTCCCAGGCTAGAAACACCAGCCGTCAGCCGCCCCAGAAATGGCGCATCCATAGGATGCGCCAATTCTGGCACTTAGCCTCGCTCTTCCACGCTGCCCTGGTGCGGTGGCAGGGGGTAATAGTGGTGGGGTTCATGTCAGCGCCAGCTGCCATGAAGCCCAGGTTAGTAATGATGGGCGTCTATAAGACACCCCCATTACTAACCTACAAAGTGTTAAAAAGAAAAAACACACTACACCCAGAAAAAAATAATTTATTTGAAATAAAACACCATTTTATTTAATTCTTAGTTTACTAAAAAAAAATAGTTACCTGTCCACGTTCCTGCGCTGATCTCCCATGCACAGCTGTCACATCTGGAGATGGTGACAGCTGTGCATGGCTGCTGTAAGCTCACGCTGCCGGGAACACGTCCGCTCCCGGCAGCGGGAGCCACTGACTGAGGTTACCGGAGTGCATTCAGGCAGCGCAGCTCCGGAGACCTCCTTTACGGCAGTGCTGTACCGTTGGAATTTCTCACGATACAGCAGTGCCGTAAAGGAGCTAACCGGAGCAGCGCTGCCTGAACTCCGGTGAACCCTTACGGCCCTGTCATTCTAGCGGCGGCAGCGGTTCAGAGCGGTCACATTCTATGTGGCTGCTCTGAACTGGAGATCTTCGTGGGACACTCGTGGACTGCTACGGAGGGGTAAGGATAAGGTTGTGGTTTATTATTTTATATTTTATTACAGGAGATCGATGGCTTCGGGGAATTAGGTGTCTAGGTGAGTATAGGTGTAGTTTTTTATTTTTTACTTTATTTTAGGTGGCGATCGGCGGGGACAGGTAATGTATGAAATAATTTATTGTAGGTAACCACTGGCCACCAATGACATGTATTTAACATTTATTGGGGACACAGTACGGCAATTTAAATAGCAGGATCAGGCTGATGGGAACTACTGCTCCCATCAAGCTGATCCTGCTGGCACGAGTGGACGGGGGACAGACATAGGCCGATGGGAGTAGTAGAGTCACATCGGCCTATGTCTGCCTGCACGCACAGACACCCCGCACACACACACACCCCGCACACACACACACCCCGCACACACACACACCCCGCGCACACACACCCCGCACACACTAATCATGACGGGTCTGGGAGGTGAGGCTGACCTGTGCGGCCGTGGGAAAGTTGATGTGAGTTCATGCAGTCAAGCATGAACTCACATGAACCCTCTGAGGGCACCGCGGCTACTTCAAATGAACAGCTGATCGGCATCACCTGATACCTCAGCTGTTCATTTGAAATAACCGGCGGGAAAGCGCAGCACAGAACGGGAAAGCCGGCGGTGAAGTCTTTTCACTGCCGGCTTCCCCGCCTGGGTCCTTCGCTCCTTGGTGCTGCGCTCCCCGCCCGGTCCTAATTTACGATTGGGATTGGAGGTGGCGAGGGGAGCGGAGGATCGGGGTGGGAGGCTGCGGGGAAGCAGTATGGGGCTGTGTGATTGTTTAAAAGCCGGCGGCTTTTTACCGCCCGCCGGCTTTTAAACAATCAGGAGAATTCTCCCACGCTGGGATGGCATTCTGATGACAAGCTGGATCGCAGCTGAGCGCTGCCATCCAGCTTGTCATCCTTCACAGACACTGCAGAGCGCAGGCATTATGGGAACTTCCGATTCCGGTATTCGATATTATAAAAGTATCGGAATTAAGTATCGGAATTCCGATACAGTGAATATCGGCCGATACCCGATATTTCAGTATCGGAATGCTCAACACTAATCCTAAGTCATATTGCACGACTCGTTAAAGGGTTGATTGTGACTTGTAGGATTGCTGCTTCCAATAGGTGGCGCTATAGAGTACAAGTCCTCTTTTTCTCTGAAGAGGCAATTTGCATATATATATATAACAACATTAACAAACATATATATGTATGTGTTTAGCTATGATGTATGTACTGTATGTACTAAAAATATAGAATTATTTAAAGTATATCATATCTATCATATATCTATGTATAATATATGTCTAAAATCTACAATTTTTTAAGATATAAATAGAGATATATATGAATATATATCTATGTAGCGATGTCTCTATCCACATGAATTAGAGCCAGAGGAGGAGATATGGTGAACAGCCGTCCCACCCATCTCTTCAGCTGTTCACAAAAAACCCAGCCCAGTGAAAAGACAAATAAGTCTCTCAGCATCTTTGACACTGTAGTTACAAATATGGGTTTCCATTACCAACTGTTTAAAGGTTGATGATACATATCTCCTCTGTGATGACCTTAAATACTTCTATATATATGTATTTACAACAAAATTAATGGTGCAAAATATATGTTATCTGTATACAGTACAGACCAAAAGTTTGGACACACCTTCTCATTTAAAGATTTTTCTGTATTTTCATGACTATGAGAATTGTACATTCACACTGAAGGCATCAAAACTATGAATTAACACATGTGGAATTATATACTTAACAAAAAAGTGTGAAACAACTGAAAATATGTCTTATATTCTAGGTTCTTCAAAGTAGCCACCTTTTTCTTTGATGACTGCTTTGCATTCTCTTGATGCCTTCAGTGTGAATGTACAATTTTCATAGTCATGAAAATACAGTAAAATCTTTAAATGAGAAGGTGTGTCCAAATTTTTGGTCTGTACTGCACTTATTAGTACGCCCTGGGCTGTAAAGGGGTTAAGACCCATAGTGGTGGGGATTGGTTCCCATGGTGAAAAATTAAGTGCCTGGATGGATTTTTACCTACAGCCTCTGGTTCAGGAAACTCCGAGTTACATTAGGGATTCAAAATTCATAGTGACCATTTTTGATAAATTTGAATGGCAAAAAAACTTTGGATGATTGTCCTGTGATATGGTGGCATTATACCCCCTCAATTCCACACCATATTGCTTTAGCATGTTTAACCTACCACCTTGACACATACAGTTCGTACACTATAGAAATAAAAGAATTTCGGGTCATAGCAGTACAGTTCCTCTTAGAGCGTAATTATTTTAGCTTTGATAAAAGTTTTTTTTTACAGAAAAGAGGAGTCAGCATGGGCAGTAAATTTTCTCCTTCGCTAGTGAACATAGTGATGTGTAGGTGGAGGAGCTTTTCATTTACCATAATGATAACACATATAGTGGACACATTGTGTGGTACAGTAGATTTATTGATGACCTCCTCCTGGTGTGGGGGGCACACAGGAGGAGGTGGTACAATTTCTACAGTACATCAACTGCAATAATTTTAATCTTAAATTCCCTTAGTTCTACCATTCATCCAAAATTACTTTTTTGGATCTCGAACTTGAGGCTACCAAGGAGAAAGAATTGGTCAAAATTAATCCCCACAGAAAATCTACAGCCTCAAATTCTATTCTATCAGCTAAATGTTGTCATCCGCCACATATTAAGAGAAATATCCCTTACGGTGAGCTAATACGAACAATACGAAATTGTTCAGATAACATCACTTTTCAGAAGGAATCAGAAAAAAATTGTAACAGACTATCCAATAGGTGCTATCCCGAGTGGTCTTTAAGAAAAGCGAGTAGAATTGTCTCCAATATAAATCGGAAAGATATACTCCGAAATAAACAGAAAAATAACATTAACACATTGGATACTAGGGTAACGTTTTCTACCACCTATAGTCCTCAGTATAATAAAATTACATCTAGAATTAAAAAGTATAACCCTATTATATATCAGAACAAGAAACTAAAAAACCTACTTTCTAATGCCATCCGCTTTGTAGCCAGGAAAGCGCCCGCTCTGGGAACCATCCTTTCTCCTGGCTTATACACCAGTGAGACTAATACTGTACAACCAAATTGGCTCAGCACAAAAGGTTTCTTCAGATGTGGAGCCAATCGCTGCAAAGCGTGTCTACATGCGGTTAAAACAGATCGTTTTATGTCCTTAAGTAATGATAGAGAATATAAAATTCATGATTTCCTCAATTGTAATTCATCAGGGGTTATATACCTTATAGAATGCACCTTGTGTAAGGTCCACTATGTGGGTTGTACCACAGGTGCGCTGAAAGTCCGTATCAGAAGACATCTTTCTGATGCGATTAATTTGGAAGCCATAAATACATCAGCAATATCGAGGCATTTTGCGAGAGTTCATAAAGGTGACACCTCATTCTTTAAATATATGGAGATAGAGAAGGTATATAGATCCACACGAGGGGGGGACCATAAGTGCAAACTTCTGAACCGGGAGTCCCTGTGGATTTTCACATTGGATACCACAGGGGTTAAATTCAAGACAGGATCTGATACTGCAGTATTAAGAAATATATAATTCTGCATTTATTCCATGCATGTACACTGGGTACGGAAAGTATTCAGACCCCTTTAAATTTTTCACTCTTTGTTTCATTGCAGCCATTTGGTAAATTCTAAAAAGTTCATTTTTTTCTCATTAAAGTCCACTCTGCACCCCATCTTGACTGAAAGAAAACAGAAATGTAGAAATTTTTGCAAATTTAATAAAAAAGAAAAACTGAAATATCACACGGGCATAAGTATTCAGACCCTTTGCTCAGTATTGAGTAGAAGCACCCTTTTGGGCTAGTACAGCCATGAGTCTTCTTGGAAATGATGCAACAAGTTTTTCACACCTGCATTTTGGGATCCTCTGCCATTCTTCCTTGCAGATCCTCTCCAGTTCCGTCAGGATGAATGGTAAACGTTGGTGGACAGCCATTTCCAGGTCTCTCCAAAGATGCTCAATTGGGTTTAGGTCAGGGCTCTGGCTGGGCCACTCAAGAATGGTCACATAGTTGTTCTGAAGCCACTCCTTTGTTATTTTAGCTGTGTGCTTAGGGTCATTGTCTTGTTGGAAGGTGAACTTTTGGCCAAGTCTGAGGTGCAGAGCACTCTGGAAGAGGTTTTCATCAAGGATATCTCTGTACTTGGCTGCATTCATGTTTCCTTCAATTGCAACCAGTCGTCCTGTCCCTGCAACTGAAAAACACACCCATAGCATGATACTGCTGTTATGATCTGCTACAAGAACTAAGGAAAGAGAGGAAATCTGTCCATACAATAGGACTAAGCTGATTCCCTACGATGCAGCGGGCAACCTGTTCCTTGTGAACAGACCCGCCTTCGTCCGCGGCTAGTCTGAACGCAGACCTATAGATTAAAGGGAGGGGTCCCTAAAAGAACTAAGGACTGGGACAAAATTGGACACCTCCTGGCAGAAGTAGCAGCAGAAGAAGACAAACAGACAAAAGTACTTAGTGGTCCAAGGACCAAGCAAACTAGAGAGATACAGTAGGTACAAAGCACCTGGCTAGATTAAGAGTCAAAGTAACACTGAAGTCCAGCAAAGCCTGAAGGGCGGAGCTGGAATAAATAGGCAGAAGGTCACGTGACCACAAAATAGAAAAACCTAACAGGAGGGTTCTAACAACTGCCACCACCATGTTTCACTGTTGGGATTGTATTAGGCAGGTGATGACCAGTGCCTGGTTTTCTCCACACATACCACTTAGAATTATCACCAAAAAGTTCTATCTTTGTCTCATCAGACCAGAGAATCTTATTACTCATAGTCTAGGAGTCCTTCATGTGTTTTTGAGCAAACTCTATGCGGGCTTTCATATGTCTTGCACTGAGTAGAGGCTTCCGTCTGGCCACTCTGCCATAAAGGCCCAAATGGTGGTTGACAGTTGACTTTGTGGAACATTCTCCCATCTCCCTACTGCATCTCTGGAGCTCAGCCACAGTGATCTTGGGGTTCTTCTTTACCTCTCTCACCAAGGCTCTTCTCCCACGATTGCTCAGTTTGGCTGGACGGCCAGGTCTAGGAAGACTTCTGGTGGTCCCAAACTTCTTCCATTTAAGGATTATGGAGGCCACTGTGCTCTTATGAACCTTGAGTAATGCAGAAATTCTTTTATAACCTTGGCTAGATGTGTGCCTTGCCACAATTCTGTCTCTGAGCTCCTTGGGCAGTTCCTTTGAGCTCATGATTCTCATTTGGTCTGACATGCACTGTGAGCTGTGGGGTCTTATATAGACAGGTGTGTGCCTTTCCAAATCAAGTCCTATCAGTTTAATTAAACACATTTGGACTCCATGGAAGGAGTAGAACCATCTCAAGGAGGATCACAAGGAAATGGACAGCATGTGACTTAAATATGAGTGTCTGAGCAAAGGATCTGAATACTTATGACCATGTGATATTTCAGTTTTTCTTTTTTCATAAATTTGCAAAAAAATTCTACATTGCTGTTTTTTTCAGTCAAGATGGGGTGCAGAGTGTACTTTAATGAGAAAAAAATGAACTTTTTAGAATTTATCAAATGGCTGCAATGAAACAAAGAGTGAAAAATTTAAAGGAGTCTGAATACTTTCCGTACTCACTGTATGTATCTATATACACTGCTCCAAAAATAAAGGGAACACTTAAAACAACAGAATATAACTCCAAGTAAATCAAACTTCTGTGAAATCAAACTGTCCACTTAGGAAGCAACACTGATTGACAATCAATTTCATTTGCTGATGTGCAAATGGAATAGACGATAGATGGAAATTATTGGCAATTATCAAGACACCCTCAATAAAGGAGTAGTTCTGCAGGTGGGGACCACAGACCACATCACAGTACCAGTGCGTTCTGGCTGATGTTTTGGTCACTTTTGAATGTTGGTTGTGCTTTCACACTCGTGGTAGCATGAGACAGACTCTACAACCCACAGAAGTTGCTCAGATAGTGCAGCTCATCCAGGATGGCACATCAATGCGAGCTGTGGCAAGAAGGTTGGCTGTGTCCAGAGGCTGGAGGCGCTACCAGGAGACAGGCCAGTACAGCAGGAGATGTGGAGGGGGCCGTAGGAGGGCAACAACCCAGCAGCAGGAGTGCTACGCCCGTCCGTTCCCCAGACCTGAATCGGGTTGAGCACATCTGGGACATCATGTCTCGCTCCATCCACCAACGTTACGTTGCACCACAGACTGTCCAGGAGTTGGCGGATGCTTTAGTCCAGGTCTGGGAGGAGATCCCACAGGAGACCATCCGCAACCTCATCAGGAGCATGCCCAGGCGTTGTAGGGAGGTCATACAGGCACGTGGATATATATATATATATATATATATATATATATATATGCCTTTTTGTCATTCTAGTAGTAGGGCATAATTAAGACATGATTTGTTGAAACGCGTAGGTCTATAAGCTATGATAGTTGCACATTTGCTGTATTCTTTGTGGATCAGTGTTTTATATGGCTAATAAAAACTAAGTTTTAATATTTTTTCTACTAAACAAACCTTTACGCTGGATCATTTGCACTTTTCCCTTGTCTGGCTACACTTACGTTTCGCCCTGGTACCACTTATCTGCATCTCCAGAAGTTTCCCATTTCTCTATTATACTCTTCAAATTACATTTTGAGACTTTCTCCTCCTGTTGTTGCACATATTTTTTTCCCTTCATCTGCACAGGTATCATTAATCTATCAACTATAATGGCCGTACCAGGTCCTGCAGGTCCTGTATCCCGTACACATGACGTGGGCAGTGCACGGCATGCCGCTAGTTTTTATTCTGAGTGCTCTTATATACGGTGGTAGTTTTACACAATGTTGAGCCTGTGATTTGCAGAGTGAAATGTCTGACTGCTAGAACAGAAGTATACGGCAGATTCTACAGCATGGATACATAAAGGACGTCCTGGGGGACTATACCTCCCTCCAACACTCGTCCAGTCGCTGCCGCACACTAGAGACATTTATAATAACTCCAGGACTATGGAGCTGGTCATTTTCTCATAATCTGTGGCCATTATTAGTGATCTCGCATTGTACGGTAATATCACCCTGGAGGTTGTGATGTATTTAGTGTAATAGCGCCATCTAGAATATACAGTATATATCAGGCGATACCATGCTTTCTATAGTTAGTCGTCTTATGTGCCCTCTATAGCTATCTATTATACTTTATATTTCTTTATAATAATTTATAATAAATTACTCGATAGTTTTACAGCTTTATGATGTTTAATAATCTGCTGTAATTATAAAAGAAAGTCCAACCTTACAGTGGACACAGGTGGAAGTGTCCTCCATGATGGTGTAGGCTGAGGTGGAGCAAGTATATAGTCAGTGGGGGATCAAGATGACCAGTATTCCCCAGGGTTCCTTGTTATCAGGGAGGGACCCGGTGTATGCAATCAAAAGATCTTATCCTCTGACCGGCTGTGTGCCATCAACAGGTAATGATCCTCTGTCCGGCTGTGTGCCATCAACAGGTAATGACCATCCGGCAGTGCGACATCAACTGGTCATCACCCTCCAGCTGTGTGCCATCAACAGGTAATGACCATCCGGCAGTGCGCCATCAACAGGTAATGACCCTCTGGCTATGGCCATCAATAGGTCATCACCCTCCGGCTGTGTGCCATCAACAGGTAATGACCATCCGGCAGTGCGCCATGAACAGGTAATGGCCATCCGGCTGTGTGCCATCAACAGGTAATGATCCTCTGTCCGGCTGTGTGCCATCAACAGGTAATGACCCTCTGGCTATGGCCATCAATAGGTCATCACCCTCCGGCTGTGTGCCATCAAATGTTTTTATCTTCTGTCCAGTCTTGTGCCATCAAGAGGTAATGACCCTCCAGCTGTGGGCCATCAACAGGTCATCACCCTTCGGCATTTTGGCTTCTTGTCTTCTGTAAGATGCGATTCTTGAGTCTCCTGATGTTAAAAAATATTTAAAAAATCACCGATTAAACTAATAATCTATCTAGTACATAAGCATCACAATTTATAATCTATCTAGTATGACAATTTAGCTCACAGAACATACACTATGCTAAAACATTAGACCCTACAAGCAGAAATTTGCTAAACTAACATAAATATAACTGACAAATCAGTAGAAAAATCGCTACCAATGGCACAGCTCTCTTCACATCAACCTGTAACCATAGTAGATAAGAAATAGAGGACAATGCTCATAGTCAGTTATCAACAATTCGGCATGGGGCATCCCAACAGAGACATTATAATATCTAGTAAATTATAGATGGCAATAGAATTTACCAACAAGCATATAGTCCGCCAAACTCAAGTACATAGTATGCCAAACCTCGACACGTTTTCCTAAAATAGGTTCATCAGAAGCACATACTAGACAGTGATACTTAGCAAAGCGTTCATAGATATATGCGCCATATGATAAGGTGCTAAAGTGCAAGTGTGTGACAAAATATCCATTCGATTTCAGGTGCAATGCTGCATTGTATGTAGTAAGATGGTGCCCATCAGACAGCATGTATAGGACTAACCTGTGATGAAAACACGAGCAATGGGAAAGTTCAAGCAGTTGCCTTCTCAATTTTCCTCGCCTCTAAGACATCTAAGGAAACATCTTCTCCTCTTGATTTTGGGTGGAGGTGTTGTAGGCATTTCAGGCTCTGACATTCTAGGTTCTGACATACTAGGTTCTGACATGGTAGGTTCTGGTGTTCTAGGTTCTGGTGCTCTTGGCTCTGGAATTCTGGGTTGTTGGCTTCTCTGAAAAATCAGTAACCTCTCTTTATGCTCCGTGGAACTTCGAGCTCTTCTTCCTATATTGTTGTGACGGATCGTTCTGACCCAGACAATATCACTGAACGCCACTTTATAGTTGCAACTAGGAACCTTTTTCGCATCCTGCGGTGCAGGAGCCATGGATGGAGTAGAACATTTGCCATTGGGCAGGACAGGTGTTCTCCTGGAGTCTTGCTCCTGGATCTGAGGGATGCAAATCGGCTCCTTACAAGCACTTTGTTCCTTCAGAATGGTTTTGTTCTCAGGAGTTTTCTGATTGTTTCACCAGGTTCAGACATTGCCCACTTGCTCAGGACAAGACTTAAGGCCAAATACTCTAGTATGGTCAGTAGTGTCATCACCGCAACAAAAACTGCGTCACGAAAGAGCCTAAGAGGAAGATTGATGGAAGCTTGATAGGTGCTTCTCCTGAGATCCACGGGTAGTGGGTCATCCTATAATAAAGAAAAAAAACATAATAAAGTCCTGTATATTTATGCCCAATCCAGTCAAACAGAGAGCCCTTGTTATTATACAGTGATGGATACATTATCAAGCAACTTTCAGAAATATCCCATTGAGAAGATCAGGAAGAAGTTTGGGATTCACCTCCAGGGTCCATGGAATATTATTTACAGTTGGACTTTCATATGACGGACGGTCACGTGTCCAGTATGAGAAGTCCTGCAAGAGGCGATATTCTCATTAGCTGATCCTTGTGACCTCCATATTGATGAGAACATACTCGCCCTCAGTGTACTGTAATGTGGGGGTAGAGCAACGTAAAGCACAGAAATGATAGGATGATACTCATCATCTCCAGAGGTCTCTCAGCACCAAGGTATGGTCAATGAGATACAAGCTGCAGATGGGCCGAGGCTTCTAATATACCCAGGGGTGACATCACAAAGCCCTCTGTGACATCATTGCACAGTTCTATCCATCATGTCACTGATACTTTGGACCTAACTAAATGTCTAAAAGAGAACCCTTCCACATGATTTCCAATCACGGAGCAGCTTCAGTTTCTCAAGAAAAGTTTAAAAAATATAATCTGTGCTGTGATTGGTCACAATGGCACATGAAGCAGAACGTCTTTAGATCTTTTAAAGGGAAAGTGTCAGCAATTTTTTTACAATTGTAAAATTGTAAAGTATTTATATTTATATATAAATACACATATATATTTAAAAAGGTTTTAATGGTATAAAATCTGAAAAAATATTTTAACTGTTTTGATGTTTTCATCTTGTAAACACTAGGGGGAGCAGCTGCTGACATTTCCATGAAAACAGAATACAGCTAGCTCGCATTACGACTGCAGTAAAAGTGGGCGGGATCTGCTCACATGGGTGTGATGTCACTCCTCCCCTTCTGGGCGTTTGCAAAAAGGTAAATGAGACTATAGTTTAGGATCACAGTGCGGAGCGATCACTGGTGACTGCAAAGTGATATATAAGGGACAACACCAAAGTCATTAATCACTACAAGGACAAGGCAGGAATGTGGGAGTCAGAGGGGTCACCCCACACTTATATCCCCTCTGACTGTCACTTCCTAAGCTCCTTTCCCTGCCATAACCTCTTATTCCCGCAGGTAAATTCTTACAGGACCCCCCTCCCCATCCCCTTCCCCTGCCGCAGCTGATTCTAAACGTCCTCCATATGTAATAATAGACAGGTACTCACCGGCAGCCTATGGTAATTCACAGGGTAGAACAGGGTACAGCACAGAAACAATATGGCGATCCTCATTGTCTCCAGGGGGTATCTCAGCACCAAGATATGGCCAATGAGATATGAGCTCCAGGTGGATGGAGCCCCCTTATATACCCCAAGGGTGACATCACAACGCCCTCTGTGACATCATCACCCACGACATTCTGTCACATGACATCACCCAGCACCAGCATCATGTGACCCAGCGTAAATAGAAAGTCCTTGTTGCCTATAGCAACTATTCAAAACTAAGTTTAAACTTTTCCAACAGCTAAAGGCGGCTCTGTGATGGCAGTTTCTTCTTGTGGACGGTTGTGATAAATCTGCAGAACATCTACATAACGCGACATGTAGAAAATCCTGTCTTTTCCCCTCTGTTCTTCCTCTGGTGCTACAGAGACCGATAGAAGGAGCTTTTCCAGACCTTACAGTGCACAATATGGGACCTAATCACTGATATCCCAGATCTCCTCAGTACAAGCATACCGCCAACCTATGAGGACTAGAAAGAGGGCGAAACCATGCGGCACACGTAGTCTGACCACGTCCCTATCCACACCCCAAGCCACGCCCTTTTTATACCTTGGCAGGAGGAGATGTCTATACAAAGCGCAAGTTATCAAAAGGCTGAAGGAACACTTTATCATCATGAATGAAGGTTTTGAAGGGCATCCACTGTCCCGGCACTACCGGAAGTTCCACAACCAATCTTATAAGGACACTAAGTTTTGTGGGATCCAATTAGTCCTCAGAAAATGGAGGGGAGGTGATTACCTGAGATTAATGTCGCGGATGGAATCCAAATGGATCTTCACATTAAATAGCTTGGCTCTGAAGGGCCTTAATCACGAGAGTCAGCTGTATGCCTTCAACTCGCAGCGGTATATACTGTATGTATTTTTTATCCCAGTACCAATTGAACATTTACATTGCACTTTTATGAACCTCCTTATATTTTATCAATATAATATGTCTTTTGGATATATTCCTTTGAATCCACCTATTTTATATATGTATTTGTTTCTATACATTGATACCCCTATTGGAGATACAATATAATGTTTTTATTTTTCTCCTTCATTTTTTCCTTTTTATCTCTTGATGGTACTAAGTGCCGAATTTATACTATCCTGGTAATATACACTGATTAACAGACTGTTTTTTATAGCCATCAGAAATATAAGTATATCATTTTTATTCATTTTTAACTAATTGTGAAAGTTTGAACAAAGTCTTTTTTATTATTATTTTTTTCACACACAGTCTATTCTTATTGGAATTCTATCTTAGTTCTATTGCACCTCCATATGTCCTTTTGCACCGTCTTGATAGTATTGGATCTTCCTCCATTTCTTTGGTTGTATTATCTTTGTGGGGGGCGTTTGGACTTTATTAGGTTACCAGTTTGACTACCAGCGAGAAGCTGACGAAGAGGAACTGTGAGTCCTCGAAACGCGTAGTTTTTTTTGGCCTATAGAGGACATCGAAGGAGAAGGAGAGAGTCAATGCACAGGGATAAGCCCTCCTGATATCCAGAAGATATATATAAACATATCATATTATTGATACAAAATATAAATGCACAGAGTCAATAAAATCACTTAAAAACACCAAACCCCATCCTTACTTTGCAAGATACCTATTCCAAAGGTGTATCTAGGTTTTCTGGCACCCGGTGCAGCAGGGGCTGGCCGGCACATTTTAGCCTGGGGGGCAAGCACACAGCAGTGGCCCATGAGTAGCGGCCCATCCTTAACATGTTTATTACCAGATGCATCATAAGCCTATATTCACACGACCGCATTATCTAAGTGTTGCCCGTGAAAAAAGCTGACAGCACTTGGACCAGTTCAGATGAGTGTTTGCAGTGGTCAGACATAGTACATATTATTCTTATGTATTACTATTTTTAAAGCAGATATACCTTTTTAGAGATGTAATACCAGGGGCGGACCTACCTCCCGTGCAGCCGGTTTATTGAACGGGACCCCCGAGGGAGAGGGGGCCCCTCCAGCCTCCAGCAGGGCCGCCATCATGGCATGACTGCCCTGACTCCAGCATGGGGCCCGGCCGGTCGGGGCCCCCTCGGAGCCCCCCTCTTGTGCGTCTCCTCATGGGGCCCCCCCTGCAGGACCCCCCGCCGTCACATGACCGGAGATGTGCCTGCGCTCAGCATGGGCCCCATGCTGAGCGCAGGGACATCTCCGGTCATGTGACGGCGCCGGCACAATACTTACCCCTCCCCGTGCCTCCGCAGCGTCTGCCGCGTCCTCTGACTGTGACGTCTCAGGTCAGAGGGCGCGGTGACGTCTTTACACCGCGTGCTCTCTTCTGAGCTGTCACATCACAGAGCGGGAAGATGCGCGCAGCAGGTAAGAAGTGAGGTGAGTATTTGATTTTTTTTTTTTTTTATGTATGGGGGCATGGGGCATTTAATGGTGGGGGGAGAGTGGGTGTGACATCCTGCATGGGGCATTATATGGGGGAGGTGGTGTGACATCCTGCATGGGGCATTATATAGGGGGGTGGGTTGGCATCCTGAATGGGGCATTATATGGGGGAGGGGGGAATTGACATCCTGCATGGGGGCATTATATGGGGGTAGGGGGGGAGGGATGTGACATCCTGCATGGGGCATTATAAGAGGGGAAGGGGGAAGTGACATCTTGCATGGGGCATTATAAGAGGGGAAGGGGGGAAGTGACATCCTGCATGGGGCATTATAAGAGGGGAAGGGGGGAAGAGACATCCTGCATGGGGCATTAAAAGAGGGGAAGGGGGGAAGTGACATCCTGCATGGGGCATTATAAGAGGGTAAGGGGAGAAGTGACATCCTGCATGGGGCATTATAAGGGAGGGGGGCGTGACATTCTGCATGGGGCATTATAAGGGAGGTGGTGTGACATCCTGCATGGGGCATTATGAGAGGGGGAGGGGGGAATTGACATCCTGCATGGGGCATTATATAGAGGGTGGGTGTCCTCCTGCATGGGGCATTATAAGGGAGGGGGTGGTCTGACATGCTGCATGGGGCATTGAAAAGGGGGGAAGTGACATCCTGCAAGGGGCGTTATATACTGGGAAGAGGTGACATCCTGCATGGGGCATTTTATGGGGGGTAGATGTGACATCCTGCATAGCGCATTAAAAGACGGGTGTCATCCTGCATGGGGCATTATAAGGGGGGAACAGCCTGCATGGAGCGTTACATGGGGGCCAATATTCTGTATGGAGAGTTATATGGGGACCAGTATCCTGTATGGATGCTGTATGGAGCATTATATGGGGACCAGTATCCTGTATGGAGCATTATAAGGGGGTCAGTATCCTGTATGATACATTATATGGTGCCCATATTACTGTATGGAGGACTATACTGTCCGGTCTGCACTGTGCGCTGTGAGGATTCGCCAGTTTCTGAGCTATTGTAGAATTTACAATAGATATCGCTTGTGTAATGGGGCATTACAGGGGGGGAACAGCCTGCATGGAGCGTTATATGGGGGCCAATATTCTGCATGGAGAGTTATATGGGGACCAGTATCCTGTATGGAGCATTATATGGGGACCAGTATCCTGTATGGAACATTATAAGGGGGTCAGTATCCTGTATGGAGTATTATATGGTGCCCATATTACTGTATGGAGGACTATACTGTCCGGTCTGCACTGTGCAATGTGAGGATTCGCCGGTTTCTGAGCTATTGTAGAATTTACTATAGATATCGCTTGTGTAATGGGGCATTATAAGGGGGGAACAGCCTGCATGGAGCGTTATATGGGGGCCAATATTCTGTATGGAGCGTTATATGGGGGTCAGTATTCTGTATGGAGGGATATATGGGGGACAGTATTCGGTAGGGAGCGTTATATGGGGGCCAGTATACTGTATGCAGTGTTATATGGGGACCAGTATCCTCTATGGAGCGTTATATGGGGACCAGTATCCTGTATGGAGCATTATATGGGGTCCAGTATCCTGTATGGAGCATTATAAGGGGGTCAGTATCCTGTATGGAGCATTATAAGGGGGTCAGTATCCTGTATGGAGCATGATATGGTGCCCATAATACTGTATGGAGGACTATACTGTCCGGTCTGCACTGTGCGTTGTGAGAATTCGCTGGTTTCTGAGCTATTGTATAATTTACAATAGATATCGCTCATGTAATGTAGTAAGTGAAATCCTTGGCCTTGTACTATATATATATATTTCTCTGCGGTATCTGTGCATCATGAATCATGGTATGTGTTAAAGGGGCCCATTGAAACTCTGTCGCCCAGGGCCCACAAAAACCTGGAGCTGGCCCTGGGGGTAAGTATAACAAGTTGTATTTTTTTGCATACAATTAATTAACTTGGAGTGGGGGGAATCAGAGATGCACGGGGGGATGAGAGATGCACGGGGGGGAGGGTCTTCATGCCCCCTATGAAGGGCGGGGGGGGCCCCCAAAAAATTCTTGCACAGGGGCCCACTACAGTCTGTGTCCGGCCCTGTGTAGTACGCTGTGTTTTTCTACACTCCTAAAATAACATATCAGCAGAGTAAAGGTGGTCACACATAAGCCCAGGTCTGCTAGATAGATACCTATGAATTATTATTTTGTATATGTTTTCAAACATACTAGATCAATGAAATCATCATTGTAAACTTCAACTCCACATAATAGTATATGATGCAGCAGTCACTAATTATCTTGAGTGCTTCATCTGATGTCCGTCACATAGTATACATAGTATATCACATACAGTACAATATATATAGGAGAATATACAGTATGACTGGTATATAGAGACGAGCAATTTGTAGAACCGTGGTCCAGTGGTCAGATGAATATTCTGTGGCTGCTGAACAGGAGCCACCACATAGTCTCCTTTTTACAGCCCCACATAGCCTTCCATATACTGTACAGTGTGAGCCCCACATAGCCTCCTATATACAATGTGAGCCCTCACACAACCTCCTATATGAGTATGAGCCCTCACATAGCCTCCTCTATACAGTATCAGTCCCCACACAGCCTCCTGCATATAGTGTGAGGACCCACACAGCCTCCTGCATATAGTGTGAGGACCCACACAGCCTCCTGCATACAGTGTGAGGACCCACTGTGTGAGTACAGTGTGAGGACTGGTCGTCGGATATGTTGCACGCTTATTGAGATGTGTTATTGACAGCTCTATCATTTTTCTTGACACTGTCTTGTTAAATATACAGGTTGGATACATTTGGTGTTCATGCCATATAAATTCCTGTTTATAACGAGTACATATTTATGATAGGTAGCTTTGTTTTACTACCATTGGCAGGCATTAACTGGATTTTAGGTCCTAGTGACGTTTTATATCTTTTTTACCTACGTAATCATTAAAGGTTATGTTTTAACCTCTTTCACTACTTTAATTGCTTCATATTACCTTTATTGAGTGGTGACCTGTATGATAGTGTGTGAGCACCAGCTCCAGGCGTCCCTGAAGAGGGGCAGGGAAAAAGTAAAGGGGGCAGTGGGAAGGGGGTTTATCCAAGGAGGGGTGAGGTCAGCAGAGTATGAGAGACAGACTCATCCTAAACCAGGGGTCTCAAACACGCGGGTCGCATGTGGCCCTTCAGACTGGTTCATGCGGCCTGTGTGCACCATAGACTCCGATCGCGGCCCGGTCCAGGAGCTGCCGACAGCTGCACTTTAGTTCAGTGTATTGCTGCGCAGAGACCGGCTCTCTGCATGATACAATACCAATGCCAGCCACCGGCCTATCAGAGGCCAGCAGCGGACATCCGCGTCCCACGCAGCGGCGCATGACATCACTAACATGGGTAGATGTCAGCTGCTGGCCTCTGATAGGCCGGTGGCAGGCATTGGTCTCTGTGCAGCAATACACTGAACTAAAGCGCAGCTGCCGGAAGCTCCTGGACCAGGCCGCGATCGTCAAGGGGTCTATGGTGCCTGCGCCCGCATATGCAGAAAGGACACCGAGGGAACGGAGGACAGGTGAGAAGAGACTTTTTTTTTTCTTATATATGCATGTGAAGAATAGAACAGCGGACATTCCTACAATATAGGGACCTGAATGGGGACATTCCTACAATATGGAACCTGGATAGGAACATTCCTACAATGTGGGACCTGGATGGGGACATTCCTACAATGTGGGACCTAAATGGGGACATTCCTGCAATATGGGGACCTGGATGGGGACATATCTACAATGTGGGGACCTGGATAGGGACATTCCTACAATGTGGGGACCTGGATGGGGACATATCTACAATATGGGGAACTGGATTGGGACATATCTACAATGTGGGGACCTGGATAGCAACATTCCTACAATGTGGGGACCTGAATAGGAACATTTCTACAATGTGAGGACCTGGATGGGAGACATTCCTACAAGATGAGGACATTATAACAAGATGGGGACCTAGATGGGGGACATTACGACAAGATGGGGACCTGGATGGGGGACATTACGACAAGTTGGGGACCTGAATGGGGGACATTACTACAAGATGAGGACCAGGATGGTGCATTACTACAAGTTGAGGACCAGGATGGGGCATTACTACAAGATGAGGACCAGGAAGGTGTGATACCGCAATTTCCTCCGGGATAAAATAAAGTATATCTCTTATCTTATTACTACAAGATGAGGACCAGGATGGGTCATTACTAAAAGATGAGGACCAGGATGAGACATTACTACAAGATGAGGACCAGGATGAGGCATTAGACGAGGCATTACTACAAGATGAGGACCAGGATGAGTCATTAACCCCTTTACAACCCAAGGTGGTTTGCACATCAATGACCAGGCCAATTTTTACAATTCTGACCACTGTCATTTTATGAGGTAATTACTCTGGAACGCTTCAACGGATCTCCCTGATTCTGAGACTGTTTTTTCGTGACATATTGTACTTCATGATTGTGGTAAAATTTCTTCGATATCACTTGCGTTTATTTGCGAAAAAAATGGAAATTTGGCAAAAATTTTGAAAATTTAGCAATTTTCAAAATTTGAATTTTTATGCCCTTAAATCAGAGAGATGTGTCACATAAAATAGTTAATAAATAACATTTCCCACATGTCTACTTTACATCAGCACAATTTTGGAACCAAAATTTTTTTTTACTTGAGTTTGCATCGGGTACTCAGGTGTGCACCATGTATCACAGGTGCTCAAGTGAAATGCGGGGATTGCTCGAGCATGGCAGGCAATCCCCGCGAGGTTATTTTGGCCGCGAAGCATATGGGGCGGAGACTCGAGCACCCGCGATGCTCAATGCATACCCGAGTACCCGATGCAAACTCAAGTAGCGAGCACTTGTGTTCAACACTAGTTGCCATATCGTCATCTTTTTTTTTTTTTTTTATAAAAAAAAACAACCCTTACCCCCAACCCTAACCCTACCCTAGCCCTACCCTGACCCGAACCCTAACATTAGCACAACCCTAACCCCAACCCCAGCCCTAGTGTTTATTTTTTACGCCGTTCCTCGTGCGGTATAAGTGATTAGACGACCTTATTCTTCGGGTCGGTGCGACTACAGAGATACCAGAATGATATCGGGTTTTTATGATTGACAGCTGTCACACACTAAAAGACACATTTTGTAAAATCTAGTTTTTGCATCGCCATATTTTGAGAGCTATAATTTTTCCATATTTTGGCCGACAGAGTCATATGATGGATTTTTTTTTGCGGGACAAGTTGACGTTTTTATTGGTGCCATTTTCAGGCACGTGACATATTTTGATCGCTTTCTATTCCAGCTTTTGGGAGGCAGAATAAACAAAAACCTACAATTCAGGAATTTTTTTTTTTTTTTTTATTCTACTCCGCATGTGGTAAAATTGATAAGGTAGCTTTATTCTTCGAGTCAGTACGTTTACAGCGGTACCACATTTATATCTTTTTTCTATGTTTTGGCGCTTTTACACAATAAAAGACATTTTATAGAAAAAAATATTTTTTTGCATCGCTTTATTCTGAGAGCTAAACCTTTTTGAATTTTCGGATTATGGAGCTGTATGGCGGCTTGTTTTTTGCGGGACAAGATTACGTTTTCAGCGGTACCATTTATATTTATATTCAGCTTTTTGATCGCGTGTTATTCCATTTTTTGTTTGGTGGTATGATGATAAAGCATTGTTTTTTGCTTCGTTTTTTTTTTTACCGTGTTTAATGAAGGGGCTAACTAGTGGGACAGTTTTATAGGTCAGGTCGTTCCGGACGCGACGATACCAAATATGTGTACTTTTATTGTTTGTTTGTTTTTTTCATAATAATATGTATTGATGGGTACATTATATTTTTATTTTTGGTGGATTATTTTTTTTATTTTTTTTAAAATATTTTTACAATTTTTTTTTATTTTTTTTTCCACTTTCTGAGAGGTTTTACACCTTTTTACTTTGTCCCACTCTGGGACTTTCACTTTTTTTATTCTGATCGCCTGCATAGCATAGGGATGGAGCACCATCCCTGAGCCATGCCGGCAGTCAGTGCTGCACAGTGAGAAGATTGTTCGGTCATGCACTGCGGTCATGACTTCGATCGCAGCATTGCGGGGGTTAATGTGCCGGGAGCAGTGCGGGACCGCTCCCTGCACATAGTACCGGGTGTCAGCTGTGACAATCAGCTGACACCCGGCGGCGATCGCGCCCGCACAGCCTGTGTGCGTGCACGATCGCCATGACGTACTAATACGGGTCAGGCTCTTAAAGCCCAGGGCACAGACGCGTATTAGTACGTCATGGGCTGTAAAGGGGTTAATACAAGATGAGGACAAATTCAAAAGGTGTATAGAAAAAAAAATGATATCACTAAAAATGTCATTTTGTCATGCAAAGAATGCGGCCCATCTACCCAACCGAGTTTGAGACCCTTGCTTTATAAAGTATCTTTGCTTAACAAACAGTTGTTTCTGAGAAGCTAATAATAGCAAATGATCAGGCAATATTTTCTGTGCATTTTCCCATTTCATTCTACTTGTGCCTCCTTTTCGCAAACATTCTGTTGCAATTTTTGGGTTAACTCCTTTATTTTGGATTTTATCTTATTGATCTCCCCTATGCATATTCCCCGTACATATGCTTTCATAGCATCCCATATAAATCTCGTAGATGACGACCCATCATTAAAACGAAAATATTCTAAGATTCTAGAGCTAAGAGTAGGACCAATTAGTTGCAGCCAAAAAGGATTGATGTGCCATGTATAGTCCCCCGGAGACCTCACAGCACCCATCTGCAGTTGTACCTGTATAGGCGAGTGGTCAGAGACACTCCTTGCCAGATACTTCACCGATTTAATATAGGGTATGATTGATTCAAAGCCAATAGCTTGGTCTATTCTTGACAAAGAATGATGGGAGGCGAAGTAACAGGAATATTGTCTGACATCAGGGTGCCGTATTCCACTATGCCTACCTTCTCTAGCAGATAATGTAGAGATGTATATTGTGCATTTTGAAAAATATTTCCAGTATGGAATTTATCCCAGAAAGGGTGGAGGTAGGTGGTAAAATCCCCTCCCCCTGCGAGGTTGGGATTTAGGAGAATGTTAGTTTTAGATCAGTTGCAGAACGGAGGGCACGGGAGGGGTGATAGACAGAAATGAGGGATGAGATATAGGGTGGTGCAGAACTGTGGAGGGCTTTATGGGTGAGAGAGATGAGTTTGTATTGTATTCTGTGGTGAATGGGTAACCAGTGCAATGACTGGCACTGGTTAGAGGCGTTGGTGAAGCGGCCTGATAGAAATACGACCCTGGCTGCTGCATTCAGAATGGATTGGAGAGGAGAGAGTTTGTTTAGAGGGAGACTGATTAGAAGAGAGTTGCAGTAGTCCAGACGAGAGTGAATAAGAGCGACAGTAAGAGTTTTTGCAGTATCAAAGGTGAGAAAATGTGGGGTTCTGGAGATGTTTTTAAGGTGCAGGTGACATGAGTGAGTGAGTGATTGTAGCCCAGTCAAGAGAGCTTGTAAAAGAACTTCTACATGATGTTTCAAGGATGGAAAGAGACTGCCATCTACTGGCCAGACGCAGTCAAGAGGAACCAAGATATGCAAGGGAAGTTGCAGGGAGAGCAAGTTCAGATGCTGGACCTGATCAGGTGACTTCCAGGAAGGAGTTCCGGAAAATAAGAGGCCAGCGCGCCAAACCTGAGGGGTCTTTGGCGCCAAGCAGCAGAAAGGAGCAGATGTGTTCCCTGTGTCCTGAGAAACCCCGCGTGACAGGCCTAAGCTAGAGGCCTGTGAGGTGCCACAGCCGGGCACCGGTAAAAGAGCTCCGGATATCTCGCGGATGTTACCTGAGTGCTGTGCCTGCTGAGGAGACTAGGAACCTAATTGCGGTGCTGAGTGAGTTCGCGGAACCCGACGTCGCCTGCCGACAGACGAGGCCTGGACCCCCCTATCCAAGGCTCGAGAGACTGCCTCCAACAGCCAAGCAGAGAGGAGTTGAGAGACGGTTGCCCTAGGAAAGTCACGCCAGCGGAAGCGGAGGAGCTGCATACGTGAATAGGGCCGTCACTTCCACTGTTCACCCACAGTACCGGGGACAATTGGGTTTAGATAATCAGGTTGGGAGGGGAACGGTTGGGACTAAAGGAGCACAACGTGATCTAATTGAATTTATGCGGAAGAGACTCACGGCCTAGCGTGAATAACCGCTGACCCCCGCTACGGCCAAATGTACAGTTAAAGAACTTACGTGGTGTCTCCCATGACTGAGGGCATCACCCTACTTAAGAAACTTCGCCTTACTTAAGAGACTTCACCTTACTTAAGAGACTTCACCCTACTAAATAGACTGCACCTTACTTAAGATACTTCACCTTACTTTGAGAGGCTTCACCTTACTTTGAGAGACTGCGTCTTATTTTGAGAGATTTTGCCTTTTGCTGATATATTGAATTACTGTTCATTACCCTTGTTACTAATCCCTTGTTCAGAATACCTGTTGCATAAAATTGTTTATTTTCATCTCAGACTGTTCTCGCCTTGTGTCTCTGTGCGTTGCATTCCCGCACCTGCATTACATTTGGCGTAGTCGGCAGGATGCAACATTCAGACGCAGAGATGGGGGATCAGTCTGTGGCTGGGTCCGGTCGGACCCATATACTCCTGGGGGCTATGCTCAGCCATCTTCCCAAGTTTTCAGGGGATGGCATGTCACTGTGGGACTGGGTAGAAAGACTGAGAAGTATGCTACGGATGTACCCCCTTGATCCCCTAGCCCAGGCGGAGCTGGCCCTCCTAACCCTTGATGGAGAGGCCCGATAGACTGTGATGTACCGCCCACCTGGGGACCGTGACACCGTGGATAAAGTGATAAAAATTTTAGAGGACATGCACGGTGACACTACAGATTTGGGACACTTGCGCTTACGGTTGTTCCAGCGGGTCCAAGGGGAAAATGAGACAGTAAATCAGTATGTTAATGCGTTGCAGGAAGTGACGGCCCATATCACTAAGAAAGCTCGAGATGGGAACCGGGGACTGGGACCATTGGATGAGGTATTGCGTGACCAACTGATTGCCGGCTTGAAAGACCCTTCCCTGAGGCAGATCCTGAAGGAGCGGCTGCGATTGAGCCCTGATATGGGCTTCCTGGAGGTAGGGGCTGAAGCTAGAGTGCTGGAGAGAGAAGTTCCTGTTCTCAAAGCCACAGTTAGAAGTCAAGAGGCAATTGCTCCTGGATTCACCAACCAAGAGCCTGATTGGGTATGGGAAATACGTCAGGAAATTCGAGACATTCGGGGTGTGCTGAATGCTATTAGAAAGCCCCCTACTGCCCCCTTGCCGACGGACCGTACTGCTCAACGCGGACGGAGACCAGAACGAGAGAGACGCTCCTACCCGGCATGTACCCGACCTATCGGCAGAAAGAGGACCGGAGTGCTGGACTTGCGAAGGTAGGGGGCATATCTCCAAAGACTGTCCCAACCGAGAAAGGAGGAGGAGGGGACAGCCGTTAAACTAAAATGCCCCACGGTTGTGGAGCATACCGTGGGGTCTCGTGCTTTAGAGAGTAGAAGAGGGAGCTTTGAAGACATTGTCTCCGAGAGGCCCATCATCTGGGCTGAATTCAATGGGCAGCGGATCCGCTGTTTGATGGACACCGGGTCTCAAGTGACCACTATGCCTGAGACGTATTTCCAAAGTCACTTTCCTGAAGTCACTCGTTCCTGCCGGGAACCCACTGTCAAATTGGTGGCGGCCAATCAACTACCTATCCCAGTAGCGGGAGTAGTATGGATGTCCATGCGGGCATGTGGAAAAGACCTCGGTCGAAAAGGGATCGTACTAACCACAGGGCCCAGAGGCGATGGGCCCATTGTTACCCTGGGCATGAATGTGCTGAAAGAAGTCGGACAGTTCCTGTCTGAGGGCTGTAGCAAAAACAACTGGACCCGCGCCACTCGAGACCCAGCTAGCAAGAGAGTGTTCCAACACCTCGTGCGGGTCAGCCAGATTCAAAAATTTCCCGCTACCTCTCAGTACCTTGGCAAGGTATCGATACCGCCCGAAGCCACAATGACACTGCCGGTGGGACAGACTGTACTCACGTTGCCGGTGCTGGCACATGTGTCCTTAGAGGGCGTGGACATTCAAACTGAACCGATGGAAGAAGAAGAAGCGCCCTCTGGACTCCTGATTGCTTGAACCCTGGCCACCATGCGGCACGGCCGAGTACCCGTGCGCTGCATCAATTTAGATGGCACCAGTTTACAGTTGTTGCCCCGACAAGAGGTGGCGCGAGTGTACATAATGCCAGAGGCCCTTACTAGAGCGGACGCTATAGGGCAGGCACCTGTGGATGGAAAACCATGGACCCTGGAGGTGTCCCTCAACAGCCAGGAGAATGGAAGAGAACCGTTGGCTGGACGCCACCTTCTGGAAGAAATGGAGGCTAATCTGACTGAGTTTTCTGCTGGACAAGTAAGGAAGATCGAACAACTTCTACAGCGATATCAGGGAGTGTTTGCACAGCATGAAGATGATTTCGGGTGCACTCGGGACATTCAGCATGAAATACCCACCGGAAATACTGCTCCCATCCGAGAGAGATATCGGCAGATCCCGCCTCAAATGTACCAGGAGGTGAAAGAGCTGTTGGCCCACATGTTGCGGAACGGTGTGATCCGTGAAAGTCAGAGCCCCTGGGCGGCTCCGATCATGCTGGTCCGAAAGAAGGATGGTACCCTGAGATTTTGCGTGTACTATCGAAAGCTGAATGCCTGTACAGTCCAGGACTCCTATCCACTCCCCCGAATTGAAGAGTCTCTATCTGCACTAGGGAGCGCCAAATTCTTCTATTCCCTCGACCTGGCCAGTGGCTATTGGCAGGTCCCAGTAGCTGAGAAGGATCGCCCGAAAACCGCTTTTGTTCTCCCTATGGGCCTGTTTGAGTTCAATCGGATGCCGTTCGGACTAACAAATGCGCCAGGGACCTTCCAACGGCTGATGGAGAGATGCTTGGGGGACCTCAACTTTGAAGCCACTTTAATATATCTGGACGATATAATTATCTATTCCGCTACATTTGAGAATCATCTCCGCCGATTGGAACAAGTGTTAGAACGGCTTCAGAGACACGGCCTGAAAATTAAGCCTCGAAAGTGTCGTCTCTTCAAACAAGAAATTGAGTATCTGGGGCACACTGTGTCCAGTGCAGGAGTACACCCCACTGCAGAGAAAGTAGCTGCCATGCATAAGTGGCCCATGCCCACCAACCTAAGGGAACTGAGGGCGTTCCTGGGGCTTGCTGGATACTACCGCAGATTCATTAAAGACTTCGCTAAGATTGCGATCCCGCTCAATGAATTGCTGAGAGGATCAGCTGGGGGAGCCAAGCGACAGCCCATCCAGTGTGGCCCACGACAAGAAGAGGCATTCCGAGCATTGAAAATGGCGCTAACAGATGCCCCAATCTTGACCTACGCCGACTTTTCGCAGCCTTTCGTGTTGTACACCAATGCAAGCTTGCATGGACTGGGAGCAGTGCTGGCTCAAGTACAAGGAGGAAAAGAGCGAGTGATCGCGTATGCCAGCAGGTCACTCCGAGATACGGAGAAGAATCCGGAGAACTACAGTTCGTTTAAGCTGGAGCTACTAGCACTGGTGTGGGCCATGACCGAGAAATTTGCTGAGTACTTGTCAGGGTCAGAAGTGCAAGTGCGGACAGATAACAACCCTTTGGCCCACTTGGAGAACGCCAAACTGGGCGCGTTAGGACAGCGGTGGGTCGCAAGGATGTCCAAATACCAGTATAAGATTGCCTATCGGTCCAAGGACCTTAACACCCATGCCGATGCCCTGTCCCGGGTCACTCAGGCGGGGCTGAAGGAGGACAGAGATGAGGAGCTCGAAGGCGACGAGATTCCGGATTTCAGCCAGTTCGTCGCTGCCCAAGAGACCAGAGAGGAGCCGAAGCCCACTCAGATTCTGGCCGTTCAAGAAACGAATGGATACATCTGCAGCAATCCGATCCGGAGTTAGCAAAATTGAGGGAATGGGTCGCCCTTAATCAAAGACTCGACCAGGAAACCAGAGCCGCTTCACTTCCAACTACCCTACAAATCCTAGGTCAGTGGGAGAGGCTTCTCCTGAAGGACGGCTTGCTATGCCGAAGAATCCAGCTGCCTCGAGAGTTTGATGTTACCTGGCAGGTGGTAGTTCCAGTAGCGCTAGTAACACAGCTAGCCCAAGAAGCTCATAGAAGAGGTGCTCACTTCGGAGTAGAAAAGACCTTTCGATGGTTGCAACGGCTGGTGTATTGGCCTCAACTGCAGCAAGAAGTCGAGGGAGTCTGCCGAGCATGTCGCCAGTGTGAGTTGAATAAGCCCCCGGAACAAAGAGCTCCCATTCAGACCATCCGAACTTCTGCCCCCTTGGAGGTCTTGATGATTGACTACTTGATGATAGGAACTTCATACAATGGTTATGGACACTGTTTGGTCATGACTGATCACTTCACCAAGTTCGCAGAAGTGACGCCTACTAAAGACCAGACGGCAGAAGCCGCAGCTAAGGCCATCTGTCAAGATTTCATCCGGATTTATGGGTGCCCGAAGCGAATACATTCTGACCAGGGGGCCTGCTTCCAAAGGCGAGTGATGGATGAGTTGTACCGCATCTATGGAATCGACCGTTCCCGAACAATGCCCTACCACCCGCAAGGGAAAGGCGCATGCGAGCGCTTTAACCGAACCCTGTTGCAAATGTTGCGAACGCTGGAAGCGGACAAAAAGATGAAGTGGCCCGAATATGTGAGCGAGCTGGTGTGGGTGTATAATAATCGAGTTCATGCGACCACCGTCTACACCCCTTACATGTTGCTGTTTGGAAGAAGTGGCCGAGAAATCACTGAACTGGAGCTAGACTCAGAAGACCCCGGCCCGGGCGGTAGCCCAAGTACCTGGATTCGAGAACACCGGCGTCGGCTCCATACAGTGAGAAGACTGGTTGCTCAGAAGTTTCAGGAAGTAGAGCATGCAGTTTGGCCCCCGACGACAGGTGGATCACTTCAGCCAGGAGACCGAGTGCTGGTGAGGGCTAAACGATTTGGAAGTAAACTGGACCATCGTTGGGAGGCGATACCATATCGGGTGGTGAAGAAAGTTCACCCAGACAACCCAGTCTACGAGGTTAGGCCCGAAGGGGATGACGCCGCGACACCCAGGGTGTTGCACCGTAATATGCTGCGACCTTGCTCCTCTGAAGCAGAAGTCTGTAATGGAGTTGGGCCCCCAGACGTATTGGCAGAAGTGCCACATGCAGGAACCTTAGGGGATGAAGAAGGATGGGCCACAATGCAGTTGGGCCCATCAGAACCGTTGATGCCAACCCCGAGTGGAATTCCAAATGAGTCGGGAAATGATTTGCAATCCCCAGTGGTTGATTCCTCGGATCTCCCGGAGTCACCTCCGCAAGAAGAGCTCCGCAGAACTGAGCGGGCTAATGCCGGAATCCCTCCTAACCGGTATGCTCCGGAAGAGTTCATCTGGTCTCAAATCCAACAGAAAACGCAGGAGTGTGCCCAACTCCTGTCTCAGCTTGCACTGCCTGGAAGGAGGCATCAGTTCTGCGAGAAGCCCATTCGCCCGAGGACTGGCGAGCAAAAAGGAGGGAGGAATGTAGCCCAGTCAAGAGAGCTTGTAAAAGAACTTCTACATGATGTTTCAAGGATGGAAAGAGACTGCCATCTACGGGCCAGACGCAGTCAAGCGGAACCAAGATATGCAAGGGAAGTTGCAGGGAGAGCAAGTTCAGACGCTGGACCTGATCAGGTAACTTCCAGGAACGAGTTCTGGAAAATAAGAGGCCAGCGCGCCAAACCTGAGGGGTCTTTGGCGCCAAGCAGCAGAAAGGAGCAGATGTGTTCCCTGCATCCTGAGAAACCCCGCGTGACAGGCCTAAGCCAGAGGCCTGTGAGGTGCCACAGCCGGGCACCGGTAAAAGAGCTCCGGATATCTCGCGGATGTTACCTCAGTGCTGTGCCTGCTGAGGAGACTAGGAACCTGATTGCGGTGCTGAGTGAGTTCGCGGAACCCGACGTCGCCCGCCGACAGACGAGGCCTGGACCCCCCTATCCAAGGCTCGAGAGACTGCCTCCAACAGCCAAGCAGAGAGGAGTTGAGAGACGGTTGCCCCAGGAAAGTCACGCCAGCGGAAGCGGAGGAGCTGCATATGTGAACAGAGCCGTCACTTCCACTGTTCACCCACGGTACCGGGGACAATTGGGTTTAGATACTCAGGTTGGGAGGGGAACGGTCGGGACTAAAGGAGCACAACGTGATCTAATTGAATTTATGCGGAAGAGACTCACGGCCTAGCGGGAATAACCGGTGACCCCCGCTAGGGCCAAATGTACAGTTAAAGAACTTACGTGGGGTCTCCCATGACTGGGGGCATCACCCTACTTAAGAGACTTCGCCTTACTTAAGAGACTTCACCTTACTTAAGAGACTTCACCGTACTAAAGAGACTGCACCTTACTTAAGAGATTTCACCTTACTTTGAGAGGCTTCACCTTACTTTGAGAGACTGCGTCTTATTTTGAGAGATTTTGCCTTTTGCTGATATATTGAATTACTGTTCATTACCCTTGTTACTAATCCCTTGTTCAGAATACCTGTTGCATAAAATTGTTTATTTTCATCTCAGACTGTTCTCGCCTTGTGTCTCTGTGCGTTGCATTCCCGCACCTGCATTACATGATTGTATATGGGGGATAAAGGAAAGTTGTGTGTCAAATATGACTCCATGACATCGAGCTTGCTGCTTGGGGGTTATGGTGGCGCAACCCAAGAAAATTGAAAAGTCAGGTATAGGTAGGTTAGTAGAGAGAGAAAAAACAAGGAGTTCAGTTTTGGAGAGATTCAGTTTCAGATAGAGGGAAGACATGATGTTAGAGACAGCAGACAGACAATCACTGGTATTTTGTATTAGAGTGGGGGTGATGTCAGGTGAAGAGGTGTATAGTTGGGTGTCATCAGCATTGACATGGTACTGGAAATCAAATCTGCTGATGGTTTGTCCAATAGGAGCAGTATACAAGGAGAAGAGGAGGGGACGTAGGACTGATCCTTGTGGAACCCCGATAGTAAGAGGAAGATTAGAGGAAGAAGAGCCGGCAAAAGATACCGTGAAGGAGCGGTCAGAGGTAGGAGAAGAACCAGGAGGGAGCGGTGTCCTTGAGGCCTATACAGCGGAGCATAGTGAGGAGGAGCTGATGATCTACAGTGTCAAAAGCGGCAAAGAGATCCAGGAGAAACAGCAGGGAGTAGTGACCATTAGATTTAGCTGTTAGTAGATCATTAGAGACTTTAGTGAGGGCAGTTTCAGTAGAGTGTGAGGAGCGGAAACCGGATTGTAAAGGGTCGAGAAGAGAGTTATCTGAGAGATAGCGGATTAGGCGGGAATGGACCAGGCGTTCCTGGAGTTTAGAGATGAAGGGAAGATTAGAGACCGGTCTGTAGTTAGCAGTGCAGTTCTGGTCCAGGGTTGGCTTTTTCAGTAAAAGGGTTATGATGGCATGTTTAAGTGAGAAGGGAAAGATACCTGAAGAAAGAGAGAGGTCAAATATTTTAATTAGGTGGGTAGTGATGTCAAGGTAAAATATATATATTATAGAAAATCAATTAGTTTATTTTAATAGATTACCTAATCAGTGTGAATTAATATAGAGATGATGGTATAATCTATGTGTATGTATGTATGCAAATGTGTATATGCACATTGATTATGTTAATAGTTAATGATATATAACAGTTTCTGTTCTCAGGCTATGTGCCCACGATGCAGAAATGCTCCGGATTTTTCCTGAGCGTTTCTGCATCTCCCTGGCAGAAAAAATGTATGCGGATTGTACATGCGGATTTTACATGTGGATTGTACATGCGGATTTTACATGCGTTTTTCCTGCCAAGGACAAGCGGATGTGAAGCGTTCTTCACATGCATTTCCGCATGCGCATTGAAAAGCGCTTTACAATCGATTTTAACATCACTTGGAAAGTGCTTGACAACTTGGTCACACTATATAAATCCATGCAAACGGCATGGATTTATATAGTGTGTCCGAAAGAATGTTAAAAAATAAAAATAAATGTCATACTTACCTTCTGATGGCCCCCGGTGTCTTTATCCGATGCGTCTCAGCTTGCCGGCAGCTCGCGGTACACTGAAGGACCTGCCGCCACATGACTAAATGACGTCAGCGCAGGTCCTTGAGTCCACCGCGATCTGCCGGCAAGCCAAGACAAGCACACCGGGGGCCATCAGAAGATAAGTATAATAATTATTTATTTTTTTATTCTTTTTTTACAGGTACTATGGTACCTGGGTCCGGAGGAGAGTCTCCTCTTCTCCAGACCCGGGTACCATCCGCACATTGAAACGCATGGAATGCCCATGTACAGATCCAGTGATGCGGATTCCATGCGTTCCAATGCAAGTCAATGGCGGCGAAAACGCAGCGCTTCCGCAAAATAATTGGTCATGCTGCGTTTTTTTCCGCAATGATAAGACGCAGCGGAAATTTCCGCAGCATGTGCATAGCACATGCGGATTATCATTGGGGAACATGGCAGGCCTTCTACCAAGCGTTTTTTAAGCGTTTCTGCAGCGGAATTGCCGTTGCGGAAACGCTTAAAAAGCGCATCGTGGGCACATAGCCTTATTGTAGACATGAACAACTAAATCATGTCGAGTTGGCAAAGATGGCGCTGAGAGAAGACTTCACCCCTCCCATCAGAATTCCTAAGGTGTTACTGAGGCCAGGAGATACATGGATGAGCAAATTGCAGTGTGCCAAGTTATCAGAAGGAGGAATGAATTTTACTAATCCCACCTAGAAGTAGAATACTATATAACCCCATGTCTACATAATAAAGTACGTCATTTTGCATGGTTTAGTCTCTGAGTGAAGTTTTTCAACCATATTAGCAAATTTGGTTGATTTGCATTCACTCGGACATCTTTAATTAGGAGGAGAGCAGTTACCTAGTGTATCTTAAATTGGTGAAACCTCCACAGTGACAGCTGGGGAAAGGAACTGAATGAGCTGTGAGGGAATAGGGTCACTGTTGCAGGTTGTAGGGCGGGAAGAAGTGAGGAGTCTGGTCACTTCTTCTTCTGTGACCAGCTCGAAGATGGAAAGTGAACTTTAGGTGCGGGAGGGAAGGGAATCCAGACTCTGAGGGGATTGTGTAAAAATGTCTTGACAGATATGATTGATTTTTTGTAGGAAATAAGTGGCCAGATCATCAGCGCTTAGGTTGGTGACGGGGTCTGTATTTTAGAGCTCAGGAGGGAGTGGAAGGTTTCAAAGAGTCGTTTAGGATTGTTGGCTAGAGATGTGATGAGAGTGGTAAAGTACACTTGTTTAGCCGGATGGAGAGTAGAATTATAAGTTTTGAGCATGAACTTATAGTGGATGAAGAGAAACCAAAAACAAGAAAAATACCCAAATAATTGAAAGTAAATGTATAGTGGATGAAGTTTTCTGTCAAAAGAGATTTTCTCCACAGATGCTCCACTCACAAAATAAGAATACTTTGTATTTACAATAAGGCAGGTCCAAAACTCATCATAGCTCAACATTTCCCGCTCATAATAGAATAACGGAATAGATTCAGGGATAGGCATTTTTTCATAATGGTATATGAAAAGTGCTTGGAGAAAACTGCCTCAAGGAGAAGTCTCTCATCCAGCTCCATTTCGCAGAGATCTCTTTTTGGCATCCATTCATGATAAAGCATCTGGAAGGGCGTCAAACATATGAACTCCGCCCTGAGCCGAGCAGGGTAGATTATAGAATAGGAAATCTGCTTTTCACAGAGCCTCCTTTTTCTATCCCAGAACTTGACCCTCTTCTTCTGAACTTCTGTTGAAAAGTCAGGATAAATAGATATTTTCCTTCCATCAAGGGTAAGTGAAGAGTGGTCCCTGGCCTTTCGTAGGATAAGGTCTCTCTCTTTAAAATTTTGTAATTTGATGAGTACAGGTCTTGGTGGAGCACCCGGTGGCAAAGGACATGTAGGAACTCTGTGAGCTCTTTCAATTGCAAAAAATTGAGAGAGAGTGTCTTTGCCGAACATTGTAGTCAGCCAGGATTCAAAAAAAATCAACTGAATTACGACCCTCCGCTTTTTCATGAACCCCGACTAAACGTATGTTATTTCGCCGATGCCTATTCTTTAGGTCATCAACCTTCTTGAGAAGGGCATTGATATTCTGAAGACCTCTCCTGAGATATTTATGTATAGTAGGCATTTGGTCCGCAACAGAACTCACTCTTTCCTCCAACTCATTGACTCGGCTGTTTATTTTCTTCATGTTTTGTCTGATGAGATTAATGTCCTCTCTAAGCCCTCCCATGTGTTTGTTGAGAATTTCTAATGAGAAGCTACAGGATTTTCCAGCAGAGAAAACATCTTGTCGTGTAGGCTCTTGCCCAGAATCATTCACTTCTCCATAGGTGTTGTTAGTGCTCTGCATTTCCTGCACTTCTCTGTTTAACTGTTGCTGTGAGAGTGGTGCCACATTGCCTCCCCTGCACAGTCTCTGTATCTCTCTTCCTCTGTGAGTGACGCGCCCCCTGGGCCAGTGTTGTTTGGGGGATACCCGGAGCCGGATCAGATGGGGGTTGTAGTCTCCGAGTGGCGGTGACCCGGTCCGTGCCCAGGGTGTCAAGCTCAGTGTGTGGCAGTCCTACAGATGTTACTGGATGTTCTTTAGTGTCGACTACGCCACCCGTTGATTTGCGGTCACTACGGCCGCCGCTGCAGCAGGGTCCGCTGAGGCTGGTGGTGTGTGTGCAGCTCAGGTAGTATAACCCCCAACGGGAGGGGTATAGCCTCAGGGGGTCAGTTGTAGAGGGTGGTGGTTGTGGTGGTGCAGTGAGAGTGGTAATAAGACTCCGAGTCGGGCTGTGCAGTTCAGGGTTTTACTTACTGCTGTTGTTCTGGTCACTCCGGCCTTGAGTGACCACCCGAGCCGTGCTGCGTCCACCAGGTCCTGGACTCGGCCAACCCCCAGGTGATTCTGGAGCGTGGTCCTGAGCTCCCTTTCTGACTTGTCCTTCTCTCTGGCCTTCCCCACCAGGGATCCACCTAAGTCCGGCTCCCTCGGGCCTCTTGTTGGTAAACCCTTGTCTCTGGGTTCCCTGACCCTATTCTTGGTTTGCCTTCCGGGTGGATTTAGTGGGTGGTCGTGGCAGATCCTGCCCACGACCTCCGGTCTCTGGCTAAGGATTAGGGCCCTCCACCAGCTTGGGATCCGGTACCCTTGTGCCAACTCTTCACCCTCTCTGGGTCCTTCTTTCTCCTCTCTCTCTCTCTCTTGGCCTTGGAGCTGGCTGAGCTGTTCTGCTTGTCTGACCAAACCTCTACAAAAGACCCTGTTCTAAGATGGTTCCCACCTTATATACTCCCTCTATGTGTGAGCTCAGGTGACCAGCACCCAATGAGCTCCTAGCATTACCCAGACTGCTCCCCCTATCTGCCCCTACACTACTGGGATGTTCCACCCCCCTCCCACTCCAGCCAGGGACAGACACTGTCGTACCTGCACATTTCTCTAGTGGGAGTACCATTGGTCTGTCCCCCGGAAATGGGATGTGTGTAGTGCATGCAGCCTACTGAGCTCAGTTCCACACTCCATCCTTACCCGGGAGTGGAATACCACACCTCTGGCTTGAGGTGTAATACCCCTGTAGCAGCCGAATCCTCAGGGTGCTACATGAGCATACCTGATCAGGTTGTAAATCATCTGAAGGGTCAGAATCTAAGGTCAGTCTGGCAAATCTCCCCAGCTTTGCTGCAGCAGCCTCAGCATCTCTCACTCTGGCTGGTGTGGGGGAGGAGGCGCCATGTTGGAAGGCCCACTATCTGGACTCTGCTCCTTCTGATGCTTGCTTCTGGTCATGTCTGAGTGCACTTTAAAGCTTCTCTGTGTACTTTCCCCCAGCCTTTGGTGTGAAGGAATCAATATTTCACTGCTAATAGGTGGAAATGAAAGGATGCAGAGCAGGAGCAAAGCACAGAGCTTCCATGTGAAGAGGCTGTCAGCAAAAGCTCCTTTTTAAAGGGGAATCTGTAACACTCCCATCATCTGCTCCTGAGCTCACATCAAAGACAGTCTGTATTATATGTATTTTATATGAGCACTGCACTTGGCTTTTTCTGGCAGAGAAGATGACACACCCGATCTGCCGCTCCATTTTACAATAGGAATAAAAGTGCCCTGTCAGGGATAAAAATTCCCCAAAGTTGGGGATCTCATAAACTTCTAAAAGATCTAGCACACCTATGACAAGTCCTCATATGAGCTCACCAATAGAAGGTATGTGGGTGTAACCGTGATCTTATTAAATCAGAGCTTGGATTTTGGTCATTGGTCAGTCCTGGAAGGTACAGCTTGCTGTAGTTGTATCTGTTTTCCTAAGGAGTTCTTCTAAGGAGTGCTTCCTTGCGCTAAGCTCTGAGCTATTTCTCTGACACAGGTTTAGCACTTTTCTTTTATTACCTTTTTGATTTTATGTTAATGTATATATCATATTGTTTGTATCATCTTTGTGTATTTTTTATACACACTGCCTACTTTTCAAGATTAGATCACTTGTTTTTATTCTGTTATTCCCACACCCTATCATTTCTTTACTTAGAAAATTGGGCGTGAGGAACGATCAACACGCCCATATGATGGCGCGGTCGAGCATGTAAATTGTAACTCCCTACATGTATTTCTATAGCAGGACGAAGAACGTTTGGCGTTCGAAACGTGTAGGTTTCACAGAGGTCTCCACCTTTATTTATTTTATTTTTGCAATGTGTATATCTTTTTAATGGATTAACAATAAAATCATAATTTTAACTGCAATTGGATCTGGAAGCTGGCGCATCACAATGTCGGTGGATATGCACCTTCTCTTTTTGGTTGAGGAGAAGGTGACTCTTACAGGGTGAGATAGAAAAATGCAATGAGCCTAAGAACTATCAGGCAGGTAATTGCTTATTACGTGCTTGTTCTACCCTGTGGTGGCTCAGATTGCTCCTGGACCGCTCCTAACAGCGATTCTGCTGCTTCACGTCAACAGAACAGCTCTTCCTCTTCCCGACTGCTCTGTCAAAGAGGCGTGACTGCCAACTTTATGCTGATTGACAGACGGCTCCCTGCAGTTAGGCAGCAGGGAGCCAGCTGTTAATCAGCATGACACCGGCAGTCACACCCCATCAACAGATCAGAGCGGGAGCTGAAAAATCACTGTCAGCAGCGCTCCGTGACCACTCTGAACCAGCAGATATCGGCGCCTGGCACAACAGGCACATAGTTAGCAAATACTTGCCTGTTAGTTCTTAGGTCCATGGTAAAAAAAAAAAAAAAGTCCCGGACAACCCCTTTTAATATTAAGGAGCAGGAATTCTCCGCATGATGCTATAATCAAGAAAACATGAAATTCTCTCCTGCCCAGTCAGTCTGTCCGATCTGTTACACCATGATTACCAAAACCTCGACTCATTCCACTGCCCACTTGTATTATCACTTACCCGGCTCTGCTTGGCCCCTGTTACCAGGCCATTGGCTTGTCTGACTGCAAGTGCACACTTCTGAACTGTGGATTTTCACATCCCCTCAATTTGACATAATGAATTTCAGTGACACAGAGGATTGTTCGGCTAGACTGAACAAACTAGCATCTATTTTTGATAATAAACCGTCAGTGGTGACAACAGAACTGGATGAATTTAAAGATCTCATGTTCCAGATGGAAAACAAAATGACCAGAGAACTTAAAGTTTGGTGGGATCTCACAACCTTGGACACATATGTGGCACCCCAGGGGTCTGGTTTTCCACAGTAATGTAATGTTATGTCTGAGAGCAGGTGGGAGGTCCTTTGGTCAGGGATCCTGTGCATGCCACACCTCCTGCCCAGTCTTGGGAGGGGAAGAACTTCCCCTGTATAAACCCTGGGCTGAGGCAGGGTTAGTCAGTCAAGGAGAGTAGAGACAAGAAACAGCAGAAGCAATACTACTACGAGTCAGGGGCTGGCAGCTGCAGAGCTCGCCCTGACTGAGAAGCTTTCTTACCGGACCCGGCGTCCGAGGCTGTGGGGACTAACTCTTACCCAGCAGCAGAAGCCGACCGGCAGGGGATTTCAGGTCCTCAGGCCCAGAAACCCGAAGGCACGGTCACACGCGTGGGACCAGCACCACCATCGTGGAGCGGAAGCCATTAGAAGGCCCCGAGTCACCGGCCATACGGGTGAGCACCACACGGTACACTCAGGGACGTGGGCTACTTATATCCGCTTCTAGCAAGGTAGCCAGAAGAGTACAGTCAGTTTGGGAGGCCTACAACTCCGCCTGGCCAGGGGAGATCCCATCTGCTCAAGGACTGACCAGGCCCCGTTCACTAGCAAGTACTCCGGGAGGGTCTATCGTTGTTACCAGTAAAGACCCTGAATTACACCGCACCGTCTCTGAGTGGTTCCTGCTACCCCCATCATCCACATCTGCTGCCCTGAGGCCATACCTCTCCTGTTGGGGGTTATACCATCTACGCTGCACCATCCATCCACCGGCCTCAGCGGACTGTCCTGCAGTGGCAGCTCCATAGCTGCATTCAACGGGTGGCGTAGTCGTCCTACATCTACCGCTGTTACATCGCCGCTCAGTTTGACTCCCTGGGCCCGGACCGGGTCACCGCCACGAGACTACAACCCTCAAGAGATCCGGCTCCGGGTAAGCTCCCGCGTGCGCAACGCAGCGCGACACAGGCCCAGGGGCGCGTCACATATATAAAAAAGGAAATGATCCCTAGAGGTCTGCGTTTAAAAAAAAGTCGCCACCACTATATACAATGACGGTTTTCAAGAAGATCAGAATGCGATTCTTAGTCAATGTTCACTGAATCTTATGCACCTCATAATCAAACATGAGGAACTGGAACTGACTTAAATTAAATTGGATATTAAAAATATACAATCGTCTTTGGGGAAATATGTGCAACTAAAAGAATTTAATATTTGTAATGACAAACTGAAATCTAATTTGGCCAAGTTGGAGAACACCATTATGGATATAAAAAGATCCAAGTTCAAAAGGGACAGTGAGGACTATGCGCAGAACAAGATTTATAGTTGGAATAAACAATTACCATCCATCTTAAAAAAACGCTCCCACAAACGTTTTCAGAGATCTGAAAGAGGGAGTTTTAAGGAGCATGATGATGTTACGGATAATTCTTTTGCTGCCACCTCTGATGATTACTCAGATTCATCTATGAGTTCAATGGGAGAAATGCAACAATTGTATTTTGTCAAAAATAAATTATCTAGTGCTGGTGGAACGATTACAAAAAACGGAGGAAGAGGGTGTGTCGCCCCTGAGGGTTCGGTCGCCACAGGGGGGTACTGTATCTTGTGAAAGAGGTGTGGTATCTCCTCTCCCAGGTTAGGATGGAGCACCTGTCAGGACCCCACCTCATCACTCAACACTACACACTCCTGTCCTATGGGGGGCTAGTATGCACTAGGGTGCTGCCCCAGCAGGATAATGGAGATGGGGGAACCAAAGATAGGGGGAACCATGTAGTGGGTGAGGGTGGAGGACGCACTTTTAGGTTACACTTGTAGATACATATTTAATAGCCAGCCATCTTAAGTTCAAGGTTGTTTGATTGTGGTCTTCACAGCTGGCAGTGGCCTTGTGTAGGGGCCTGCAGCGTGCTGGAGATGCACGGTCCCCGTGCTCTGGCCTTGAGATGAGGAGCAGGATAGAGTTAACGGAGGTCTCTACCCGGTTAAGGTCCCTGCTTAAGAAGGCCTGGAGGGGAGCTGAGGAGGAGAGCTCCGCAGGCAAAAGGATCCCAGGGAATACGGACGGAGCGGTATACGCCACCTGTACTCTCCATTCTGGCATAGTCAAAGGGACTCCTGCTGCAAGAGGGGTACCGGCCCCCGATATCTGACTTTGTTACTTCACGTCTCAGTCGGAAAAGCCTGAAGGCTAAGTGGTTCCCACCGGGTAACAGACGGAGCGGAGTCGCCACCTGTGCCCTTGTTCTGTGTATAGCCAGAGGGAGACCCAGCCTTGCAACACGCACCGCACACGGACAGGAGAGGCCCAAGGGGGAGATTTCTAGGAACACACTGGTGCTGGGGGTCCTGATAGACGCACCTGAACTACCGGGGTGTGCCGAACCCCCTTCTCTGGTGGCCGCAGCACGCTGTGAGGAGCAAGGAGAAGCCTTGCAGCTGACCTCTAACAACGTGAGTAAAGCTTGGAAGACTACATCCATTGCCTCCGGTCCATTATTGCAGCGGGACACCACACCGCACAACTGCACCTACTACGACTCCCCTCATCCTCCTGTTTCCTCTGCCCTGAGGCCCTGCTCCGCCTGTGGGGAGTAGTACTACAGTCGGCTGCCACAACATCCCGCCTCAGAGGACTGCAGCAGCGCTGGTGGCGCATCACCAGACACCACAGGTGGCGTAGTCGTTTATCCACTCATTATATAATTTATTATATTATTATTATATTATTTATTATTATAGCGCCATTTATTCCATGGCGCTTTACATGTGAAAAAGGGGTATAATACAAGAACAATTACAATAATCTTGAACACAATGTGACAGCGACTGGTACAGGAGGAGCGAGGACCCTGCCCGTGAGGGCTCACAATCTACGAGGGATGGGTGAGGATACAGTAGGTGAGGGTAGAGCTGGTCGTGCAGCGGTATGGTGGAGCTGTGGTTACTGCAGGTTGTAGGCTTGTCGGAAGAGGTGGGTCTTCAGGTTCCTTTAGAAGGTTTCCACGGTAGGCGAGAGTCTGATACGTTGGGGTAGAGAGTTCCAGAGTAGGGCGGAAGCACGGGAGAAATCTTGTATACGGTTGTGGGAGGAGGAGATAAGAGGAGAGTATAGAAGGAGATCTTGTGAGGATCGGAGGTTGCGTGCAGGTATGTAACGGGAGACTAGGTCGGAGATATATGGAGGAGACAGGTTGTGAATGGCTTTGTATGTCATGGTTAGGGTTTTGAACTGGAGTCTCTGGGCAATGGGGAGCCAGTGAAGAGATTGACAGAGAGGAGAGGACGGGGAATAGCGGGGGGACAGGTGGATTAGTCGAGCATAATTGCCACTCATCAATTAGCCCTTATTTTTAATGTGTGTGCCCTGGGCACGGACTGGGCCGAGGCCGCTACTGCATCCCCATTCTACCAACTGGGCCCGCCGTCCGAGTACACCCCTTTCCCAGGGAGGGCTAGCCGCTACTAAAACAGCTAGTGGCGGGTCACACAAGGGCGGGACGTAAGCGTAAATGCAAACAAGTACCCAACACAGAGCAAAAAACGCCATTATTAGAGTCATTATTGGAATCTCTCTAGCTACATCTTATCTGAGAGTCAAATTTCTCTCCTGGCTAAAGGCCTGAGCTTTTCACCTTCTAACGAATTCGACATTTTCAGAACAATTCTGGATGTTAACAAACTAGCACGTCACCTCACCATCCGATGTCATTTTATGGACATGAAAAATCCACAGAATACAGCTTCAGAAGAAGTTTCTCCTAGGACAAGCCAGGATTCCATGTTATTATTCACAGAACAACAGTCTTTATTACAAATGAAACAATTCGAGACGGAATCTTTAATTCCAAATGTAAATTTAAATGACGACTTTCGGGCTGGTAATCCTTTCTTTTACCCACTTCAGTCCAGACCATTGGTTCTGGATCAGTTCCAGGACTTAATTGAAAAAGAACTAGTGGAATTAAAGAATGAATTATCTTCTACTAATCATTTGGACTCTAATCTGACATATAGAGAAAAAGACGCTCTGAAAAAATTAAAGGATAATTCAGACATACTAGTCCGCTCAGCGGATAAAGGTGGCACTATAGTACTAAATGCAGGATTGTATAAAAAATTGAATTTGATGGATTTAGAAAATAGGGATGTTTATTTGGAGTTAGCTAGAGATCCTACTGTTGAGTTTAATGCTGCTATGTATAATCTATTAAACGAAGGTTTGCACTGAGGGGCCCTAAAAAAAAAATTAATGGAATATTTATAAGTAGATCACCCAATTGTTCCAGTTTACCATTCGCCTCCAAAAATACATAAAAATATTTTCCCACCACCTTTAACCCCTTTACTACCCAAGGTGGTTTGCACATTAATGACCAGGCCAATTTTTACAATTCTGACCACTGTCACTTTATGAGGTAATTACTCTGGAACGCTTCAACGGATCCCCCTGATTCTGAGAATGTTTTTTCGTGACATATTGTACTTCATGATTGTGGTAAAATTTCTCCGATAACACTTGCATTTATTTGTGACAAAAACTGAAATTTGGCGAAAATTTTTGAAAATTTAGCAATTTTCAAAATTTGAATTTTTATGTCCTTAAATCAGAGAGATATGTCACACAAAATAGTTAATAAATAACATTTACCACATATCTTCTTTACATCAGCACAATTTTGGAACCATTTTTTTTTATTAGAGAGCTATAAGGGTTAAAAGTTGACCAGAGATTTCTCATTTTTCCAACAATTTTTAGGGACCACATCACATTTGAAGTCAATTTGAGGGGTCTTTATGACAGAAAATACCCAAAAGTAAGACCACTCTAAAATCTGCACCCCCAAGGTGCTCAAAACCACATTCAAAAAATTTATTAACCCTTCAAGTGCTTCACAGAAATTTTTGGAATGTGGAAGAAAAAAATTAACATTTAACTTTTTTCACAAAAATGTTACTTTAGACCCAATTTTTTTTATTTTCACAGGGTTAACAGGAAAAAATGGACCCCAAAATTTGTTGTTCAATTTCCCCTGACCACACAGATACCCCATATGTGGGGAAAATCCACTGTTTATGCGCACGGCAGGGTTCGGAAGGGAAGGAGCGCCATTTGACTTTTTGAAAGTAAAATTTGCTTGAATAATTAGCGGACGCCATGTTGTGTTTGGGGAGCCCCTGATGTGCCTAAACAGTGGAAACCCCCCACAAGTGACACCATTTTGGAACCTAGACCCCTCAGAGAACCTTTACAGAAGTTTAAACATGGAGCCATGAAAATAAATAATCAAACTTTTTCCACAAAAATTATTTTTTAGCCCCAATTTTTTTATTTTCACAAGGATGAGAGGAGAAAATGGACCCCAAAAACTTTTTGCAATTTCTGGGGGAAAATGCAGTGTTTGGGTGCACGGCAGAGTTCAGAAGGGAAGGAGCACTGTGTGACATTTTAAACGCAAAATTGGCTGGAATTGAGGGCGGACGCCATGTCACGTTTGAAGAGCCCCCGATGTGCCTAAATAGTTGAAACCCCCCACAAGTGACCCCATTTTGGAAACTACACCCCTCAAGGATTTTATCAAGGGGTATAATGAACATTTTGAACCCGGTACGACACATAATTTGATAACATTAGGTCATCATATTGAATAAGCTGTCATTAGTCTTGAGCACAAGTGCTCGCTACTTGAGTTTGCATCGTGTACTCGGGTATGCACCATGTATCGCACGTGCTCGAGTGACATGCTCGAGTCCTGCCCACATGTTTCAAGGTTATTAGACACCCAAAACAAACATGCAGGGATTGCTGGTGCATGGCAGGCAATCCCAGCACGTTTTTTTTGACTGTGAAGCATATGGGGCAGAGACTCGAGCACCTGCCATACTCAATGCATACACGAGCACCCGATGCAAACTCAAGTAGCGAGCACTTGTGCTCAACACTAGTCGCCATATCGTCATCTTTTTTTTTTTTGCTTTTGAAAAAAATCCCAACCCTAGCACAACCCTAACCCTAGAGTTTATTTTTCACACCGTTCCTTGTGCAGTATAAGTGATTAGACGACTTTATTCTTTGGGTCGATTACAGCGATACCAGAATCCTATCGGGTTTTTATGATTGACAGCTGTCTCACACTAATAGACGCATTTTTTTGCAAAATCTAGTTTTTGCATTGCCATATTTTGAGAGCTATAATTTTTACATATTTTAGCCGACAGAGTCATTTGAAAACTTGTTTTTTGCGGGATGAGTTGCCGTTTTTATTGGTACCATTTTCAGGCACGTGACATTTTTTGATCGCTTTCTATTCCGATTTTTGGGAGGCAGAATAAGCAAAAACCAACAATTCAGGAATTGTTTTTTTTTTATTTTTTTATGCTGTTCCGCGTGTGGTAAAATTGATGAGGTAGCTTTATTCTTTGGGTCTGTACGTTTACAGCGGTACCACATTTATATCTTTTTTTATGTTTTGGCGCTTCTACACAATAAAAGCTATTTTCTAGAAAAAAATGTTTTTTTGCATCACTTTATTCTGAGAGCTATAACTTTTTTATTTTTCAGCTGATGGAGCTGTATGGCAGCTTGTTTTTTGTGGAACAAGATGACGTTTTCAGCGGTACCATTGTTATTTATATTCATCTTTTTGATCGCGTTTAATTCCATTTTTTTGTTTGGCGGTATGATGATAAAGCATCGTTTTTTGCTTTGTTTTTTATTTTAATTTTTTACCGTGTTCACTAAAGGAGTTAACTTGTGAGACAGTTTTATAGGTCAGGTCGTTCCGGACGTGGCGATACGAAATATGTGTACTTTTATTGTTTTGTTTGTTTTTTTTCATTATAATATTTATTGATGGGTACATTATATTTTTATTTTTGGTGGATTATTTTTTTTTTACATTTTTTTACCACTTTTTTTTACTTTTATACTTTGTCCCACTATGGGACTTTCACTTTTTATACTCTGATCGCCTGTATAACATAGGGATGGAGCACCATCCCTGTGCTATACAGGCTGTCAGCGCTGTAGATGCAGAAGATACTTTGGTCATGCACTGTGCATGATCAAAGTATCTTTCTGCTGTCTGGTGACCCGGATGTTGTCATGACGACATCTGGGTTACCATGACAACCACGGAACCCGGCCTCAGACAGCGCGCGACGGCGGGGAAGAGGTGAGTATGCAGTACTTACCTCCGCAATGCTGTGATCGACTTCGATCACAGCATTGCGGGGGTTAATGTGCCGGGAGCCGTGCATGACCGCTCCCAGCACATAGCAAAAATCAGCTCACACCCGGCGGCGATCGCGCCCGCACAGCCTGTGTGTAGCCGAAATCAACAGGGCGTACTAATACGTACCTGGCTCTTAAAGCCCAGGGCGCAGGTACTGTACGTATTAGTACATCCTGGGCTGTAAAGGGGTTAAGACCCATAGTGGTGGGGATTGGTTCCCATGGTGAAAAATTAAGTGCCTGGATTGATTTTTACCTACAGCCTCTGGTTCAGGAAACTCCGAGTTACATTAGGGATTCAAAATTCATAGTGACCATTTTTGATAAATTTGAATGGCCAAAAAACTTTGGATGATTGTCCTGTGATGTGGTGGCATTATACCCCCTCAATTCCACACCATATTGCTTTAGCATGTTTAACCTACCACCTTGACACATACAGTTCGTACACTATAGAAATAAAAGAATTTCTGGTCATAGCAGTACAGTTCCTCTTAGAGCGTAATTATTTTAGCTTTGATAAAAGTTTTTTTTTTACAGAAAAGAGGAGTCAGCATGGGCAGTAAATTTTCTCCTGCGCTAGTGAACATAGTGATGTGTAGGTGGAGGAGCTTTTCATTTACCATAATGATAACACATATAGTGGACACATTGTGTGGTACGGTAGATTTATTGATGACCTCCTCCTGGTGTGGGGGGCACACAGGAGGAGGTGGTACAATTTGTACAGTACATCAACTGCAATCATTTTAATCTTAAATTCACTTAGTTCTACCATTCATCCAAAATTACTTTTTTGGATCTCGAACTTGAGGCTACCAAGGAGAAAGAATTGGTCAAAATTAATCCCCACAGAAAATCTACAGCCTCAAATTCTATTCTATCAGCTAAATGTTGTCATCCGCCACATATTAAGAGAAATATCCCTTACGGTGAGCTAATACGAACAATACGAAATTGTTCAGATAACATCACTTTTCAGAAGGAATCAGAAAAAATTTGTAACAGACTATCCAATAGGTGCTATCCCGAGTGGTCTTTAAGAAAAGCGAGTAGAATTGTCTCCAATATAAATCGGAAAGATATACTCCGAAATAAACAGAAAAATAACATTAACACATTGGATACTAGGGTAACGTTTTCTACCACCTATAGTCCTCAGTATAATAAAATTACAACTAGAATTAAAAAGTATAACCCTATTATATATCAGAACAAGAAACTAAAAAACCTACTTTCTAATGCCATCCGCTTTGTAGGCAGGAAAGCGCCCGCTCTGGGAACCATCCTTTCTCCTAGCTTATACACCAGTGAGACTAATACTGTACAACCAAATTGGCTCCACACAAAAGGTTTCTTCAGATGTGGAGCCAATCGGTGCAAAGCGTGTCTACATGCGGTTAAAACAGATCGTTTTATGTCCTTAAGTAATGATAGAGAATATAAAATTCATGATTTCCTCAATTGTAATTCATCAGGGGTTATATACCTTATAGAATGCACCTTGTGTAAGGTCCACTATGTGGGTTGTACCACAGGTGCGCTGAAAGTCCGTATCAGAAGAAATCTTTCTGGTGCGATTCATTTGGAAGCCATAAATACATCAGCAGTATCGAGGCATTTTGCGAGAGTTCAAAAAGGTGACACCTCATTCTTTAAATATATGGAGATAGAGAAGGTATATAGATCCACACGAGGAGGGCATCATAAGTGCAAACTTCTGAACCGGGAGTCCCTGTGGATTTTCACATTGGATACCACAGGGGTTAAATTCAAGACAGGATCTGATACTGCAGTATTAAGAAATATAATTCTGCATTTATTTCCATGCATGTACAGTGGGTACGGAAAGTATTCAGACCCCTTTAAACTTTTCACTCTTTGTTTCATTGCAGCCATTTGGTAAATTCTAAAAAGTTCATTTTTTTCTCATTAAAGTCCACTCTGCACCCCATCTTGACTGAAAGAAAACAGAAATGTAGAAATTTTTGCAAATTTAATAAAAAAGAAAAACTGAAATATCACACGGGCATTAGTATTCAGACCCTTTGCTCAGTATTGAGTAGAAGCACCCTTTTGGGCTAGTACAGCCATGAGTCTTCTTGGAAATGATGCAACAAGTTTTTCACACCTGCATTTTGGGATCCTCTGCCATTCTTCCTTGCAGATCCTCTCCAGTTCCGTCAGGATGAATGGTAAACGTTGGTGGACAGCCATTTTCAGGTCTCTCCAAAGATGCTCAATTGGGTTTAGGTCAGGGCTCTAGCTGGGCCAGTCAAGAATGGTCACATAGTTGTTCTGAAGCCACTCCTTTGTTATTTTAGCTGTGTGCTTAGGGTCATTGTCTTGTTGGAAGGTGAACCTTTGGCCAAGTCTGAGGTGCAGAGCACTCTGGAAGAGGTTTTCATCCAGGATATCTCTGTACTTGGCCGCATTCATGTTTCCTTCAATTGCAACCAGTCGTCCTGTCCCTGCAGCTGAAAAACACACCCATAGCATGATACTGCTGTTATGATCTGCTACAAGAACTAAGGAAAGAGAGGAAATCTGTCCATACAATAGGACTAAGCTGATTCCCTACGATGCAGCGGGCAACCTGTTCCTTGTGAACAGACCCACCTTTGTCCGCGGCTAGTCTGAACGCAGACCTATAGATTAAAAGGAGGGGTCCCTAAAAGAACTAAGGACTGGGACAAAATTGGACACCTCCTGGCAGAAGTAGTAGCAGAAGAAGACAAACAGACAAAAGTACTTAGTGGTCCAAGGACCAAACAAACTAGAGAGATACAGTAGGTACAAAGCACCTGGCTAGATTAAGAGTCAAAGCAACACTGAAGTCCAGCAAAGCCTGAAGGGCGGAGCTGGAATAAATAGGCAGAAGGTCACGTGACCACAAAATAGAAAAAACTAACAGGAGGGTTCTAACAACTGCCACCACCATGTTTTACTGTTGGGATTGTATTAGGCAGGTGATGAGCAGTGCCTGGTTTTCTCCACACATACCACTTAGAATTATCACCAAAAAGTTCTATCTTTGTCTCATCAGACCAGAGAATCTTATTTCTCATAGGCTGGGAGTCCTTCATGTGTTTTTGAGCAAACTCTATGCGGGCTTTCATACGTCTTGCACTGAGGAGAGGCTTCCGTCTGGCCACTCTGCCATAAAGGCTGAACTGGTGGAGGGCTGCAGTGATAGTTGACTTTGTGGATCTTTCTCCCATCTCCCTACTGCATCTCTGAAGCTCAGTCACAGTGATCTTGGGGTTCTTCTTTACCTCTCTCACTAAGGCTTTTCTCCCACGATTGCTCAGTTTGGCTGGATGGCCAGGTCTAGGAAGACTTCTGGTGGTCCCAAACTTCCTCCATTTAAGGATTATGGAGGCCACTGTGCTCTTATGAACCTTGAGTAATGCAGAAATTCTTTTATAACCTTGGCTAGATGTGTGCCTTGCCACAATTCTGTCTCTGAGCTCCTTGGGCAGTTCCTTTGAGCTCATGATTCTCATTTGGTCTGACATGCACTGTGAGCTGTGGGGTCTTATATAGACATGTGTGTGCCTTTCCAAATCAAGTCCTGTCAGTTTAATTAAACACATTTGGACTCCATTGAAGGAGTAGAACCATCTCAAGGAGGATCACAAGGAAATGGACAGCATGTGACTTAAATATGAGTGTCCGAGCAAAGGATCTGAATACTTATGACCATGTGATATTTCAGTTTTTCTTTTTTAATAAATTTGCAAAAAAATTCTACATTGCTGTCTTTTTCAGTCAAGATGGGGTGCAGAGTGTACTTTAATGAGAAAAAAAAATGAACTTTTTGGAATGTATCAAATGGTTGAATGAAACAAAGAGTGAAAAATTTAAAGGAGTCTGAATACTTTCCGTACTCACTGTATGTATCTATATACACTGCTCCAAAAATAAAGGGAACACTTAAAACAACAGAATATAACTCCAAGTAAATCAAACTTCTGTGAAATCAAACTGTCCACTTAGGAAGCAACACTGATTGACAATCAAATTCACATGCTGATGTGCAAATGGAATAGACGATAGATGGAAATTATTGGCAATTATCAAGACACCCTCAATAAAGGAGTGGTTCTGCAGGTGGGGACCACAGACCACATCTCAGTACCAATGCTTTCTGGCTGATGTTTTGGTCACTTTTGAATGTTGGTTGTGCTTTCACACTCGTGGTAGCATGAGACAGACTCTACAACCCACAGAAGTTGCTCAGATAGTGCAGCTCATCCAGGATGGCACATCAATGCAAGCTGTGGCAAGAAGGTTGGCTGTGTCCAGAGGCTGGAGGCGCTACCAGGAGACAGGCCAGTACACCAGGAGATGTGGAGGGGGCCGTAGGAGGGCAACAACCAGCAGCAGGACCGCTACCTCTGCCTTTGTGCAAGGAGGAACAGGAGGAGCACTGCCAGAGCCCTGCAAAATGACCTCCAGCAGGCCACAAATGTGCATGTGTCTGCACAAACGGTTAGATACCGACTCCATGAGGGTGGTATGAGGGCCCGACGTCCACAGATAGGGGTTGTGCTCACAGCCCAACACCATGCTGGACGCTTGGCATTTGCCAAAGAACACCAGGATTGGCAAAGTCGCCACTCGCGCCCTGTGCTCTTCACAGATGAAAGCAGGTTCTCACTGAGCACATGTGACAGACGTGACAGAGTCTGGAGACGCCGTGGAGAGCGACATCCTTCAGCATGACCGCTTTGGCAGTGGGTGAGTAATGGTGTGGGGTGGCATTTCTTTGGAAGGCCGCACAGCCCTCCATGTGCTCGCCAGAGGTAGCCTGACTTCCATTAGGTACCGAGATGAGATCCTCAGACCCCTTGTGAGACCATATGCTGGTGCGGTTGGCCCTGGGTTCCTCCTAATGCAGGACAATGCCAGACCTCATGTGGCTGGAGTGTGTCAGCAGTTCCTCCAAGATGAAGACATTGAAGCTATGGACTGGCCCGCCCGTTCCCCAGACCTGAATCTGATTGAGCACATCTGGGACATCATGTCTCGCTCCATCCGCCAATGTCACGTTACACCACAGACTGTCCAGGAGTTGGCGGATGCTTTAGTCCAGGTCTGGGAGGAGATCCCACAGGAGACCATCCGCAACCTCATCAGGAGCATGCCCAGGCGTTGTAGGGAGGTCATACAGGCACGTGGATATATATATATATATATATATATATATATATATATATATGCCTTTTTGTCATTCTAGTAGTAGGGCCATAATTAAGACATGATTTGTTGAAACGCGTAGGTCTGTAAGCTATGATAGTTGTACATTTGCTGCATTCTTTGTGGAGCAGTGTTTTATATGGCTAATAAAAGCTAAGTTTTAATATTTTTTCTACTAAACAAACCTTTACGCTGGATCATTTGCACTTTTCCCTTGTCTGACTACACTTACGTTTCGCCCTGGTACCACTTATCTGCATCTCCAGAAGTTTCCCATTTCTATTATACTCTTCAAATTACATTTTGAGACTTTCTCCTCCTGTTGTTGTACATATTTTTTTTCCCTTCATCTGCACAGGTATCATTAATCTATCAACTATAATGGCCGTACCAGGTCCTGCAGGTCCTGTATCCCGTACACATGACGTGGGCAGTGCACGGCATGCCGCTAGTTTTTATTCTGAGTGCTCTTATATACGGTGTTAGTTTTACACAATGTTGAGCCTGTGATCTGCAGAGTGAAATGTCTGACTGCTAGAACAGAAGTATACGGCAGATTCTGCAGCATGGATACATAAAGGACGTCCTGGGGGAATATACCTCCCTCCAACACTCGTCCAGTCCCTGCCTCACACTAGAGACATTTATAATAACTCCAGGACTGTGGAGCTGGTCATTTTCTCATAATCTGTGGCCATTATTAGTGATCTCGCATTGTACGGTAATATCACCCTGGAGGTTGTGATGTATTTAGTGTAATAGCGCCATCTAGAATATACAGTATATATCAGGCAATACTATGCTTTCTATAGTTAGTCATCTTATGTGCCCTCTATAGCTATCTATTATACTTTATATTTCTTTATAATAATTTATAATAAATTACTCGATAGTTTTACAGCTTTATGATGTTTATTAATCTGCTGTAATTATAAAAGAAAGTCCAACCTTACAGTGGACACAGGTCGAAGTGTCCTCCATGATGGTGTAGGCTGAGGTGGAGCAAGTATATAGTCAGTGGGGGATCAAGATGACCAGTATTCCCCAGGGTTCCTTGTTATCAGGGAGGGACCCAGTGTATGCAATCAAAAGATCTTATCCTCTGACCGGCTGTGTGCCATCAACAGGTAATGATCCTCTGTCCGGCTGTGTGCCATCAACAGGTAATGACCATCCGGCAGTGTGACATCAACTGGTCATCACCCTCCGGCTTTGTGCCATCAACAGGTAATGACCATCCGGCAGTGCGCCATCAACAGGTAATGACCCTCTGGCTATGTCCTTCAATAGGTCATCACCCTCCGGCTGTGTGCCATCAACAGGTAATGACCATCCGGCAGTGCGCCATGAACAGGTAATGACCATCCGGCTGTGTGCCATCAACAGGTAATGATCCTCTGTCCGGCTGTGTGCCATCAACAGGTAATGACCCTCTGGCTATGGCCATCAATAGGTCATCACCCTACGGCTGTGTGCCATCAAATGTTTTTATCTTCTGTCCAGTTTTGTGCCATCAAGAGGTAATGACCCTCCAGCTGTGGGCCATCAACAGGTCATCACCCTTCTGCATTTAGGCTTCTTGTCTTCTGTAAGATGCGATTCTTGAGTCTCCTGATGTTAAAAAATATTTAAAAAATCACCGATTAAACTAATAATCTATCTAGCACATAAGCATCACAATTTATAATCTATCTAGTGCATAAGTATGACAATTTAGCTCACAGAACATACACTATGCTAAAACATTAGACCCTACAAGCAGAAATTTGCTAAACTAACATAAATATAACTGACAAATCAGTAGAAAAATCGCTACCAATGGAACAGCTCTCTTCACATCAACCTGTAACCATAGTAGATAAGAAATAGAGGACAATGCTCATAGTCAGTTATCAACAATTCGGCATGGGGCATCCCACCAGAGACATTATAATATCTGATAGATTATAGATGGCAATAGAATTTACCAACAAGCACATAGTACGCCAAACTCAAGTACATAGTATGCCAAACCTCAACACGTTTTCCTAAAATAGGTTCATCAGAAGCACATACTAGACAGTGATACTTAGCAAAGCGTTCATAGATATATGCGCCATATGATAAGGTGCTAACGTGCAAGTGTGTGACAAAATATCCATTCGATTTCAGGTGCAATGCTGCATTGTATGTGGTAAGATTTTCCCATCAGACAGCATGTATAGGACTAACCTGTGATGAAAACACGAGCAATGGGAAAGTTCAAGCAGTTGCCTTCTCAATCTTCCTCGCCTCTAAGACATCTAAGGAAACATCTTCTCCTCTTGATTTTGGGTTGAGGTGTTGTAGGCATTTCAGGCTCTGGCATTCTAGGTTCTGACATACTAGGTTCTGACATGGTAGGTTCTGGTGTTCTAGGTTCTGGTGCTCTAGGCTCTGGAATTCTGGGTTGTTGGCTTCTCTGAAAAATCAGTAACCTCTCTTTATGCTCCGTGGAACTTCGAGCTCTTCTTCCTATATTGTTGTGAGGGATCGTTCTGACCCAGACAATATCACTGAACGCCACTTTATAGTTGCAACTAGGAACCTTTTTCGCATCCTGCGGTGCAGGAGCCATGGATGGAGTAGAACATTTGCCATTGGGCAGGACAGGTGTTCTCCTGGAGTCTTGCTCCTGAATCTGAGGGATGCAAATCGGCTCCTTACAAGCACTTTGTCCCTTCAGAATGGTTTTGTTCTCAGGAGTTTTCTGATTGTTTCACCAGGTTCAGACATTGCCCACTTGCTCAGGACAAGACTTAAGGCCAAATACTCTAGTATTGTCAGTAGTGTCATCATCGCAACAAAAACTGCGTCACGGAAGAGCCAAAGAGGAAGATTGATGGAAGCTTGATAGGTGCTTCTCCTGAGATCCACGGGTAGTGGGTCATCCTATAATAAAGAAAAAAAACATAATAAAGTCCTGTATATTTATACCCAATCCAGTCAAACAGAGAGCCCTTGTTATTATACAGTGATGGATACATTATCAAGCAACTTTCAGAAATATCCCATTGAGAAGATCAGGAAGAAGTTTGGGATTCACCTCCAGGGTCCATGGAATATTATTTACAGTTGGACTTTCATATGACGGACGGTCACGTGTCCAGTATGAGAAGTCCTGCAAGAGGCGATATTCTCATTAGCTGATCCTTGTGACCTCCATATTGATGAGAACATACTCGCCCTCAGTGTACTGTAATGTGGGGGGTAGAGCAACGTAAAGCACAGAAATGATAGGATGATACTCATCATCTCCAGAGGTCTCTCAGCACCAAGGTATGGTCAATGAGATACAAGCTGCAGATGGGCCGAGGCTTCTAATATACCCAGGGGTGACATCACAAAGCCCTCTGTGACATCATTGCACAGTTCTATCCATCATGTCACTGATACTTTGGACCTAACTAAATGTCTAAAAGAGAACCCTTCCACATGATTTCCAATCACGGAGCAGCTTCAGTTTTTCAAGAAAAGTTTAAAAAATATAATCTGTACTGTGATTGGTCACAATGGCACATGAAGCAGAACGTCTTTAGATCTTTTAAAGGGAAAGTGTCAGCAATTTTTTTACAATTGTAAAATTGTGAAGTATTTATATTTATATATAAATACACATATATATTTTAAAAGGTTTTAATGGTATAAAATCTGAAAAAAAATATTTTAACTCTTTTTGATGTTTTCATCTTGTAAACACTAGGGGGAGCAGCTGCTGACATTTCCATGAAAACAGAATGCAGCTAGCTCGCATTACGACTGCAGTAAAAGTGGGCGGGATCTGCTCACATGGGTGTGATGTCACTCCTCCCCTTCTGGGCGTTTGCAAAAAGGTAAATGAGACTGTAGTTTAGGATCACAGTGCGGAGCGATCACTGGTGACTGCAAAGTGATATATAAGGGACAACACCAAAGTCATTAATCACTACAAGGACAAGGCAGGAATGTGGGAGTCAGAGGGGTCACCCCACACTTATATCCCCTCTGACTGTCACTTCCTAAGCTCCTTTCCCTGCCATAACCTCTTATTCCCGCAGGTAAATTCTTACAGGACCCCCCTCCCCATCCCCTTCCCCTGCCGCAGCTGATTCTAAACGTCCTCCATATGTAATAATAGACAGGTACTCACCGGCAGCCTATGGTAATTCACAGGGTAGAACAGGGTACAGCACAGAAACAATATGGCGATCCTCATTGTCTCCAGGGGGTATCTCAGCACCAAGATATGGCCAATGAGATATGAGCTCCAGGTGGATGGAGCCCCCTTATATACCCCAAGGGTGACATCACAACGCCCTCTGTGACATCATCACCCACAACATTCCGTCACATGACATCACCCAGCACCAGCATCATGTGACCCAGCGTAAATAGAAAGTCCTTGTTGCCTATAGCAACCATTCAAAACTAAGTTTAAACTTTTCCAACAGCTAAAGGCGGCTCTGTGATGGCAGTTTCTTCTTGTGGACGGTTGTGATAAATCTGCAGAACATCTACATAACGCGACATGTAGAAAATCCTGTCTTTTCCCCTCTGTTCTTCCTCTGGTGCTACAGAGACGGATAGAAGGAGCTTTTCCAGACCTTACAGTGCACAATATGGGACCTAATCACTGATATCCCAGATCTCCTCAGTACAAGCATACCGCCAACCTATGAGGACTAGAAAGAGGGCGAAACCATGCGGCACGCGTAGTCTGGCCACGCCCCTATCCACACCCCAAGCCACGCCCTTTTTATACCTTGGCAGGAGGAGATGTCTGTACAAAGCGCAAGTTATCAAAACGCTGAAGGAACACTTTATCAACATGACTTCGGAATGTCTGACTATACGGCCTACTATACACAGCCCACTGAAGCCCCCCACTTACTATAAATAAAAACCACCACACTGTGACATTGGATATAATGGCCACAGCAGCCTCATTTATTATATAACAGCATGTAAACATAAATAACATTAATTAACATTAAATTAACTCTGAAAAGGAGGAGGAGGAATTGAAGGCTCCACCATTTTTTTGAGAAAAACTGCAGCAAACAGCTCCACCATGCCACCCCCAGCCACACCACAAACGGCCCAGGGGGCTCAGCTGACTGTTGCCCATAGATTTTGAAAACTGCAACAAACAGCTCCACCATGCCACCCCCAGCCGCACCACAACCGGCCCAGGGGGACCCAGCTGACTGTTGCCCATCCAGAAATGTCCCGCTGAGACCTCGCTCAGTAGGGACCCGTTTTAAATTTTTAACACCTGCTTAACACCGATGGGAGTCACCCATCCCTGCAGTGGGCTCCCCCGTCCTCCTTCGATGTAAGCAACCGCCTTCAAAACCCCCCTCCTTTTCCGCCAACCGCTGTAACAATTTAACAAGGAACAATATGCAAAATTGCTAAGCAAATATTGCGGGTGGGCGGGAGATTCAGGTATGTTAAACTTTTCCCGAATGGACTACCCCCACCACCCCTCACCTTATATACCCCCCACAGAGATACCCCCCACTAGCCAATCAGATAACCCTGTACTCTCCCCTGTCCCTATACTCCTCCCCTACAAATTCGCGCCCAAAACTCTATTCCTTACATTAACCCCTTACCACCCCAAATTACGGCCTAGCAGACCTCCTGAGTCATGCGACCCTCCCCTTAAGCTCCCTATGGGGGGATGCAGTCCGGGCCATACTTGTCTTCGGAATGTATGACTATACGGCCTACTATACACAGCCCACTGAACCCCCCCACTTACTATAAATAAAAACCACCACACTGTGGTGCACCCCCAGCCACACCACAACCGGCCCAGGGGGACCCAGCTGACTGTTGCCCATACATTTTGAAAACTGCAACAAACAGCTCCACCATGCCACCCCTAGCCGCACCACAAGCGGCCCAGGGGGACCCAGCTGACTGTTGCCCATCCAGAAATGTCCCGCTGAGACCTCGCTCAGTAGGGACCCGTTTTAAATTTTTAACACCCGCTTAACACCGATGGGAGTTACCCATCCCTGCAGTGGGCTCCCCCGTCCTCCTTCGATGTAAGCAACCGCCTTCAAAACCTCCCTCCTTTTCCGCCATAGCGAGCAGGCATGACACCTTATGCCTGAGAGTCCCGCCATACCAAAAGTGCCTTTTCAACTCCCTCCATCAATGCTAATGCCCACATATCTATGCCAATATCATTCAAATGGACCCCATCAGACCACAGAAATTCCCTAGACGGAACTTCCAGATCCCGATGACGAACCACAACCCCCCCATGCAGAGCAGTGAATCGGGAAACCTCCCTATTCACCTTGCTCGGAGCTTTATTTATCCTTTCGACTGACCTGGCGTGTTGCCATGCCAGGCGTGCGACGATGTCCGACCATACGAGCACTAATCCCGGATAGGTTTCCAAAAGCCTCAGGCAGTCAAACTTGACATCACGGATCAAGTCTCTAGACGTCCTGGAGCCCAAGTCATTCCCACCCGCATGCAAAACGAGTATATCCGGAGGCCTATCCAAATTAGCATAAAAATGAAATTCAGGCATTATCCGGCTCCACAGCAAACCCCTGATACCGATCCACCGAACCGTCGCAACCTCCTTCGTTATGCCCAACTGGCGCCCCGCCGGTCTTGCGTCGGCCCGAATGGAACCCCAAAATACATACGAGTGACCTAGCACCCAGATCAACCGAGGGGGTCCTGAAACATAAAACAAAGGGGGGGGGGGAATGTAATGAAGAAAAGAAACTCGTTACCACATAATAACACTATCAAAAAATTGGGGAAAAATCTTATAACATATGAGGGCGGACATAAGACCGATACCTCGCCGACTCCCAGCGACCAATCTTTTTCACAGCTTTAACCCCCAAACCCCAGCGAGCAGCCTCAGTGGCGGCCCCAATCCGAAACGAATGAGAACCAAACTCCAAACCATTCAGACCACAGCTAGCTAAACCCCGCCTGAAGATGGTAATAAACTGATACACCGATAATGCAGATCCATCTTGATGTAACAAAAAGGCACCCGATGATGGACCTCTCACCTCCAGAAATGCAGAAACCCATCTCACCGGGCATTCAAACAAACCGTCCACAGCCCACAATTCCACCAAACAACCCTTACCAGCTGTATCGGTTTTTGACCGCCTCAAATAACACCGTACTGCCTCCTCCGAGCACACTACTTCCTTCGATAACAGCCCGCCATGACACTTAACATTCTTGCTCACCAATTCGCTTATCCTAAATGCCCCAAAAAAAAACAGAACAAAGGCCGCCCCAAATGGCCGACATTCATATTCAGAACTACACACACCGCTAAGGCAACGCAAAAGCTGACCCAGTATTTCAAACGATACCGGGCGCCGCAAATCACGTACCGGATAGCTCCTCCGAAATGCCTTCATCGCCTGTCGAACCAAGAAATCCTTGGTAAAGTCCCTCCAACCACTTAACTTAAAGAAGAAGGCCAAATCTGCTAACCTACCAGCTACAGCTGAGCCCGATAAACCCTCCTGAAATGCCCTGCCGATCATGTACAACAATAAATAGGGACGGTCCGCTTCCGTCACCTGCTCACCTGCCGACTCCTCTAGCTCCTGCCAAAGACGCCACGCAGAAACATATCGAGACCAAGTACTGGGGTTAACAGAACACCTCACCAAATTCAACGCTGCACGGACACTAGATCCCACAACCACCGGGGCCAATCGGTTTCCAACTGCTCCGCGTCCGGCGACAGTTCCCGAAAACGATCCCACTGGAAGCGAGACAATGCATCAGCTATTGAATTCTGAACACCTGGTACATGAACAGCACAAAACCAGACATTAAAATCCAAATACCTGAGCACTAGATGGCGCAAAAGAGTCAGAACCGGCAATGAAACAGCTGACAAGTTGTTAATACAATGCACTACACTCAAGTTGTCACAGAAGAAACGCACTTTCTTGTTCCTCATCTCAGAGCCCCAAACCTCCAAAGCCACCACAATAGGAAACATTTCCAGCAATGCCATGTTTCTTGTCAATCCTGCATCCTTCCATGATTCCGGCCACTCTCCCACACACCATTTTCCACCGAAATAGGCCCCAAAACCATAAGAACCTGACGCGTCTGTAAACAAAACCAGATCCACATTAGAAATGACTTGATCCATCCAAACCAACCTGCCATTATAAGATTGAAGAAAATCCGCCCAAATGGACAAATCCGCCTTGTGTTCCAAATTCAATCTTACAAAATGCAACGGATGTTTAATGCCTGCTGTCGCCTGAGCCAACCTACGTGAAAAAACTGTTCCCATAGGTAAAATCCTGCATGCAAAATTTAACTTACCCAAAAGAGATAGCAGTTGGCGCAGGCGCAATTTCTTTGCCCGCGAAGCCTCTTGGACACAAGACTTCAGATCTAACAACTTGTCCTCTGGCAAGCGGCATTCCATCCTGACGGAATCCAATTCAATGCCCAAAAACTTCAAAACCATGGAGGGGCCCTCCGTTTTCTCCGGGGCCAACGGAATGCCAAAGCGAGATGCTACCTGTTCAACCGTCCTAAGCAGCAAAGAACAAACTGAGGACCCAGCTAGCCCAATACACAAAAAGTCATCTAAATAGTGCAATACGGAGTCCAAGCCAGATTCCTCCCTAACTACCCATTCAAGAAAACAACTGGAGGGGCTTTGCAACCGGCACCTGGTCCGGGAAGTCCCTTCCGGGCTGAGTCTCTCCGGCGGCCTGGACCTCCTTGCACCTCTCTGAGGTGCTGCGAGTGCAGCCACCTCTCCGGCCGTCTCTTCAGTGTTCCATCGCTGCAGCTGATCCTGGAGCCACAGCTGTCCCCTGCTCTCAGCCAAAGAACGGATCTCCTGGAAAAGAGCCTCCATTCCTCAGGACCCGACGTAGATTCAGGTATGTTAAACTTTTCCCGAATGGACTACCCCCACCACCCCTCACCTTATATACCCCCCACAGAGATACCCCCCACTAGCCAATCAGATAACCCTGTACTCTCCCCTGCCCCTATACTCCTCCCCTACAAATTTGCGCCCAAAACTCTATTCCTTACATTAACCCCTTACCACCCCAAATTATGGCCTAGCAGACCTCCCGAGTCATGCGGCCCTCCCCTTAAGCCCCCTATGGGGGGATGCGGTCAGGGCCATACTTGAATGAAGGTTTTGAATGGCATCCACTGTCCTGGCACTACCGGAAGTTCCACAACCAATCTTATAAGGGCACTAAGTTTTGTGGGATCCAATTAGTCCCCAGAAAATGGAGGGGAGGTGATTACCTGAGATTAATGTCGCGGATGGAATCCAAATGGTTCTTCACATTAAATAGCTTGGCTCTGAAGGGCCTTAATCACGAGAGGCAGCTGTATGCCTTCAACTCGCAGCGGTATATACTGTATGTATTTTTTATCCCAGTACCAATTGAACATTTACATTGCACTTTTATGAACCTCCTTATATTTTATCAATATAATATGTCTTTTGGATATATTCCTTTGAATCCACCTATTTTATATATGTATTTGTTTCTATACATAGATACCCCTGTTGGAGATACAATATAATGTTTTTATTTTTCTCCTTCATGTTTTCCTTTTTATCTCTGGATGGTACTAAGTGCCGAATTTATACTATCCTGGTAATATACACTGATTAACAGACTGTTTTTTATAGCCATCAGAAATATAAGTATATAATTTTTATTCATTTTTAACTAATTGTGAAAGTTTGAACAAAGTCTTTTTTATTATTATTTTTTTCACACACAGTCTATTCTTATTGGAATTCTATCTTAGTTCTATTGCACCTCCATATGTCCTTTTGCACCGTCTTGATAGTATTGGATCTTCCTCCATTTCTTTGGTTGTATTATCTTTGTGTGGGGCGTTTGGACTTCATTAGGTTACCAGTTTGACTACCAGCGAGAAGCTGACGAAGAGGAACTGTGAGTCCTCGAAACGCGTAGTTTTTTTTGGCCTATACAGGACATCGAAGGAGAAGGAGAGAGTCAATGCACAGGGATAAGTCCTCCTGATATCCAGAAGATATATATAACCATATCATATTATTGATACAAAATATAAATGCACAGAGTCAATAAAATCACTTAAAAACACCAAACCCCATCCTTACTTTGCAGGATACCTATTCCAAAGGTGTATCTAGGTTTTCTGGCACCCGGTGCAGCAGGGGCTGGCTGGCACATTTTAGCCTGGGGGGCAAGCTCACAGCAGTGGCCCATGAGTAGCGGCCCCTCCTTAACATGTTTATTACCAGATGCATCATAAGCCTATATTCACACGACCGTATTGTCTAAGTGTTGCCCGTGAAAAAAGCTGACAGCACTTGGACCAGTTCACATGAGTGTTTGTAGTGGTCAGACATAGTACATATTATTCTTATGTATTACTATTTTTAAAGCAGATATACCTTTTTAGAGATGTAGTACCAGGGGCAGACCTACCCCCCGTGCAGCCGGTTCATTGAATGGGGGCCCCCGAGGGAGAGGGGGCCCCTCCAGCCTCCAGCAGGGCCGCCATCATGGCATGACTGCCCTGACTCCAGCATGGGGCCTGGCCGGTCGGGGCCCCCTTGGAGCCCCCCTCTTGTGCGTCTCCGCATGGGGCCCCCCCCGCAGGACCCCCCGCCATCACATGATCGGAGATGTGCCTGCGCTCAGCATGGGCCCGGCGCCGGCACAATACTTACCCCTCCCCGTGCCTCCGCAGCGTTTGCCGCGTCCTCTGACTGTGACGTCTCAGGTCAGAGGGCGCGGTGACGTCTTTACACCGCGCGCTCTCCCCTGAGCTGTCACATCACAGAGCGGGAAGACGCGCGCAATGCTGGAGTCCGGATCAGCAGCAGGTAAGAAGTGAGGTGAGTATTTGATTTTTTTTTTTTATATGTATGGGGGCATGGGGCATTTAATGGTGGGGGGAGAGTGGGTGTTACACCATGCATGGGGCATTATATGGGGAAGGTGGTGTGGCATTATAAGAGGGGAAGCGGGAAGTAACATCCTGCGTGGGGCATTATAAGAGGGGAAGGGGGGAAGTGACATCCTGCATGGGGCATTATAAGAGGGGAAGGGGGGAAGTGACATCCTGCATGGGGCATTATAAGAGGGGAAGGGGGGAAGTGACATCCTGCATGGGGCATTATAAGAGGGGAAGGGGGGAAGTTACATCCTGCATGGGGCATTATAAGGGAGGGGGGGCGTGACATTCTGCATGGGGCATTATAAGGGAGGCGGTGTGACATCCTGCATGGGGCATTATAAGAGGGGGAGGGGGAATTGACATCCTGCATGGGGCATTATATAGAGGGTGGGTGTGTGACATACTGCATGGGGCATTATAAGGAGGGGGGGTGACCTCCTGCATGGCGCATTATAAGGGAGGGGGTGGTCTGACATGCTGCATGGGGCATTGAAAAGGGGGGAAGTGACATCCTGCAAGGGGCATTATATGGGGGAAGAGGTGACATCCTGCATGGGGCATTTTATGGGGGGTAGATGTGACATCCTGCATAGCGCATTAAAAGACGGGTGTCATTCTGCATGGGGCATTATAAGGGGGGAACAGCCTGCATGGAGCGTTACATGGGTGCCAATATTCTGTATGGAGAGTTATATGGGGACCAGTATCCTGTATGGAGCATTATAAGGGGGTCAGTATCCTGTATGGAGCATTATATGGTGCCCATATTACTGTATGGAGGACTATACTGTCCGGTCTGCACTGTGCGCTGTGAGGATTCGCCGGTTTCTGAGCTATTGTAGAATTTACAATAGATATCGCTTGTGTAATGGGGCATTATAAGGGGGGAACAGCATGCATGGAGCGTTATATGGGGGCCAATATTCTTTATGGAGCGTTATATGGGGGTCAGTATTCTGTATGGAGCGATATATGGGGGACAGTATTCGGTAGGGAGCATTATATGGGGGCCAGTATTCTGTATGCAGTGTTATATGGGGACCAGTATCCTCTATGGAGCGTTATATGGGGACCAGTATCCTGTATGGAGCATTATATGGGAACCAGTATCCTGTATGGAGCATTATAAGGGGGTCAGTATCCTGTATGGAGCATGATATAGTGCCCATAATACTGTATGGAGGACTACACTGTCCGGTCTGCACTGTGCGCTGTGAGGATTCGGCGGTTTCTGAGCTATTGTAGAATTTACAATAGATATCGCTCGTGTAATATAGTAAGTGAAATCCTTGGCCTTGTACTATATATATATATTTCTCTGCGGTATCTGTGGATCATGAATCATGGTATGTGTTAAAGGGGCCCACTGAAACTCTGTCGCCCAGGGCCCACAAAAACCTGGAGCCGGCCCTGGGGGTAAGTATAACAAGTTGTATTTTTACATACAATTAATTAACTTGGAGTGGGGGGAATCAGAGATGCACGGGGGGATGAGAGATGCACGGGGGGGGCCCTTCATGCCCCCTATGAAGGGCGGGGGGGGCCCCAAAAAATTCTTGCACAGGCGCCCACTACAGTCTGTGTCCGCCCCTGTGTAGTAGGCTGTGTTTTTCTACACTCCTAAAATAACATATCAGCAGAGTAAAGGTGGTCACACATAAGCCCAGGTCTGCTAGATAGGTACCTATGAATTATTATTTTGTATATGTTTTCAAACATACTTGATCAATGAAATCATCATTGTAAACTTCAACTCCACATAATAGTATATGATGTAGCAGTCACTAATTATCTTGAGTGCTTCATCTGATGTCCGTGCACATAGTATACATCAGGGTTCCCCAACTCCAGTCCTCAAGGCCCACCAACAGGTCATGTTTTCAGGATTTCCTTAGTATTGCACAGGTGATGGAATTATTGCCTGGGCAGGTGATGCAATTATCACCTGTGTAATACTAAGGAAATCCTGAAAACATGACCTGTTGGTGGGCCTTGAGGACTGGAGTTGGGGAACCCTGGTATACATAGTATACCACATACAGTACAATATATATAGGAGAATATACAGTATGACTGGTATATAGAGACGAGCAATTTGTAGAACCGTGGTCCAGTGGTCAGATGAATATTCTGTGGCTGCTCAACAGGAGCCACCACATCGTCTCCTTTTTACAGCCCCACATAGCCTTCCATATACTGTACAATGTGAGCCCCACATAGACTCCTATATACAATGTGAGCCCTCACACAACCTCCTATATGAGTATGAGCCCTCACATAGCCTCCTATATACAGTATCAGTCCCCACACAGCCTCCTGCATATAGTGTGAGGACCCACACAGCCTCCTGCATACAGTGTGAAGACCCACTGTGTGAGTACAGTGTGAGGACTGGTCGTCGGATATGTTGCACGCTTATTGAGATGTGTTATTCACAGCTCTATCATTTTTCTTGCCACTGTCTTGTTAAATATATATGACGCGCCCCCTGGGCCAGTGTTGTTTGGGGGATACCCGGAGCCGGATCAGATGGGGGTTGTAGTCTCCGAGTGGCGGTGCCCCGGTCCGTGCCCAGGGTGTCAAGCTCAGTGTGTGGCAGTCCTACAGATGTTGCTGGATGTTCTTTAGTGTCGACTACGCCACCCGTTGATTTGCGGTCAATACGGCCGCCGCTGCAGCAGGGTCCGCTGAGGCTGGTGGTGTGTGTGCAGCTTCTGATAGTATAACCCCCAACGGGAGGGGGTATAGCCTCAGGGGGTCAGTTGTAGAGGGTGGTGGTTGTGGTGGTGCAGTGAGGATGGTATTAAGACTCAGAGTCGGGCTGTACAGTTCAGGGTTTTTACTCACTGCTGTTGTTCTGGTCACTCCGGCCTTGAGTGACCGCCCGAGCCGTGCTGCGTCCACCAGGTCCTGGACTCGGCCAACCCCCAGGTAATTCTGGAGCGTGATCCTGAGCTCCCTTTCTGACGTTCCTTTTCTCTGGCCTTCCCCACCAGGGATCCACCTATGTCCGGCTCCCTCGGGTCTCTTGGTGGGTACACCTCCTCTGGGTTCCCTGACCCTATACTTGGTCTGCCTTCCTGGTGGATTTAGTGGGGGGTCATGGCAGATCCTGCCCACAACCTCCGGTCTCTGGCTGAGGATTAGTGCCCTCCACCAGCTTGGGATCCGGTACCCTTGTGCCAACCCTTCACCCTGTTGCTTGTATTTGGGCTCTTGGGGTTCCCTCTTCTTCCCCTCTGGGTCCTTCTGACTCCTCTCTCTCTTCTTTCAGGACTGCTTGACCCTCTACAACAGACTGACTGGTAGCTGTCTGCCTGTCTGACCCTGATCTAAGATGGTTCCCACCTTATATACTCCCTCTATGTGTGAGCTCAGGTGACCAGCACCCAATGAGCTCCTAGCATTACCCAGACTGCTCCCCCTATCTGCCCCTACACTACTGGGATGTTCCACCCCCCTCCCACTCCAGCCAGGGACAGACACTATCGTACCTGCACATAAACTGGTGGGAGTACCGTCGATCTGTCCCCCGGAAATGGGATGTGTGTAGTGTATGCAGCCTACTGAGCTCAGTTTCACACTCCATCCTTACCCGGGAGTGGAATATCACACCTCTGGCTTGAGGTGCAATACCCCTGTAGCAGCCGAATCCTCAGGGTGCTACATTCCCCCCTGGTAAATCACAGCACGTCCTCGGGCTGTAAGAGAATAAACATCCAAAACATACAATTTTTTTTCATAAAACATAAACATATAAAACATCATATATACTATCAGCATAAAACTTTTTTATAAATAACATTCTTGTTCCTCCGGCCACGGTGCAACTTGTGACCGGGTAAAGTGCGACAGTCTCTTCAAGAAAAACAACAGTTTCCTATAAAACTGGTAGGGGGCGCCTTAGGAAGCGCAACTATATACAAGGGGATATGGCCGCTCTCAGTCCTCGGCCAGGTATAGGGAAGGAATGACCGCTCTCAGTCCTCGGTCAGTTGGATTAAGGGACACACAGGTTAACAGTTTACACTTGTCCCAACGGGGACATATTTAAAGCAGCAACAGTTCACTGTACCCTGACAGGTAACTATTTACAGTCTCTTTACCGTACTTTAACGACGGCGTCCTCCTGCTCCTTCTTTGTCTTCAGACCCGTCCGGGTCCTCTTGCTCCTCCTCACACCGCAGCTCCTCCTCCGTCAGGCGATGCACATGGAGGGCGTAGGGTCCTTTGGCACACTTGTGCCGGGTGAACGTGACCTCGTCCCCTACGTACAGGTCACGACCTCTGTGTCCCTCCGGCAGATGGCTCTCTACGTCTCTGCGGGTTACAAAGACGTCGCCGGGGGTATGATGGTCTCTTATGAAGCCCCACCCATGCTGCAGGTTGAATTTAATCACAGTCCCGGTGGTACGGGGACCATGAGCTGCACGGGGGTTCCTCCTGGTCCGACTCTTCTGCCCTGCGCTCTGTTCCTGCAGCCGCTGCTCACGGATCCGCCTCTCTTTCCGCTCTTGCTCAAAGGCTGCCAACTGCTGGCGGCAGCACTCCACTCGCTCTGCTGCAGCTGCCCGCGTTTCTTGAGTGAACCCCATGAGATCTCCTCCGGTGGGGTCCCACTCGAATTGTGCTTCTTTTAGCGGGAGCGGGGTTCTCCTGACGGGCTTCGGAGCCGGAATCAGGGGCTCGCACAGGGGCCTTGCTCTTTGGAGTTCCAGTTGGTAGTACTCCTGGGGCCATACAAAGGGCTGCCCATCCGGGCACGTGTGCTGGGCAAATAGATCTTCGCCCAGGTGCGGCACTCGAGATGTTGAGGGCGCGGTGGTGGAAGCGGCGCCCGGATTGACCAGGCCTTGCGACCAGGCCTGGGGTACCCTGAACGTAAAGGGCACCGTGAAGACGGCGGCGCCCGGGGGTACTCGGCCCTGCGACCAGGCCGGTGGCTCCGCGGAGGTAGGGGGCGCTGTTGGATTTGCGGCGCCCGGAGGTACTAGACCTTGCGACCAGGCCGATGGTATTTCCTGTTTGGTCGCGCTCAGGGTCGAGGCGTGTGACGTCACAGGGGTCGCGGCCGCAGCTTCTACTTCAGGCCTAGTCTGGCACGGTGACGATGCAGCGACGGGCACGGCAGGGGGAATTTCGGGCTCTGCGACGGGGAGCTGGGACAGGTACACGGTTTCTCGGCTCGGGGTAGAGACGTCCCCTTTACCTGCCTTCGTCCGTTCAGCTCCCTTCTCGGCGCCGTCTCCGGCCTTCACTCCTCCTGCACCATCCTCAGAGGCGGTCTGTCTCCTCGTCTCGGGTGGCGTGCTCCGCTGACGGGTTCCGGTCTGCTGGGCCATCTCACGGCTCCACTCCGCCAGCGTGTCTTACTGCACTTGGGCCATCCTCCGTGCGAGGCCCTCCAGCGCGGTCTGTGCACACTCCCGGTCTCGGGGGAGCTGTGCTAGGATCTCCACTTAGCCTAGTGGGGTTGTTGCTTGCAGCAGGCTCCTGACCACTGGGTCGGTGCTGCCTGTCTCTCCCTCCATCTCCGGGTACGACTTCTCCGGAGTCCTCTCCAGACTTCTTGTCTCCGGGTGCGCTCTCTCCAGACTCCTCCAGGCTGCACCCATCTTCTCTCTTTTGTTCCGTCTCCGCCCACATTGAGGGTGGTCCCGGGGCAACTTTGTGATTGTCAGTTCCAGGGGCAGTTCTCTCACGCTGATGGACACTTCCAGCATCACAGTCTCTGTTGGTGGGCGCGGTTTCCGCTTTTGGCGCCATTCTTCGACCTGGCCCACGATGGGAGGTGGCCTCTTGCCACCCTCTGGCACGCCCATAATGGCGTCCGCTCTTCCAAGGCGGGAGATCTTTGGAAATGGCGGGAATCGTCTCCCAGTGGCGGGAAACTCCATGGATGGCGGGAAAAAGCTGCAAATGGCGGACAACCGGCGGGAAACGACCTGTGATGGGGTCTGTTGGCGGGGACCCTCCGGAACCGGCGGGAGACTTCTTTTTAAGGTAACGATGAACTTTTCTTCAGGCACGCAGTACCCGGTTGTTGCGGGCACGTAATCCTGCCGACTACGCCAAAGTTGACGCGCCCCCTGGGCCAGTGTTGTTTGGGGGATACCCGGAGCCGGATCAGATGGGGGTTGTAGTCTCCGAGTGGCGGTGACCCGGTCCGTGCCCAGGGTGTCAAGCTCAGTGTGTGGCAGTCCTACAGATGTTGCTGGATGTTCTTTAGTGTCGACTACGCCACCCGTTGATTTGCGGTCAATACGGCCGCCGCTGCAGCAGGGTCCGCTGAGGCTGGTGGTGTGTGTGCAGCTTCTGATAGTATAACCCCCAACGGGAGGGGTATAGCCTCAGGGGGTCAGTTGTAGAGGGTGGTGGTTGTGGTGGTGCAGTGAGGATGGTATTAAGACTCAGAGTCGGGCTGTACAGTTCAGGGTTTTTACTCACTGCTGTTGTTCTGGTCACTCCGGCCTTGAGTGACCGCCCGAGCCGTGCTGCGTCCACCAGGTCCTGGACTCGGCCAACCCCCAGGTAATTCTGGAGCGTGATCCTGAGCTCCCTTTCTGACGTTCCTTTTCTCTGGCCTTCCCCACCAGGGATCCACCTATGTCCGGCTCCCTCGGGTCTCTTGGTGGGTACACCTCCTCTGGGTTCCCTGACCCTATACTTGGTCTGCCTTCCTGGTGGATTTAGTGGGGGGTCGTGGCAGATCCTGCCCACAACCTCCGGTCTCTGGCTGAGGATTAGTGCCCTCCACCAGCTTGGGATCCGGTACCCTTGTGCCAACCCTTCACCCTGTTGCTTGTATTTGGGCTCTTGGGGTTCCCTCTTCTTCCCCTCTGGGTCCTTCTGACTCCTCTCTCTCTTCTTTCAGGACTGCTTGACCCTCTACAACAGACTGAATAGTAGCTGTCTGCCTGTCTGACCCTGATCTAAGATGGTTCCCACCTTATATACTCCCTCTATGTGTGAGCTCAGGTGACCAGCACCCAATGAGCTCCTAGCATTACCCAGACTGCTCCCCCTATCTGCCCCTACACTACTGGGATGTTCCACCCCCCTCCCACTCCAGCCAGGGACAGACACTATCGTACCTGCACATAAACTGGTGGGAGTACCGTCGATCTGTCCCCCGGAAATGGGATGTGTGTAGTGTATGCAGCCTACTGAGCTCAGTTCCACACTCCATCCTTACCCGGGAGTGGAATATCACACCTCTGGCTTGAGGTGCAATACCCCTGTAGCAGCCGAATCCTCAGGGTGCTACATATAGGTTGGATACATTTGGTGTTCATGTGTGTGAGCACCAGCTCCAGGCGTCCCTGAAGAGGGGCAGGGAAAAAGTAAAGGGGGCAGTGGGAAGGGGGTTTATCCAAGGAGGGGTGAGGTCAGCAGAGTATGAGAGACAGACTCATCCTAAACCAGGGGTCTCAAACACGCGGGTCGCATGTGGCCCTTCAGACTGGTTCATGCGGCCTGTGTGCCCCATAGACCCCGATCGCGGCCCGGTCCAGGAGCTGCCGACAGCTGCACTTTAGTTCAGTGTATTGCTGCGCAGAGACCGGCTCTCTGCATGATACAATACCAATGCCAGCCACCGGCCTATCAGAGGCCAGCAGCGAACATCCGCGTCCCAGCGCAGCGGTGCATGACATCACTAACATGGGCCGATGTCAGCTGCTGGCCTCTGATAGGCCGGTGGCAGGAATGGAACTGCGGACATTCCTACAATGTAGGGACCTGAATGGGGACATTCCTACAATATGGGAACCTGGATAGGAACATTCCTACAATGTGGGACCTGAATGGGGACATTCCTGCAATATGGGGACCTGGATGGGGACATATCTACAATGTGGGACCTGGATGGGGACATTCCTACAATATAGGGAACTGAATGGGGACATTCCTACAATATGGGGACCTGGATAGGAACATTCCTACATTGTGGGACCTGGATGGGAACATTCCTACAATGTGGGACCTGAATGGAGACATTCCTACAATATGGAGACCTGGATAGGAACATTCCTACAATGTGGGACCTGGATGGGGATATTCCTACAATGTGGGACCTGAATGGGGACATTCCTACAATATGGGGACCTGGTTAGGAACATTCCTACAATGTGGGACCTGGATGGGGACATTCCTACAATATGGGGACCTGGATAGGAACATTCCTACAATGTGGGACCTGGATGGGGACATTCCTACAATATGGGGACCTGGATAGGATCATTCCTACAATGTGGGACCTGGATGGGGACATTCCTACAATGTGGGACCTGAATGGAGACATTCCTACAATATGGGGACCTGGATAGGAACATTCCTACAATGTGGGACCTGGATGGGGACATTCCTACAATGTGGGACCTGAATGGGGACATTCCTGCAATAAGGGGACGTGGATGCGGACATATCTACAATGTGGGGACCTGGATAGGGACATTCCTACAATGTGGGGACCTGGATTGGGACATATCTACAATATGGGGAACTGGATTGGGACATATCTACAATGTGGGGACCTGGATAGGAACATTCCTACAATGTGGGGACCTGGATAGGAACATTTCTACAATGTGAGGACCTGGATGGGGGACATTCCTACAAGATGGGGACATTATAACAAGATGGGGACCTAGATGGGGGACATTACGACAAGATGGGGACCTGGATGGGGTTCATTACGGCAAGTTGGGGACCTGAATGGGGGACATTACGACAAGATGGGGACCTGGATGGGGCATTACTACAAGATGAGGACCAGGATGGTGCATTACTACAAGTTGAGGACCAGGATGGGGCATTACTACAAGATGAGGACCAGGATGGTGCATTACTACAAGATGAGGACCAGGATGGGTCATTAGTAAAAGATGAGGACCAGTATGAGACATTACTACAAGATAAGGACCAGGATGAGGCATTAGATGAGGCATTACTACAAGATGAGGACCAGGATGAGTCATTAACCCCTTTACAACCCAAGGTGGTTTGCACATTAATGACCAGGCCAATTTTTACAATTCTGACCACTGTCACTTTATGAGGTAATTACTCTGGAATTCTTCAACGGATCCCCCTTATTCTGAGAAAGTTTTTTCGAGACATATTGTACTTCATGATTGTTGTAAAATTTCTCCGATATCACTTGCATTTATTTGTGAAAAAAACTGAAATTTGGTGAAAATTTTTGAAAATTTAGCAATTTTCAAAATTTGAATTTTTATGCCCTTAAATCAGAGAGATATGTCACACAAAATAGTTAATAAATAACATTTTCCACATGTCTACTTTACATCAGCACAATTTTGGAACCAATTTTTTTTTTTTATTAGAGAGCTATAAGGGTTAAAAGTTGACCAGAGATTTCTCATTTTTCCAACAAAATTTACAAAAACATTTTTTTAGGGACCACATCACATTTGAAGTCACTTTGAGGGGTCTTTATGACAGAAAATACCCTAAAGTAAAACCACTCTAAAATCTGCACCCCCCAAGGTGCTCAAAATCACATTCAAGAAATTTATTAACCCTTCAAGTGCTTCACAGAAATTTTTGGAATGTGGAAGAAAAAAATTAACATTTAACTTTTTTCACAAAAATGTTACTTTAGACCCAATTTTTTTTATTTTCACAGGGTTAACAGGAAAAAATGGACCCCAAAATTTGTTGTGCAATTTCCCCTGACCACACAGATACCCCATATGTGGGGAAAAACCACTGTTTAGGCGTACGGCAGGGTTCGGAAGGGAAGGAGCGCCATTTGACTTTTTGAAAGTAAAATTTGCTTGAATAATTAGCGGACGCCATGTTGTGTTTGGGGAGCCCCTGATGTGCCTAAACAGTGGAAACCCCCCAGAAGTGACACCATTTTGGAAACTAGACCCCTCAGAGAACCATTACAGAAGTTTATAACATGGAGCCATGAAAATAAAAAAATTATGTTTTAGCCCCAATTTTTTTATTTTCACAAGGGTAAGAGGAGAAAATGGACCCCAAAAACTTTTTGCAATTTCTCCTGAGTACGGCAATACCCTATATGTGGGGAAAATACAGTGTTCGGGTGCACGGCAGAGTTCAGAAGGGAAGGAGCACTGTGTGACTTTTTGAACACAAAATTTGCTGGAATTGAGGGCGGACGCCATGTCACATTTGAAGAGCCCCTGATGTGCCTAAATAGTTGAAACCCCCCACAAGTGACCCCATTTTGGAAACTACAACCCTCAAGGATTTTATAAAGGGGTATAATGAACATTTTGAACCCGGTACGACACATAATTTGATGACATTAGGTCATCATATTGAATAAGTTGTCATTAGTCTTGAGCACAAGTGCTCGCCACTTGAGTTTGCATCGTGTACTCGGGTATGCACCATGTATCGCACGTGCTCGAGTGACATGCTCGAGTCCTGCCCACATGTTTCACGGTTATTAGACACCCAAAACAAACATGCAGGGATTGCTGGTGCATGGCAGGCAATCCCCGCATGTTTTTTTTGACTGTGAAGCATATGGGGCAGAGACTCGAGCACCCGCGATACTCAATGCATACCCGAGCACCCGATGCAGACTCAAGTAGCGAGCACTTGTGCTCAACACTAGTCGCCATATTGACATCTTTTTTTTTTTTTGCTTTTGAAAAAAATCCCAACCCTAGCACAACCCTAACCCTAGAATTTATTTTTTACACCGTTCCTTGTGCAGTATAAGTGATTAGATGACTTTATTCTTTGGGTCGGTGCGATTACAGCGAAGCTCATCAAGAGAATTGCCAAGAGTGTGCAAAGCAGTCATCAAAGCAAGAGGTGGCTACTTTGAAGAACCTAGAATATAAGACATATTTTCAGTTGTTTCACACTTTTTTGTTAACTATATAATTCCACATGTGTTAATTCATAGTTTTGATGACTTCAGTGTGAATGTACAATTTTCATAGTCATGAAAATACAGAAAAATCTTTAAATGAGAAGGTGTGTCCAAACTTTTGGTCTGTACTGTACGTATTAGTACGCCCTGGGCTGTAAAGGGGTTAACACCCATAGTGGTGGGGATTGGTTCCCATGGTGAAAAATTAAGTGCCCGGATGGATTTTTACCTACAGCCTCTGGTCAGGAAACTCCGAGTTACATTAGGGATTCAAAATTCATAGTGACCATTTTTGATAGATTTGAATGGCCAAAAAACTTTGGATGATTGTCCTGTGATGTGGTGGCATTATACCCCCTCAATTCCACACCATATTGCTTTAGCATGTTTAACCTACCACCTTGACACATACAGTTCGTACACTATAGAAATAAAAGAATTTCTGGTCATAGCAGTACAGTTCCTCTTAGAGCGTAATTATTTTAGCTTTGATAAAAGTTTTTTTTTTACAGAAAAGAGGAGTCAGCATGGGCAGTAAATTTTCTCCTTCGCTAGCGAACATAGTGATGTGTAGGTGGAGGAGCTTTTCATTTACCATAATGATATCACATATAGTGGACACATTGTGTGGTACGGTAGATTTATTGATGACCTCCTCCTGGTGTGGGGGGCACACAGGAGGAGGTGGTACAATTTGTACAGTACATCAACTGCAATCATTTTAATCTTAAATTCCCTTAGTTCTACCATTCATCCAAAATTACTTTTTTGGATCTCGAACTTGAGGCTACCAAGGAGAAAGAATTGGTCAAAATTAATCCCCACAGAAAATCTACAGCCTCAAATTCTATTCTATCAGCTAAATGTTGTCATCCGCCACATATTAAGAGAAATATCCCTTACGGTGAGCTAATACGAGCAATACGAAATTGTTCAGATAACATCACTTTTCAGAAGGAATCAGAAAAAATGTGTAACAGACTATCCAATAGGTGCTATCCCGAGTGGTCTTTAAGAAAAGCGAGTAGAATTGTCTCCAATATAAATCGGAAAGATATACTCCGAAATAAACAGAAAAATAACATTAACACATTGGATACTAGGGTAACGTTTTCTACCACCTATAGTCCTCAGTATAATAAAATTACACCTAGAATTAAAAAGTATAACCCTATTATATATCAGAACAAGAAACTAAAAAACCTACTTTCTAATGCCATCCGCTTTGTAGGCAGGAAAGCGCCCGCTCTGGGAACCATCCTTTCTCCTAGCTTATACACCAGTGAGACTAATACTGTACAACCAAATTGGCTCAGCACAAAAGGTTTCTTCAGATGTGGAGCCAATCGGTGCAAAGCGTGTCTACATGCGGTTAAAACAGATCGTTTTATGTCCTTAAGTAATGATAGAGAATATAAAATTCATGATTTCCTCAACTGTAATTCATCAGGGGTTATATACCTTATAGAATGCACCTTGTGTAAGGTCCACTATGTGGGTTGTACCACAGGTGCGCTGAAAGTCCGTATCAGAAGACATCTTTCTGATGCGATTAATTTGGAAGCCATAAATACATCAGCAGTATCGAGGCATTTTGCGAGAGTTCATAAAGGTGACACCTCATTCTTTAAATATATGGAGATAGAGAAGGTATATAGATCCACACGAGGGGGGGATCATAAGTGCAAACTTCTGAACCGGGAGTTCCGGTGGATTTTCACATTGGATACCACAGGGGTTAAATTCAAGACAGGATCTGATACTGCAGTATTAAGAAATATAATTCTGCATTTATTTCCATGCATGTACACTGGGTACGGAAAGTATTCAGACCCCTTTACATTTTTCACTCTTTGTTTCATTGCAGCCATTTGGTAAATTCTAAAAAGTTCATTTTTTTCTCATTAAAGTCCACTCTGCACCCCATCTTGACTGAAAAAAAACGGAAATGTAGAAATTTTTGCAAATTTAATAAAAAAGAAAAACTGAAATATCACACGGGCATAAGTATTCAGACCCTTTGCTCAGTATTGAGTAGAAGCACCCTTTTGGGCTAGTACAGTCATGAGTCTTCTTGGAAATGATGCAACAAGTTTTTCACACCTGCATTTTGGGATCCTCTGCCATTCTTCCTTGCAGATCCTCTCCAGTTCCGTCAGGATGAATGGTAAACGTTGGTGGACAGCCATTTTCAGGTCTCTCCAAAGATGCTCAATTGGGTTTAGGTCAGGGCTCTGGCTGGGCCAGTCAAGAATGGTCGCATAGTTGTTCTGAAGCCACTCCTTTGTTATTTTAGCTGTGTGCTTAGGGTCATTGTCTTGTTGGAAGGTGAACCTTTGGCCAAGTCTGAGGTGCAGAGCACTCTGGAAGAGGTTTTCATCCAGAATATCTCTGTACTTGGCCGCATTCATGTTTCCTTCAATTGAAACCAGTCGTCCTGTCCCTGCAGCTGAAAAACACACCCATAGCATGATACTGCTGTTATGATCTGCTACAAGAACTAAGGAAAGAGAGGAAATCTGTCCATACAATAGGACTAAGCTGATTCCCTACGATGCAGCGGGCAACCTGTTCCTTGTGAACAGACCCGCCTTCGTCCGCGGCTAGTCTGAACGCAGACCTATAGATTAAAGGGAGGGGTCCCTAAAAGAACTAAGGACTGGGACAAAATTGGACACCTCCTGGCAGAAGTAGTAGCAGAAGAAGACAAACAGACAAAAGTACTTAATGGTCCAAGGACCAAACAAACTAGAGAGATACAGTAGGTACAAAGCACCTGGCTAGATTAAGAGTCAAAGTAACACTGAAGTCCAGCAAAGTCTGAAGGGCGGAGCTGAAATAAATAGGCAGAAGGTCACGTGACCACAAAATAGAAAAAGCTAACAGGAGGGTTCTAACAACTGCCACCACCATGTTTCACTGTTGGGATTGTATTAGGCAGGTGATGAGCAGTGCCTGGTTTTCTCCACACATACCACTTAGAATTATCACCAAAAAGTTCTATCTTTGTCTCATCAGACCAGAGAATCTTATTTCTCATAGTCTGGGAGTCCTTCATGTGTTTTTGAGCAATCTCTATGCGGGCTTTCATATGTCTTGCACTGAGGAGAGGCTTCCGTCTGGCCACTCTGCCATAAAGGCCCAACTGGTGGTTGATAGTTGACTTTGTGGAACTTTCTCCCATCTCCCTACTGCATCTCTGGAGCTCAGCCACAGTGATCTTGGGGTTCTTCTTTACCTCTCTCACCAAGGCTCTTCTCCCACGATTGCTCAGTTTGGCTGGACGGCCAGGTCTAGGAAGACTTCTGGTGGTCCCAAACTTTTTCCATTTAAGGATTATGGAGGCCACTGTGCTCTTATGATCCTTGAGTAATGCAGAAATTCTTTTATAACCTTGGCTAGATGTGTGCCTTGCCACAATTCTGTCTCTGAGCTCCTTGGGCAGTTCCTTTGAGCTCATGATTCTCATTTGGTCTGACATGCACTGTGAGCTGTGGGGTCTTATATAGACAGGTGTGTGCCTTTCCAAATCAAGTCCTATCAGTTTAATTAAACACATTTGGACTCCATTGAAGGAGTAGAACCATCTCAAGGAGGATCACATGAAAATGGACAGCATGCGACTTAAATATGAGTGTCTGAGCAAAGGATCTGAATACTTATGACCATGTGATATTTCAGTTTTTCTTTTTTAATAAATTTGCAAAAAAATTCTACATTGCTGTTTTTTTCAGTCAAGATGAGGTGCAGAGTGTACTTTAATGAGAAAAAAAATTAACTTTTTAGAATTTATCAAATGGCTGCAATGAAAGAGTGAAAAATTTAAAGGAGTTTGAATACTTTCCGTACTCACTGTATGTATTTATATACACTGCTCCAAAAATAAAGGGAACACTTAAAACAACAGAATATAACTCCAAGTAAATCAAACTTCTGTGAAATCAAACTGTCCACTTAGGAAGCAACACTGATTGACAATCAATTTCACATGCTGATGTGCAAATGGAATAGACGATAGATGGAAATTATTGGCAATTATCAAGACACCCTCAATAAAGGAGTGGTTCTGCAGGTGGGGACCACAGACCACATCTCAGTACCAATGCTTTCTGGCTGATGTTTTGGTCACTTTTGAATGTTGGTTGTGCTTTCACACTCGTGGTAGCATGAGACAGACTCTACAACCCACAGAAGTTGCTCAGATAGTGCAGCTCATCCAGGATGACACATCAATGCGAGCTGTGGCAAGAAGGTTGGCTGTGTCCAGAGGCTGGAGGCGCTACCAGGAGACAGGCCAGTACACCAGGAGATGTGGAGGGGGCCGTAGGAGGGCAACAACCCAGCAGCAGGACCGCTACCTCCGCCTTTATGCAAGGAGGAACAGGAGGAGCACTGCCAGAGCCCTGCAAAATTACCTCCAGCAGGCCACAAATGTGCATGTGTCTGCACAAACGGTTAGTTACCGACTCCATAAGGGTGGTATGAGGGCCCGACGTCCAAAGATAGGGGTTGTGCTCACAGCCCAACATCATGCAGGACGCTTGGCATTTGCCACAGAACACCAGGAATGGCAAAGTCGCCACTCGCGCCCTGTGCTCTTCACAGATGAAAGCAGATTCACACTGAGCACATGTGACAGACGTGACAGAGTCTGGAGACGCCGTGGAGAGCGACATCCTTCAGCATGACCGGTTTGGCAGTGGGTGAGTAATGGTGTGGGGTGGCATTTCTTTGGAGGGCCGCACAGCCCTCCATGTGCTCGCCAGAGGTAGCCTGACTTACATTAGGTACCAAGATGAGATCCTCAGACCCCTTGTGAGACCATATGCTGGTGCGGTTGACCCTGGGTTCCTCCTAATGCAGGACAATGCCAGACCTCATGTGGCTGGAGTGTGTCAGCAGTTCCTGAAAGATGAAGGCATTGAAGCTAAGGACTGGCCCACCCATTCCCCAGACCTGAATCCGATTGAGCACATCTGGGACATCATGTCTCGCTCCATCCGCCAACGTCACGTTGCACCACAGACTGTCAAGGAGTTGGCGGATGCTTTAGTCCAGGTCTGGGAGGAGATCCCACAGGAGACCATCCGCAACCTCATCAGGAGCATGCCCAGGCGTTGTAGGGAGGTCATACAGGCACGTGGATATAAATGTAGCGCCCCGAGGGTTCGGCCGCTACAGGGGTATTGCACCTCAGTCCAGAGGTGTGATATTCCACTCCCGGGTAAGGATGGAGTATGGACCAGGGCTCAGTTAGCTGCATACAGCACACACACCCCATTTCCGAGGGACAGCTCAACGGTGCTCCCACTAGACAGAAGTGCAGGCACGACCGACTATGTCCCTGCCTGGAGTGGGGAGGAGGGTGGAACACCCAGTGCTGTAGGGGCAGATAGGGGTTGGTTCCTGAGCGTAGATAGGAGCTCATTGGTTGCTGGTCACCTGGGCTCATGGTCAGAGGGAGGTATAAAAGGTGGGCACCATCTTAGAACAGTGTTCAGTCTGTGAGGAGAGGAGAGCTGACAGGGAGCAGCAGCTCAGGCTGAGTGCTGCTCCAGAGGCAGGCCTAGAGAAGAGGCCGGAGCCTGAGAGGAGAAGGAGAAGTGGGCCTGGAGAAGAGGCCAAGGGAAGGAGGAGAAGACAGAACAGGAAAGAAGGAGAAGAGAGAGAGAAATAGAAGGGCTCAGGAACAAGAAGGTGGAAGGGACCCTAAGAACCCACGAGAATCCAGGGTGAAGGGTCAGGCAGATTAAGGGTACCGGATCCCAAGTTGGTGGAGGAGAAACTACCCTCAGCCAAAGACCGGTCGTCGTGATCATTTATTGGTGCGACACCTCATCAAACCTGCTAGGAAGGCACCATATAGGACAGCGGAGGACGGGGCCCACGTTTACCCGCACAAGTCCGCGGCAGCTGGACAAAAGTGGGTCACTGGTGAGGCAGGCCAGAGAAAGGATTAAAGGGGGTCCTGTGCCATGCTCCTGAACTGCCTGGGAGTTGACCGAGCCCCTCACCTGGTGGACGCAGCACGGCTCGGGCAGTCATTCCCTGCAGAAGTGACTTGGATATTAACCATGAGTAAAGACCCTGGACTGCAGTACGTTGTCTGTGTGCTTTTTCGCTACTCCGGCACTACCGGTACTGGGATTCTCACCACCATCACTCCCACCATCCACTACACTGCCCTGGGGCCGCACTCTTCCCGTGGGGAGTCACATCATCCCAGCTGCATACATCATCAGCCCCAGTGGTCTGCCCTGCAGCGGCGGTTCCTAACAACCGCAATCCACGGGTGGCGTAGTCAGACATAATCAATAGCACATAACGAACTACCACTGGCCTGACCACCCTGAGCCACGGAACCGGGTTGCCACTACTACTCCCATCGTTCCCTATTGCCTGGATCCGAGTGCCCCACGGCCCAGGGGGTGAGTCAGCTTTGGCGTAGTCGGCAGGATCGTTACCCACCCGCCACAAGTGGGTATTGCGCTCTTGAAAAAAGACTGTTTTATTGTACGAAAGATGGCGCCAGCCCCAGAAGAACGAGCGCCATAATGTGCACGCCAAAAGACAACAGGAAGCCACCTCCCATCGTGGGCCAGGTCCCAGAATGGCGCCAAAGAAAGAGCCCGCCCCCAACAGCCCTGAGCACGGCTGTGGAGATGTCCATCAAGGTGGGGGCGCTGCCCCTGAAAGTGATTGTCACCAAGTTGCCCCGGGACCACCCCCAATGGGGGTGGGAAGAGAAGAAAACTGTGGGGCAGGGTGCGGTCTGGATCAGTCTGGCCAGGCCACACCCAAAGATAGAGACAGGAACCAGCTCCAGCGCCCTGGCGCGTGGCCTGCTGCAGGCCGAATCCCCATGCAGCTTCACGGAGCTGCTAGCACACCTCCCCAAGGAAGACCCTGAGTATGTGCGGGCTGCGCTGGAGGAGCTGGACCGGAGGATGGTCCGGGCGCAGCGGGACGTGATTGCCGAGTGGAAAGAAGAAATGGCCCGGCGGGCCGTGATCCTGCAGCAGGAGGCGCCGTCGACATCCAGCGGCACACCAGCCACCGAGGGCAGTGAAAGCAGAGCGGAGGCCGAGGACGACGCCGCGGAGGAGGCCGCGACAGCAGAGGCAGGTAACGGAGACGCCCCTACCCCAAATCCTGGGGCCGCCGACCTGCCCCTGCACCCTGTTGCGGAGCCCAACGTACCTGAACCCGCCATCGACACCGTGCCTCCACCGCTACCAACCGGTTCCCAGGCCATCGACACCACCAGCGAGCCCCGCCCCACGCCGTGCCCTCTGACCCCGGGCGTGATCAGAAGACCACAATCGCAGGCCCGGTCGCAAGGCCTAGCGCCCCCGTACGCCGCCCGTCGACGGGAGTACTGCCGCCAACAGCTGGAAGTGTTCGAGAGGGAGCAGCGGGAGCGGCGCATGAAACAGGAGAAGCTGCAGGCCCAAAGTGCGGAGCAGAAGATGAAGGCCCGACGAGATCCCCGAGCTGCCCGCGGTCCCCGAGTCACCGGGACTGTCGCGAAATTTCACATGGAACATGGCTGCGGTTTCATCCGAGACCCTGAGACCATCAGCGATGTGTTCGTGACGAGGAGAGATGTGGAGAGCCACCTGCCGGAGGGTCATCGAGGGCGAGATCTGTTTCCAGGGGATGTGGTGTCTTACACCCAACACCAAGGCATGAAGGGATGGTACGCCCTCCACGTCCACAGAATAGTAGAGGAGGAGGAGCAGCACTACTCGGACTCTGAGCACCAGGAGGGCCCGGACGGGCCTGAAGATCATGAGGAAGAAGGAGCATCAGGAGGACACCGTTACCAGTGAACGGTAAAGTGGAATTGTACATAGTTACCCGTCAGGGTACAGAGAACTGTGTGGGACTGTTTCAAACTGAGTGTGGTCCCCGTTGGGACTGATATAGGACTGTGTGAAAGTTATCCCCTACATCCCCTACCAGGCTGAGGACTGTGAGCAGCCATTTCCCTTCCCAAAACTGGCCGAGGACTGAGAGCGGCCACCCCTTTGTATATAGTTGCGCTTCTTAAAGCGCCCCCTACTGGTTTTATAAAAAAGACTGCAACGTCTACCTCAAGGCAAATTTGCTGGACTGTTGCACTTAGAAGAAGAAAGAACACCTGGTCGCAAGTTGCACCGCGGCCATGATCCAAGGATACAAGAATGTGTCTTATTTAAAAAAATGTTTTATATGAAGAGTTTAATATGCTGCTAGAAAATGTTTTACATAATTTTGAGACCGTTTTATATGATAAGTGACAAAAGAGTTCCAGAAGTATTAGTATGTGTTTTATAATAGTGTGACAAGAAAAGAAAAGTGTGTCCCATAAAGGGAGTTGAACAATGTCGTCCGTTTCTAAATGTAAAAAGTTTTAAAAAGTTTTGCATGTCCTGTAATCGACTGTTTTTGCTCTTTTCCAGCCCGAGGACGTGCTGTGCTTTACGGTTCGGCCGCTACAGGGGTATTGCACCTCAGTCCAGAGGTGTGATATTCCACTCCCGGGTAAGGATGGAGTATGGACCAGGGCTCAGTTAGCTGCATACAGCACACACACCCCATTTCCGAGGGACAGCTCAACGGTGCTCCCACTAGACAGAAGTGCAGGCACGACCGACTATGTCCCTGCCTGAAGTGGGGAGGGGGGTGGAACACCCAGTGCTGTAGGGGCAGATAGGGGTTGGTTCCTGAGCGTAGATAGGAGCTCATTGGTTGCTGGTCACCTGGGCTCATGGTCAGAGGGAGGTATAAAAGGTGGGCACCATCTTAGAACAGTGTTCAGTCTGTGAGGAGAGGAGAGCTGACAGGGAGCAGCAGCTCAGGCTGAGTGCTGCTCCAGAGGCAGGCCTAGAGAAGAGGCCAGAGCCTGAGAGGAGAAGGAGAAGTGGGCCTGGAGAAGAGGCCAAGGGAAGGAGGAGAAGACAGAACAGGAAAGAAGGAGAAGAGAGAGAGAAACAGAAGGGCTCAGGAACAAGAAGGTGGAAGGGACCCTAAGAACCCACGAGAATCCAGGGTGAAGGGTCAGGCAGATTAAGGGTACCGGATCCCAAGTTGGTGGAGGAGAAACTACCCTCAGCCAAAGACCGGTCGTCGTGATCATTTATTGGTGCGACACCTCATCAAACCTGCTAGGAAGGCACCATATAGGACAGCGGAGGACGGGGCCCACGTTTACCCACACAAGTCCGCGGCAGCTGGACAAAAGTGGGTCACTGGTGAGGCAGGCCAGAGAAAGGATTAAAGGGGGTCCTGTGCCATGCTCCTGAACTGCCTGGGAGTTGACCGAGCCCCTCACCTGGTGGACGCAGCAAGGCTCGGGCAGTCATTGCCAGCTGAAGTGACATGGATATTAACCGTGAGTAAAGACCCTGGACTGCAGTACGTTGTCTGTGTGCTTTTTCGCTCCTCCGGCACTACCGGTACTGGGACTCTCACCACCATCACTCCCACCATCCACTACAATGCCCTGGGGCCGCACTCTTCCCGTGGGGAGTCACATCATCCCAGCTGCATACATCATCAGCCCCAGCGGGCTGCCCTGCAGCGGCGGTTCCTAACAACCGCAATCCACGGGTGGCGTAGTCGGACATAATCAATAGCACATAACGAACTACCACTGGCCTGACCACCCTGAGCCACGGAACCGGGTTGCCACTACTACTCCCATCGTTCCCTATTGCCGAGTGCCCCACGGCCCAGGGGGTGAGTCATATATATATATGCCTTTTTGCCATTCTAGTAGTAGGGCCATAATTAAGACATGATTTGTTGAAACGTGTAGGTCTGTAAGCAATGATAGTTGCACATTTGCTGTATTCTTTGTGGAGCAGTGTTTTATATGGCTAATAAAAGCTAAGTTTTAATATTTTTTCTACTAAACAAACCTTTACGCTGGATCATTTGCACTTTTCCCCTGTCTGACTGCACTTACGTTTCGTCCTGGTACCATTTATCTGCATCTCCAGAAGTTTCCCATTTCTCTATTATACTCTTCAAATTATATTTTGAGACTTTCTCCTCCTGTTGTTGCACATATTTTTTTTCCCTTCATCTGCACAGGTATCATTAATCTATCAACTATAATGGCCGTACCAGGTCCTGCAGGTCCTGCAGGTCCTGTATCCCGTACACATGACGTGGGCAGTGCACGGCATGCCGCTAGTTTTTATTCTGAGTGCTCTTATATACGGTGGTAGTTTTACACAATGTTGAGCCTGTGATCTGCAGAGTGAAATGTCTGACTGCTAGAACAGAAGTATACGGCAGACTCTGCAGCATGGATACATAAAGGACGTCCTGGGGGAATATACCTCCCTCCAACACTCGTCCAGTCCCTGCCTCACACTAGAGACATTTATAATAACTCCAGGACTATGGAGCTGGTCATTTTCTCATAATCTGTGGCCATTATTAGTGATCTCGCATTGTACGGTAATATCACCCTGGAGGTTGTGATGTATTTAGTGTAATAGCGCCATCTAGAATATACAGTATATATCAGGCGATACCATGCTTTCTATAGTTAGTCGTCTTATGTGCCCTCTATAGCTATCTATTATACTTTATATTTCTTTATAATAATTTATAATAAATTACTCAATAGTTTTACAGCTTTATGATGTTTATTAATCTGCTGTAATTATAAAAGAAAGTCCAACCTTACAGTGGACACAGGTGGAAGTGTCCTCCATGATGGTGTAGCCTGAGGTGGAGCAAGTATATAGTCAGTGGGGGATCAAGATGACCAGTATTCCCCAGGGTTCCTTGTTATCAGGGAGGGACCCGGTGTATGCAATCAAAAGATCTTATCCTCTGACCGGCTGTGTGCCATCAACAGATAATGATCCTCTGTCCGGCTGTGTGCCATCAACAGGTAATGACCATCCGGCAGTGCGACATCAACTGGTCATCACCCTCCAGCTGTGTGCCATCAACAGGTAATGACCATCCGGCAGTGCGCCATGAACAGGTAATGACCATCCGGCTGTGTGCCATCAAATGTTTTTATCTTCTGTCCAGTTTTGTGCCATCAAGAGGTAATGACCCTCCAGCTGTGGGCCATCAACAGGTCATCACCCTTCGGCATTTAGGCTTCTTGTCTTCTGTAAGATGCGATTCTTGAGTCTCCTGATGTTAAAAAATATTTAAAAAATCACCGATTAAACTAATACAGTAGTACATAGTATGCCAAACCTCGACACGTTTTCCTAAAATAGGTTCATCAGAAGCACATACTAGACAGTGATACTTAGCAAAGAGTTCATAGATATATGCGCCATATGATAAGGTGCTAAAGTGCAAGTGTGTGACAAAATATCCATTCGATTTCAGGTGCAATGCTGCATTGTATGTAGTAAGATGGTGCCCATCAGACAGCATGTATAGGACTAACCTGTGATGAAAACACGAGCAATGGGAAAGTTCAAGCAGTTGCCTTCTCAATCTTCCTCGCCTCTAAGACATCTAAGGAAACATCTTCTCCTCTTGATTTTGGGTGGAGGTGTTGTAGGCATTTTAGGCTCTGGCATTCTAGGTTCTGACATACTAGGTTCTGACATGGTAGGTTCTGGTGCTCTTGGCTCTGGAATTCTGGGTTTTTGGCTTCTCTGAAAAATCAGTAACCTCTCTTTATGCTCCGTGGAACTTCGAGCTCTTCTTCCTATATTGTTGTGAGGGATCGTTCTGACCCAGACAATATCACTGAATGCCACTTTATAGTTGCAGCTAGGAACCTTTTTCGCATCCTGCGGTGCAGGAGCCATGGATGGAGTAGAACATTTGCCATTGGGCAGGACAGGTGTTCTCCTGGAGTCTTGCTCCTGAATCTGAGGGATGCAAATCGGCTCCTTACAAGCACTTTGTTCCTTCAGAATGGTTTTGTTCTCAGGAGTTTTCTGATGGTTTCACCAGGTTCAGACATTGCCCACTTGCTCAGGACAAGACTTAAGGCCAAATACTCTAGTATTGTCAGTAGTGTCATCACCGCAACAAAAACTGCGTCACGGAAGAGCCAAAGAGGAAGATTGATGGAAGCTTGATAGGTGCTTCTCCTGAGATCCACGGGTAGTGGGTCATCCTATAATAAAGAAAAAAAACATAATAAAGTCCTGTATATTTATACCCAATCCAGTCAAACAGAGAGCCCTTGTTATTATACAGTGATGGATACATTATCAAGCAACTTTCAGAAATATCCCATTGAGAAGATCAGGAAGAAGTTTGGGATTCACCTCCAGGGTCCATGGAATATTATTTACAGTTGGACTTTCATATGACGGACGGTCACGTGTCCAGTATGAGAAGTCCTGCAAGAGGCGATATTCTCATTAGCTGATCCTTGTGACCTCCATATTGATGAGAACATACTCGCCCTCAGTGTACTGTAATGTGGGGGGTAGAGCAACGTAAAGCACAGAAATGATAGGATGATACTCATCATCTCCAGAGGTCTCTCAGCACCAAGGTATGGTCAATGAGATACAAGCTGCAGATGGGCCGAGGCTTCTAATATACCCAGGGGTGACATCACAAAGCCCTCTGTGACATCATTGCACAGTTCTATCCATCATGTCACTGATACTTTGGACCTAACTAAATGTCTAAAAGAGAACCCTTCCACATGATTTCCAATCACGGAGCAGCTTCAGTTTTTCAAGAAAAGTTTAAAAAATATAATCTGTGCTGTGATTGGTCACAATGGCACATGAAGCAGAACGTCTTTAGATCTTTTAAAGGGAAAGTGTCAGCAATTTTTTTACAATTGTAAAATTGTAAAGTATTTATATTTATATATAAATACACATATATATTTAAAAAGGTTTCAATGGTATAAAATCTGAAAAAAATATTTTAACTCTTTTGATGTTTTCATCTTGTAAACACTAGGGGGAGCAGCTGCTGACATTTCCATGAAAACAGAATACAGCTAGCTCGCATTACGACTGCAGTAAAAGTGGGCGGGATCTGCTCACATGGGTGTGATGTCACTCCTCCCCTTCTGGGCGTTTGCAAAAAGGTAAATGAGACTGTAGTTTAGGATCACAGTGTGGGGCGATCACTGGTGACTGCAAAGTGATATATAAGGGACAACACCAAAGTCATTAATCACTACAAGGACAAGGCAGGAATGTGGGAGTCAGAGGGGTCACCCCACACTTATATCCCCTCTGACTGTCACTTCCTAAGCTCCTTTCCCTGCCATAACCTCTTATTCCCGCAGGTAAATTCTTACAGGACCCCCCTCCCCATCCCCTTCCCCTGCCGCAGCTGATTCTAAACGTCCTCCATATGTAATAATAGACAGGTACTCACCGGCAGCCTATGGTAATTCACAGGGTAGAACAGGGTACAGCACAGAAACAATATGGCGATCCTCATTGTCTCCAGGGGGTATCTCAGCACCAAGAAATGGCCAATGAGATATGAGCTCCAGGTGGATGGAGCCCCCTTATATACCCCAAGGGTGACATCACAACGCCCTCTGTGACATCATCAGCAACATTCCGTCACATGACATCACCCAGCACCAGCATCATGTGACCCAGCATAAATAGAAAGTCCTTGTTGCCTATAGCAACTATTCAAAACTAAGTTTAAACTTTTCCAACAGCTAAAGGCGGCTCTGTGATGGCAGTTTCTTCTTGTGGACGGTTGTGATAAATCTGCAGAACATCTACATAACGCGACATGTAGAAAATCCTGTCTTTTCCCCTCTGTTCTTCCTCTGGTGCTACAGAGACGGATAGAAGGAGCTTTTCCAGACCTTACAGTGCACAATATGGGACCTAATCACTGATATCCCAGATCTCCTCAGTACAAGCATACCGCCAACCTATGAGGACTAGAAAGAGGACGAAACCATGCGGCACGCGTAGTCTGGCCACGCCCCTATCCACACCCCAAGCCACGCCCTTTTTATACCTTGGCAGGAGGAGATGTCTATACAAAGCGCAAGTTATCAAAAGGCTGAAGGAACACTTTATCAACATGAATGAAGGTTTTGAAGGGCATCCACTGTCCCGGCACTACCGGAAGTTCCACAACCAATCTTATAAGGACACTAAGTTTTGTGGGATCCGATTAGTCCCCAGAAAATGGAGGGGAGGTGATTACCTGAGATTAATGTCGCGGATGGAATCCAAATGGATCTTCACATTAAATAGCTTGGCTCTGAAGGGCCTTAATCACGAGAGTCAGCTGTATGCCTTCAACTCGCAGCGGTATATACTGTATGTATTTTTTATCCCAGTACCAATTGAACATTTACATTGCACTTTTATGAACCTCCTTATATTTTATCAATATAATATGTCTTTGGATATATTCCTTTGAATCCACCTATTTTATATATGTATTTGTTTCTATACATAGATACCCCTATTGGAGATACAATATAATGTTTTTATTTTTCTCCTTCATTTTTTCCTTTTTATCTCTGGATGGTACTAAGTGCCGAATTTATACTATCCTGGTAATATACACTGATTAACAGACTGTTTTTTATAGCCATCAGAAATATAAGTATATAATTTTTATCATTTTTAACTAATTGTGAAAGTTTGAACAAAGTCTTTTTTATTATTATTTTTTTCACACACAGTCTATTCTTATTGGAATTCTATCTTAGTTCTATTGCACCTCCATATGTCCTTTTGCACCGTCTTGATAGTATTGGATCTTCCTCCATTTCTTTGGTTGTATTATCTTTGTGGGGGGCGTTTGGACTTTATTAGGTTACCAGTTTGACTACCAGCGAGAAGCTGACGAAGAGGAACTGTGAGTCCTCGAAACTCGTAGTTTTTTTTGGCCTATACAGGACATCGAAGGAGAAGGAGAGAGTCAATGCACAGGGATAAGCCCTCCTGATATCCAGAAGATATATATAACCATATCATATTATTGATACAAAATATAAATGCACAGAGTCAATAAATTCACTTAAAAACACCAAACCCCATCCTTACTTTGCAAGATACCTATTCCAAAGGTGTATCTAGGTTTTCTGGCACCCGGTGCAGCAGGGGCTGGCTGGCACATTTTAGCCTGGGGGGCAAGCACACAGCAGTGGCCCATGAGTAGCGGCCCATCCTTAACATGTTTATTACCAGATGCATCATAAGCCTATATTCACACGACCGTATTGTCTAAGTGTTGCCCGCAAAAAAAGCTGACAGCACTTGGACCAGTTCAGATGAGTGTTTGTAGTGGTCAGACATAGTACATATTATTCTTATGTATTACTATTTTTAAAGCAGATATACCTTTTTAGAGATGTAGTACCAGGGGCGGACCTACTGCCCGTGCAGCCGGTTCATTGAACGGGGACCCCCGAGGGAGAGGGGGCCCCTCCAGCCTCCAGCAGGGCCGCCATCATGGCATGACTGCCCTGACTCCAGCATAGGGCCCGGCCGGTCGGGGCCCCCTCGGAGCCCCCCTCTTGTGCGTCTCCTCATGGCCCCCCCCCCGCAGGACCCCCCCCGCCGTCACATGACCGGAGATGTGCCTGCGCTCAGCATGGGCCCCATGCTGAGCGCAGGGACATCTCCGGTCATGTGACGGCGCCGGCACAATACTTACCCCTCCCCGTGCCTCCGCAGCATCTCCCGCGTCCTCTGACTGCGACGTCTCAGGTCAGAGGGCACGGTGACGTCTTTACACCGCGCGCTCTCTCCTGAGCTGTCACATCACAGAGCGGGAAGACTCGTGCAACGCTGGATTCCGGATCAGCAGCAGGTAAGAAGTGAGGTGAGTATTTTTTTTTTTTTTTTTTTTTATGTATGGGGGCATGGAGCATTTAATGGTTGAGGGAGAGTGGGTGTGACATCCTGCATGGGGCATTATATGGGGGAGGTGGTGTGACATCCTGCATGGGACATTATATAGGGGGGGTGTTGGCATCCTGAATGGGGCATTATATGGGGGAGGGGGGAATTGACATCCTGCATGGGGGCATTATATGGGGGTGGGGGGGGATGTGACATCCTGCATTGGGCATTATAAGAGGGGAAGGGGGAAGTGACATCCTGCATGGGGCATTATAAGAGGGGAAGGGGGGAAGTGACATCCTGCATGGGGCATTATAAGAGGGGAAGGGGGGGAAGTGACATCCTGCATGGGGCATTATAAGAGGGGAAGGGGGGAAGTGACATCCTGCATGGGGCATTATAAGAGGGGAAGGGGGGAAGTGACATCCTGCATGGGGCATTATAAGGGAGGGGGGCGTGACATTCTGCATGGGGCATTATAAGAGGGGGAGGGGGGAATTGACATCCTGCATGGGGCATTATATAGAGGGTGGGTGTCCTCCTGCATGGGGCATTATAAGGGAGGGGGTGGTCTGACATGCTGCATGGGGCATTGAAAAGGGGGGTAGATGTGACATCCTGCATAGCGCATTAAAAGACGGGTGTCATCCTGCATGGGGCATTATATGGGGGGAACAGCCTGCATGGAGCGTTACATGGGGGCCAATATTCTGTATGGAGAGTTATATGGGGACCAGTATCCTGTATGGATGCTCTATGGAGCATTATATGGGGACCAGTATCCTGTATGGAACATTATATGGGGACCAGTATCCTGTATGGAGCATTATATGGTGCCCATATTACTGTATGGAGGACTATACTGTCCGGTCTGCACTGTGCGCTGTGAGGATTCGCCGGTTTCTGAGCTATTGTAGAATTTACAATAGATATCGCTTGTGTAATGGGGCATTATAAGGGGGGAACAGCCTGCATGGAGCGTTATATGGGGGTCAATATTCTGTATGGAGCGTTATATGGGGGTCAGTATTCTGTATGGAGCGATATATGGGGGACAGTATTCGGTAGGGAGCGTTATATGGGGGCCAGTATTCTGTATGCAGTGTTATATGGGGACCAGTATCCTCTATGGAGCGTTATATGGGGACCAGTGTCCTGTATGGAGCATTATAAGGGGGTCAGTATCCTGTATGGAGCATGATATGGTGCCCATAATACTGTATGGAGGACTATACTGTCTGGTCTGCACTGTGCGTTGTGAGGATTCGCCGGTTTCTGAGCTATTGTAGAATTTACAATAGATATCGCTTGTGTAATGGGGCATTATAAGGGGGGAACAGCCTGCATGGAGCGTTATATGGGGGCCAATATTCTGTATGGAGCGTTATATGGGGGTCAGTATTCCGTATGGAGCGATATATGGGGGACAGTATTCGGTAGGGAGCATTATATGGGGGCCAGTATTCTGTATGCAGTGTTATATGGGGACCAGTATCCTCTGTGGAGCGTTATATGGGGACCAGTATCCTGTATGGAGCATTATATGGGGACCAGTATCCTGTACGGAGCATTATAAGGGGGTCAGTATCCTGTATGGAGCATGATATGGTGCCCATAATACTGTATGGAGGACTATACTGTCCGGTCTGCACTGTGCGTTGTGAGGATTCGCCGGTTTCTGAGCTATTGTAGAATTTAGTTTAAATGTTACTTGCGCTGGTATCGTAAGGCTTCAGGTATGGGTTTAGGAGACTAAAAAGGAGGTTAAAAGAGAAGAATTATAAGGATACCCAGGTAGAATTAAAACCATACACTTTATTTAAGATTATTAAGACAATAAAATAAGCGAAGAATAAAGGATATTTTTAAAAGGTCCTTGAGAGCGTGAAGGGTTCTTGAGGGTAGGACCAAGTTGGCATCGGTAGCTCAAGGGGATGGAAGCTGTTGATAGGTGCAGGTATTCTGAGTAGATTTAAATGGAGAGAAAAAAGAAGTTAGTGGGTTTGCATGGTCACAAACTCATCAGTGGAGATTAGGAATTACCTTTAATGAGGTTGATTGTTGAGTCAGTTCATAGGTGGTGGTGCTAGAACTTGATTGTGGTTGTCGTGAGGGTACCATAAGCTAGAGGTAAAAGAGTGATATAAATATAATATAGCCTCGTGGATGGAGAGCTTTGTTTGGTCAAGAAGTAGGGGAACTTATTTGAGGTATGGTTAGTGTAATGGATATGCAAATGGGCTTTTACCTTTTGAGATAAATATTTGGTGCCTGGAAATTGGATGTCGATTATGTCCTGAGTGGGACGTAACCTGTAGGGTACTGAAAAACAATGGTTACTAAGAGTGTAGTAGGGTTAGTGAGCGTCAGTTAGAGATGACGGGATTGAATACCTCTGGTTCATGTGGCTGGAGTAAGCGTTAAAAATATAGGCTTGCCGTTCTCGTTCAAGGGCTTATAGTGTCTGGGGCTTTGTAGTCGTGTACCACCTCTAGATTGAGGTGGCAGTGGCTACAGGTGAAGCTCCGACAATGGCAATTTGCTGAGGCTTCTGGACACTAGCTTCAGTTGGCATGGGTGTTATACCCAGTGGCAATGCACATAAGGTGTGAGGAGCTGTGGAACCCGAAACAGAGTTATGACAGTATTAGTCTTTCGATAAATGACCAGAAACTTCATAGGACATGGAGCTCAATAAGAAAGACTTACAGTTGTCGATTTGTAGGAGCGGATCCTGTTACCTGTTGAGGTCCTGTATGCTTGGCTTGTAATGTCCTTTTAGATTTGAAGTGCTGGCTGGTTTCAGCGATGGCTGTAAGGGAGAGGAGCGGGGATAGTAAGCGGAGTCCCGGCCGGTGACTCACTGTATCACCCGTGTTTCTCTTGTGATCTTGCGTCGTCAGCGTTTAAGGTGGCAGGTAAGGACCTGCGGTTAGCGTCCTGCAGTAGAGTGGAAGGACCTTTGTGACGTAGGCGCACGTGACTGGGAATCACGTGACTCGTACCGGTACGGAAGCCTAGGAAGACCAAAAGACCGACATGTTTCAGGAACTACGGTTCCCTTCTTCAGGGTTGGTCTATGGGTGAGTGTGCTTCCCTTTTATACGTGCGCCTGTTGATTGGTGGTGATTAGAGGCAGCTGAACTTACGTGTTCCTTCACTTGGAATCATGGATGTGACTACCTGCTGATGTTAATGGTAGTTATTTAAGTGAGCGACTAGTCTTCATTAAATGCAAAGAGCTCTATTTCTGAGTTCAATCCTTTGGGTTTTAATGTGTCCAGAGTGAAGATCCATCGGCTCTCTATTCTTGACATTTGTTTCAAGTAGTTACCTTTGCGCCATTGTTTTTTTACTTTCTGTATGCCTGTTACCACAATGTCCTTTAAAGAGCCTCCATGTTTTTCTGCAAAATGTTTAGATAGTGGATGTCCATCAAATTTTTTAGAGATATTTCGTAAATGTTCATTTATACATACATGTAGAGGACGCTTTGTCCTGCCTACATAGAGTTTATTACATGGGCATTTGAGACTATAGATGACTCCTTCGGTGGAACAAGTGATGAAATATTCTATCGTGTGGGTGACGTTACCCTCTTTGATGAATTTCTGTTTGGTCATGTGGAGTTTTTGGCATACAGCACATTTCTGGCATGGAAAGAAGCCTAGAAGATCTTTGGCGAAGGGGAGTCGTTCACTGGTTGGAGGGTGTGAATTGCAGATTGTGGGGGCAGATGAACCTTGGTTTGGGTGGGATGTAGTCGCCTAGGATTTTATCATCTTTTAATGTGTTCCAATGTTTATTAATGGTTCTCTTTAAGAGATGTGTGTTAGAATTGAACTGAGTGATAATGGGAACATTGATATGCCTTGTTGATTTTTGATTAATAGTTTTTTCTTTTTGTTTACCAAGAAGCGTTTCCCTTGGTATGGCTTGTACCTTATCTTTGGTATTTTTTAAGAATTCAGTCTTATATCCCTTCTCAATGAATTTGTTAGTGAGTTGTGCGGATTCTTTATTGAAGTCCTCCTCTTTCGAACAGTTCCTGTGTAGGCGCATATATTGGCTGCGAGGAATGTTGAGGAGCCAACTGGGATAGTGGCAGCTGTCTAGAGATATAAAATTGTTAGAGTCGGTTGGTTTAGTGTAAGTTCGGGTTTGGATTTGATTGTCCTGTATGTATATACTGAGGTCCAAAAAATTGACCTCTTTTGTACTGGTGTTGGAGCTGAATTCTAGAAAGAATTCGTTATTGTTAATTTCTTTAAGGAAGGAGTCCAGAGATTGTTGGTCCCCAGACCAGATGAAAAGGACATCATCAATAAATCTCTGCCATAGAACCAGGTTCGCTTGGAGGGTCCCGCCTGGGTAGATGGTAGACTCCTCCCACTTACCAACGTAGAGATTTGCATAGCTGGGGGCAAATCTGGTCCCCATGGCTGTGCCCCACTGCTGTGCATAGAAATTATTCTCATACTTGAAATAGTTGTGTGTGAGGATGAAGGTCATGCATTCCTTAATGAATAAAATTTGTTCGTGAGGTAACTTATTTTGTTTATGGAGGAAGTAAGTGGCTGCTTGGCATCCTTTTTCATGCTGTATTACTGTATATAGAGACGAAATGTCCAGAGTGCCTATGATATAGTTGTCTTGCCATACAATCTGTTGTAAGAGCCTTAGGACGTGTTGACTGTCCTTAAGGTATGCTGGTAATAATGGTACCAGATCTTGTAAGTGTTTGTCAACAAATCTGGAGAGATTAGAGGTTAGGCACTGTATCCCAGAGATAATAGGTCTGCCTGGGGGATGGGTGAGAGATTTGTGGATTTTTGGTAAATAATAGAAAGCGGCAAGTCTTGGGTGGAGGATGGTAATATAATCAAATTCTTGTTGGGTGAGGAAGCCTGAATTGAGGCCTCTAGTTGTTAGATTTTTCATTTCTTTCAGGTATGCATCCGTGGGATCTGTTCGCATTAGTTTGTAAGTGCGGGTGTCACTAAGGAGTCTATTGGCTTCCGCTTGATATTGGTCGTGGTCTAGAATGACCAGTCCCCCTCCTTTATCAGCTGGGCGAATTGTGATATTTTGGTTGGTTTGTAGCAGTTTTATATCTTTGCGTTCGGAATAGTTTAGGTTATGTTGGAACTTGTTGCATTTTTTGTCACTTAGATTGCGAATATCTGTGATGACATTTTTTTGGAAGCTTTCAAAGGCAGCTGAATATTCGCTTAGTGGGTGGAATTTAGATTGTGGTTTTAGGTCCGTATGTATATACCTTGAGGTAAGTGGATTTTTTGATTCTTGTGTAATAGTTATATCTTCTCGTTTTAGATAATATTTCTTAAGGGCAAGTTTGCGCATGAATTGTTTTATTCCGATGAAAGCTTGGAATTTGTTGAAACCTGTAGAGGGGGCATACTTGAGGCCTTTAATGAGTAGATTGGTTTCATTAGGTTTCAGTACATATTTACTTAAGTTGAAGATTGCCTTAGTGGTCTTATTTACCTCCTTTGTGTGTTCTTTTTTATTTTTGGTGAATTGCCCTCCTCTGCATCCCCTCTGGCGTTTCTTTTTGGAGCCCTTTGAAAAAAATTGGAGGCACTTCAAATCTAAAAGGACATTACAAACCAAGCATACAGGACCTCAACAGGTAACAGGATCCGCTCCTACAAATCGACAACTGTAAGTCTTTCTTATTGAGCTCCATGTCCTATGAAGTTTCTGGTCATTTATCGAAAGACTAATACTGTCATAACTCTGTTTCGGGTTCCACAGCTCCTCACACCTTATGTGCATTGCCACTGGGTATAACACCCATGCCAACTGAAGCTAGTGTCCAGAAGCCTCAGCAAATTGCCATTGTCGGAGCTTCACCTGTAGCCACTGCCACCTCAATCTAGAGGTGGTACACGACTACAAAACCCCAGACACTATAAGCCCTTGAACGAGAACGGCAAGCCTATATTTTTAACGCTTACTCCAGCCACATGAACCAGAGGTATTCAATCCCGTCATCTCTAACTGACGCTCACTAACCCTACTACACTCTTAGTAACCATTGTTTTTCAGTACCCTACAGGTTACGTCCCACTCAGGACATAATCGACATCCAATTTCCAGGCACCAAATATTTATCTCAAAAGGTAAAAGCCCATTTGCATATCCATTACACTAACCATACCTCAAATAAGTTCCCCTACTTCTTGACCAAACAAAGCTCTCCATCCACGAGGCTATATTATATCTATATCACTCTTTTACCTCTAGCTTATGGTACCCTCACCACAACCACAATCAAGTTCTAGCACCACCACCTATGAACTGACTCAACAATCAACCTCATTAAAGGTAATTCCTAATCTCCACTGATGAGTTTGTGACCATGCAAACCCACTAACTTCTTTTTTCTCTCCATTTAAATCTACTCAGAATACCTGCATCTATCAACAGCTTCCATCCCCTTGAGCTACCAACGCCAACTTGGTCCTACCCTCAAGAACCCTTCACGCTCTCAAGGACCTTTTAAAAATATCCTTTATTCTTCGCTTATTTTATTGTCTTAATAATCTTAAATAAAGTGTATGGTTTTAATTCTACCTGGGTATCCTTATAATTCTTCTCTTTTAACCTCCTTTTTAGTCTCCTAAACCCATACCTGAAGCCTTACGATACCAGCGCAAGTAACATTTTAAACTTATTTATAGGTATATCCTAATTAGACAACTAGTGGTAGGTTGTCTTTTCTTGCAGCAGGTATAGCATAAGGCCCACCTACCAGCGCCTCTACCAATTATCTATTGTAGAATTTACAATAGATATCGCTCATGTAATGTAGTAAGTGAAATCCTTGGCCTTGTACTATATATATATATTTCTCTGCGGTATCTGTGCATCATGAATCATGGTATGTGTTAAAGGGGCCCACTGAAACTCTGTCGCCCAGGGCCCACAAAAACCACAAAAACCTGGAGCCGGCCCTGTGGGTAAGTATAACAAGTTGTATTTTTTTTACATACAATTAATTAACTTGGAGTGGGGGGAATCAGAGATGCACGGGGGGATGAGAGATGCACGGGGGGAGGCCTTTCATGCCCCCTATGAAGGGCGGGGGGGGCCCCCAAAAAATTCTTGCACAGGGGCCCACTACAGTCTGTGTCCGCCCCTGTGTAGTACGCTGTGTTTTTTTCTACACTCCTAAAATAACATATCAGCAGAGTAAAGGTGGTCACACATAAGCCCAGGTCTGCTAGATAGATACCTATGAATTATTATTTTGTATATGTTTTCAAACTTACTTGATCAATGAAATCATCATTGTAAACTTCAACTCCACATAATAGTATATGATGTAGCAGTCACTAATTATCTTGAGTGCTTCATCTGATGTCCGTGCACATAGTATACATAGTATACCACATACAGTACAATATATATAGGAGAATACACAGTATGACTGGTATATAGAGACGAGCAATTTGTAGAACCGTGGTCCAGTGGTCAGATGAATATTCTGTGGCTGCTGAACAGGAGCCACCACATAGTCTCCTTTTTACAGCCCCACATAGCCTTCCATATACTGTACAGTGTGAGCCCCACATAACCTCCTATATACAATGTGAGCCCTCACACAACCTCCTATATGAGTATGAGCCCTCACATAGCCTCCTATATACAGTATCAGTCCCCACACAGCCTCCTGCATATAGTGTGAGGACCCACACAGCCTCCTGCATACAGTGTGAGGACCCACTGTGTGAGTACAGTGTGAGCAAAGGCGGATTATAATGAGGGCAATCGGGGCGGGGTGTCTAATGCCGGATTGCCCTCATTATATGTGCAGGCCGCCGCGGCACATACCGGTAGCAGTGGCGGGAGGGGGGGCCTGGGAGGGGGGGCCCCGTACCGCTCCCCCAGCAGCAGCCGCCGCTACTTCTTCATCGGCCGGGCCAGCACTGCAGCAGTTAACTTCCCTGTGCGCGCCCGGCCTGCACTGCTACTTACCACAGGAGAGGAGCAGGAGCCAGGAGGACAGGAGCCGAGCCGGGGGATGGTGAGTGAGTGTGTGTGTGTGTGTGTGTGTGTATGTGTGTGTATGTGTGTGTGTGTGTGTATGTGTGTGGGCAGATGTCATTGTGTGATGTGTATGTGTGTGGGCAGATGTCATTGTGTGATGTCTGTTTGTGTGATGTCTGTGTCTGTGTGTGTGGGCAGATGTCATTGTGTGATGTCTGTTTGTGTGTGTGTGTGTGCGTGTGTGTGTGTGTATGTGTGTGTGTGTGTGTGTATGTGTGTGTGTGTGTGTGTGTGTGTGTGTGTATGTGTGTGTGTGGGCAGATGTCATTGTGTGATGTGTATGTGTGTGGGCAGATGTCATTGTGTGATGTTTGTTTGTGTGATGTCTGTGTCTGTGTGTGTGGGCAGATGTCATTGTGTGATGTCTATTTGTGTGTGTGTGGGCAGATGTCATTGTGTGATGTCTGTATGTGTGTGTTTGTGTGTGTGTGTAGGCAGATGTCATTGTGTGGTGTCTGTTTGTGTGATGTGTGTGTGTGTGTGGGCAGATGTCATTGTGTGATGTCTGTTTGTATGTGTGTGTGTGTGTGTGTGGGCAGATGTCATTGTGTGATGTCTGTTTGTGTGTGTGTGTGTGGGCAGATGTCATTGTGTGATGTCTGTTTGTGTGTGTGTGTGTGGGCAGATGTCATTGTGTGATGTCTGTTTGTGTGTGTGTGTGTAGGCAGATGTCATTGTGTGATGTCTGTTTGTGTGTGTGTAGGCAGATGTCATTGTGTGATGTCTGTTTGTGTGTGTATGTGTGTGTGTATGTGTGTGTATGTATGTGTGTGTGTGTGTGTGTATGTGTGTGTGTGGGCAGATGTCATTGTGTGATGTCTGTTTGTATGTGTGTGTGTGTGTGTGTGTGTGTATGTGTGTGTGTGGGCAGATGTCATTGTGTGATGTCTGTTTGTGTGATGTCTGTGTCTGTGTGTGTGGGCAGATGTCATTGTGTGATGTCTGTTTGTATGTGTGTGTGTGTGTGTGTGTGTGTAGGCAGATGTCATTGTGTAGTGTCTGTTTGTGTGATGTCTGTGTGTGTGTGTGTGGGCAGATGTCATTGTGTGATGTCTGTTTGTGTGTGTGTGGGCAGATGTCATTGTGTGATGTCTGTTTGTATGTGTGTGTGTGTGTGTGTAGGCAGATGTCATTGTGTGGTGTCTGTTTGTGTGATGTGTGTGTGTGTGTGGGCAGATGTCATTGTGTGATGTCTGTTTGTGTGTGGGAAGATGTCATTGTGTGATGTCTGTTTGTGTGTGTGTGTGGGCAGATGTCATTGTGTGATGTCTGTTTGTGTGTGTGTGTGTGGGCAGATGTCATTGTGTGATGTCTGTTTGTGTGTGTGTGTGTAGGCAGATGTCATTGTGTGATGTCTGTTTGTGTGTGTGAAGGCAGATGTCATTGTGTGATGTCTGTTTGTGTGTGTATGTGTGTGTGTATGTGTGTGTGTAGGCAGATGTCATTGTGTGATGTCTGTTTGTGTGTGTGTGGGCAGATGTCATTGTGTGATGTCTGTTTGTATGTGTGTGTGTGTGGGCAGATATCATTGTGTCATGTCTGTTTATATCTATTTTTGTGTTTCAAATGTGTTTATGAGTGTATGTATATGTCTGTATATGTTTGTGTGTGTGCGTGACTGTGTGCGGCCTCCTGCTGAGTATAGCTGGCGCCGTGCGGCCCCCCGCTGTGTACAGATGCTACGTGCGCCCCCCGCTGTGTACAGATGGCTACGTGCGGCCCCCCGCTGTGTATAGATGGCTACGTGCGGCCCCCCGCTGTGTATAGATGGCGCCGTGCGGCCCCCCGCTATGTATAGATGGCGCCGTGCGGCCCCCCGCTATGTATAGATGGCGCCGTGCGGCCCCCCGCCGTGTATTGATGGCGCCGTGCGGCCCCCTGCTGTGTAGAGATGGCGCCGTACGGCTCCTCGCTGTGTATAGATGGCTACGTGCGGCCTCCCGCTGAGTATGGATGGCGCTGTGCGGCCTCCTGCTGTCTCTGGGGGAGGCGTCATGCGGCCTCCCGCTGTGTATAGATGGCTATGTGCAGCCTCCCGCTGAGTATAGATTGCGCTGTGCGGCCTCCTGCTGTCTCTGGGGGGGGGCGCCGTGCGGCCTCCCACTGTGTATAGATGGCTACGTGCGGCCTCCCGCTGAGTATAGATGGCGCTGTGCAGCCTCTTGCTGTCTCTGGGGGGGGCGCCGTGCAGCCTCCCGCTGTGTATAGATGGCTATGTGCGGCCTCCCGCTGAGTATAGATGGCGCTGTGCGGCCTCCTGCTGTCTCTGGGGGGGGCGCCGTGCAGCCTCCCGCTGTGTATAGATGGCTATGTGCGGCCTCCCGCTGAGTATAGATGGTGCTGTGCGGCCTCCTGCTGTCTCTGGGGGGAGCGCCGTGCAGCATCTATACTCAGCAGGAGGCCGCACGTAGCCATCTATACACGTATACTCAGCAGGAGGCCGCACGTAGCCATCTATACGGTGCCATCTATACACAGCGGGAGGCTGCACGTAGCCATCTATACACAGCGGGAGGCCGCACGGCGCCATTTATACACAGTGGGAGGCCGCACGGCGCCATCTATACACAGCGGGAGGCCGCACGGCGCCATCTATACACAGCGGGAGGCCGCACGGCGCCATCTATACACAGCGGGAGTCTCAGTGCTTTGTAAGAGCAGTCAATAAATTCTGCTTGACTAATTCTGAGCACCATAATGTCTGGTTCGCTTCTAACCTGCTGTTTTCATTTTCAGCTTGCTGAATTCTAACTCATTTACTGTCATTCGAGACGATGCCTTTGCTGGTCTCTTTCACCTTGAATACCTGTAAGTGCTCCACTTAATGTCATATTTTTGATTCTGTTCTTCTTCATCTTTTGGCATGTGCAATTGTATGAGCAAGTATTCACATGAATTTATGACCTACTTAAACCTTCGAGGACCTTAAATTTAATTCAATCAAATTTTTTTCCAGTTTAAAACTATGGGACATATATGTGCCTTGGTCCTCAAAGGGTTTTTAAAGGGGCTGCAAACATAAATACGAAAAAAATAATTCAATTAGTGCTTTTTGTGTTCATTTAATTTTTATTTGAAGTCCTTTTTTTTTTATATACCTTGAAATTAAGCCCTACCCCATGGAATGAAGCCCTACCTACATGACATCTGAGAGCTACATGGATCCCGCTTGTGAGGTGCCTGTCCGTCACTACTATTCAGTTTTAGGGTCCACTCACTAAGCCATATATTCTCTCATGCAAGAGAATAGGGCCAATTATGCTAATGACACTGGGCTCAAACTCTGTCAGAGCTTCAACTGAGTGTGATCCGATTCTCTCGCAGCACAGATATGGAGAAGATGGAGAACTTAATTTCTCCATCTTCTCCATAGTCTCTGTGAGTGTTCATCGGACTGCACTTGGATGACATCCGAGTGCAGTCCAATGTTTTACGTGCACCCATAGACTTGTATGGGTGCACATGGTCCTAATATCGAATGAGATTATTTTCTCATGCCAATAATCGCACTGTCCCATAGTATAACATAGGGCCGAGTCCTATCCGATAAAACATCACATAGCATTCGGCCGTGTTATACGACAGTGTGAGCGAGCCCTTAGAGTCAAGGAATATTTACATGTAGATGATGATATTACTCTCCAAGTGTATATTTTTTTAGGCGAGTTCATAGTAAATGCTTTACATTTTTGACATGTGATCAACTAAAGAACAAGAAAGATTTAGGACCTCCCCTATAGAGAAACGGAAAATAGTTTGGAGGACTTGCATGTCCTTTTTTATTTATTATGAGAAAATCATAAAAGATCCCGTTTTTTAACCATGCTGTGACTTTCTGCTGAGGGAGAGGGAGAGAGCTGCCCTATTCAGAGTCTGTAATAAGACCTGCTGACAAAAGTGTTGAAGATACAGTCTAATGTGAATTAACAATGAAAAAAAGTTAATTTAACAAATGGCTTGTATTTTTTTTTAATACAAACTTTTTTGTCTTTACAGCTCCTTTAAAGGGAATCTGTCATCAGGTTTTTGCCACCTAATCTGAGAGCAGCATAATGTAGGGTTAGAGGCACTGATTCCAGTAATGTGCCACTTACTGGGCTGCTTAGTGTTGTTTTGATAAAATCATTGATTTGTCAGAAGGTAATTATCACTAGATGACTAGTAAGTTCTGTAGGACCCCACCCCCATCACTGATCAGTAGATTTCTGTGTACACTGAGCATGGGCAGAAAGCTGCCAATCAGTGGTGTGGGTGGGGCTATACAGAGCGCAGCATTCAGAGAGTTGCTAGATCTGCAGCAGATAAAACGGTGATTTTCTCAAAATGGCAACAAGCAGCTGAAAAAGTGACACATCGCTGGAATCAGGGTATCTGCCCCAATATTGTGCTGCTCTCAGATGAGGCAGCACAATTAATATTATGCCAAATAAATTTCCTGTGAACTATCACATGATCTATCACAGGGGATCATGTGACATGTCACGTGATAAATCAGGTGTGTGGAGGGGGCCCGCGCCTTCTAAACTGCCCGGGGCCCTTGCTACTCTTAATCCACCCCTGCCTATATCCCCGGAGCGGCCTGGCTGCCCCAGTATGCCGGCGAGTCGCATACCTTGGGCGACTTTAAAGAAAGGCTGTATAGCCTGTTCAAAGTTTATCCCCTGACAGAAGAACAGAAAGTAAGCATACTGATAGGGCAGTTACCTGGTGCGGCCCAGCGGGAGGTAAAGTCTTGGACAGCTGAGGAGAAATGGACTGTAAGGGGGGTTCTGACCCGTCTACGGGACACCTTTGATACCCGTACCTCAGCAGAAATCAAAATGCGGTTCTATGGATGTAAGCAGCGAGCTCAAGATAGCATCCGAGAGTATGCCCTAAATTTACAGGAAGCCTTGGGGGCAATTAAGCAAGCTGACCCTGGCAGCGTGCAGGATACAGATAAACTATTGACTGACCAGTTCATAGAAGGTCTGCTGTCCAGCGCCCACAGAACCCAGCTGCGCCTCATGGCCCTACAGAACCCCGATTTGACTTTTGCACAGTTCAAAGATAGGGCCATCCGGGTGCTCCGAGAACCTGCACCGGGTGGCGCTGTAGCTTCCCGGCGCTCTGCCATCCCTTACCACCAGGGGGCGGCGCCCTATCCCGCAGACCTTGTGGGGGCTGATGCGCAGGCCCTAAATCCATCCCCGCCTGCAAACCTGCACCATCAGGTCCAAGAACTAACAAAGAGTGTTGCTGCATTGACCAGGACCGTACAGTCGTTACAGATGGACCCGTCAAGACCAATCAAGCTGGCTTCCAGTCCGGAGGATGTCCCGTGGCGTCGACGGAGGAGGATCCAGTCATTCAGAGGGAGGCCCGCCGATCATTACACTGAGGATGGACAGCCGATTTGCCGCCGTTGCAGCCAGCCGGGTCACGTAGCCAGGTACTGTACTTTAAATGGGTCTGACCTGGGGCAAAGGGCCAACCCCCAGGCATAAGGTCATCAGGCCCATCTAATTGGCGTGATAAGTACGTAGGGGGACGCCCGGTTTTACCCGTAGTGCTGGACGGTATCCCCATGAGTGCACTGCTGGACACCGGGTCCCAAGTGACTACCATCCCCTATGTACTTTTCAAGCAGTACTGGAGTGACACTGATATAACTCGTTATCCAGACGATGATTTGAGCATCATCGCCAGCAATGGTCAACCCGTGCCGTAGGTGGGGTTCAGAGAGATGACCATTAAGATTGGTAAAGTTGAACTGCCGGCACAGGGAGTGATCATTGTGGACATTGACCGTCGAGAAAGTCACCCTAAAATAACCTTGGGTACTAATGTGATTGAAAATTGTCTTTCAGAAGTAATTGTAATTTTGCAGCAGGTGGCGATGAATGCGAGCTCCAGCCAACAGAGGGTCCTCCAGAAGGAGATAAGAGCCCTGATGAGATGGCAACAGGTAGAACTGTCTGGTGGTGAGATCGGTAGCGTGAGGATGAGCGACCCGTTCCCCATTGCTATGCCCCCCAAAAGTGAAATGATCTGGTGTCGGACTGCAATCGGGTTAAGAGGGAGAGACTACTAAGCCATGGTAGAACCCGTGTACTCAGACAGCAGGCCCACCATTTTGACAGCCCGGGGGGTGGTCTATGTCCGCCATGGAAGGGTGCCCGTCCGGATCTTAAACATTGGGGAAAGGGAAGTACACTTGCCCCGGTACGCTACACTAGCCAAATTGTATACTGTTGAACACAATGCTGTCAGGGCTGTGGAACCCTTGCCTCCATCTCCCCAGGCGGAGGGTAATGGTTCCCAGAAACCCAAGGAGGACTGGTGCCAGAAACTCCACGTGGGTGCTGACTCCACTCCCTTGCACCAAAAACAAGGAGTCTACCGGGTGGTTCAAGAGTACGAGAGAATCTTTAGTAAGCACCCTCTAGACTTCGGCAGAGTGAAAAGGGTAGAACACCACATCCCCACGGGGAGCCACCCACCAATAAAAGAAAGATACAGACCTGTACCACCCCGCACACTATCAGAACGCAAAGGGCATGCTGAGAGAAATGAAGGAAGCCGGGGTCATTAGAGACAGTTGTAGCCCCTGGGCAGCCCCCTTGGTTCTGGTAAAAAAGAACGACTGTACTATGAGAATGTGCGTGGACTATAGAGAAGTCAATCGTATCAATCATAAAGATGCATACCCGTTGCCTAGAATAGAGGAGTCTTTGGCCGCACTAAAATCAGCTAATTTCTTCTCTACTTTGGACCTTACTAGTGGGTACTGGCAGGTTCCTGTGACAGAGGCTGATAAGGAGAAGACCGCCTTCACCACCCTGATGGGATTAAGTGAATTCAACTATATGCCGTTCGGGCTCTGCAACGCACCCGGGACCTTCCAGAGGCTGATGGAATGCTGTCTAGGGCACCGAAACTTTGAGACGGTCCTACTTTACCTGGACGACGTGATTGTCTATTCGAAGACTTACGAGGACCATCTAAAGCACCTGGCCCTGGCAGGCTTTGGCATGAAAGTGAAACCCTCCAAGTGCCGAAGGTACAGTACCTGGGACACGTGGTGAGTGCAGAAGGAGTAGCCCCCGACCCTGACAAAATCACGGCAATAAAGAACTGGCCAAGCCCCTCTAACATAAAAGAAGTGAGGCAGTTCCTCGGGTTGGTAGGCTACTACCGAAGGTTCATTCCCAGGTTCACCAAGATGGCAGCCCCTATGCAGGACCTCCTTATAGGACAATCTAAGACCAGAAGCCAAAAGCCACCCTTCAAGTGGGACAAGCCGGAAGAGGAGTCCTTCCGCCAGCTGAAGATGGCCCACGGGGGATGAGATCCTGGCCTACCCTGATTATGACCAGCCTTTTATCCTCCACACAGACGCCAGTAATGTGGGGCTGGGAGCCGTACTGTCACAGAACCAACAGGGCAGAGAAAGGGTGATCGCGTACGCCAGCCGGAAGCTGAGGCCCACCGAGAGAAACCCGGAGAATTACAGCTCCTTTAAGCTGGAGTCCTTGGGAGTGGTGTGGGCCGTAACAGAACATTTCAAGCATTACGTGGCCTCTGTGAAGTTCACTGTGTACACGGACAACAATCCGTAGACACATCTGGACAATGCGAGACTTGGTGCCCTAGAGCAGCGGTGGATGGCCCGGCTAGCAAACTATGACTTCACCATCAAGTACCGGGCAGGCCGAGCCAATGGCAATGCAGATGCCCAATCGAGAATGCCCCACTTGCCCGATGAGGGAGAAGATCCAGACGAGTTGGAGGAAATAGAGCTCCCAGCATTCCACCGGTACGGGGCCACTCAGTACTCCCACCGTGTAAGAGACAAAGACTTGACCACTGTCATGTTCAATCCCTTACCTCACCACGGCTGGGCTGAAACGCAATATAGTGACCCTGCAATTCGCCTGGTGAAAGACCTCTTGACCCAGGCAGATGCTAGCCCTGGCTCGGACGCTCCAGAGGAAGCCAAGCAGGTATGGAAGGAGAAAAGCAGGCTATTCCTCTACGAAGGTAAGCTGTGCAGAAGGCTTGTCAACCACCGGACGCACGAGCTGACCTGGCAGGTAGTGGTCCCGAGACGAGATGCAGCAATGGTCCTGGAGGCCTACCATGACAGAGCGGGACACTTCGGGTAGAAGTAACTGGAGTTCCTACTGAGAGAGCGGTTCTACTGGGTCGGAATGAGAGGGGCCATAGAGCAGTGGTGCAGGGACTGTGGCCCATGTAACCTCAGAAGGAAGGACGGTACCAGCCAGAAGACGCCCTTGATGCCCATCGTCACCAGGCAGCCTCTTCAGCTGGTAGCTCTGGACCATGTGAAACTGGCTCCAAGCCGGTCGGGCTACGTCTATGCCCTGACAATAGTGGACCACTATTCCTGGTTCCTGGTGGTGGTTCCTGTTAAAGACTTGACAGCCCAAACAGCGGCCAGAGCCTTCCAACAACACTTCTGCCGTCCACACGGGTATCCGGAACAGGTCTTGACAGATCAAGGTCCAGCGTTTGAGGCTGAAATCTTCCAGGAGTTCTGCAACCTCTACGGCTGTAAGAATATTCGGACAACGTCTTACCACCCACAAACCAACGGGCTGTGTGAGAAAATGAATAATATCATCATTGATCTCCTCAAAACGTTGCCCCTGGAAGAACGCAGCCTGTGGCCGGAGAAGCTGCCAGACCTGATAGACTTATACAACCATATCCCGGTGAATGGTACAAATTGCACCCCGGCTTACCTGATGCGGGCAAGACCAGGTAAGCTGCCGATAGACCAGGAGATGGGAGTCCTGACCCCCGAGGACACCTCCCCAGACGCGGACTGGGATACGGAACGGCGGCTACAGTACAAGAAGGTACAGGAGAGTGTGGAGAGGAGTCTGGCTCAAGCGAGAGAAAAGCAAGAGAGGCTCTTCAACCAACACGCCCCTGCTGGTCCCCTGGAACCTGGTGAGCAGGTCCTGAAGCGGAAGAGAAGGCTTCACAAGCTAGATGACCAGTGGGAGAGCGACCCGTACACAGTACTGCAGTCCAACCACAACAACCCGAAGGTATGTGTAATTACCAAGGATGGAGGAGAAACCACTAGCACCGTCTCCAGACACCACCTAAAAAGGTGCCTCGAGCAACTACAGAGTGCAGGAGAAGATCAAGATGACCTTGAACCCGCAGAAGACAAGTAAGAAATGATCAGCACAGTTCTTGGAGAGTTCCCCCGGTCCTGGACTCGGATAAATGATGCAATAGTGGTACCCGTCCTACACTTCCTTCAACCAACCCAGCAGGAACCTACAGGAGAGCAGGAGGAATCAGAAGACCAAGCAGCCCTAGAGGCAGAAGAACCCATGCCAGCAGCCCAGGAGAGTCAACCCTCTGCTGACAGTGAGCCTGCCATACCTGCGGTAAGCCAAAGGACCCGAAGATAGCTGCCTGCACTGCCTGTAAACCCAGCTAGTAGCTGTACCCTGAATGCTAGTGGGGAAAGTCAGGTTAGACCACCACCAGACAGTGGGTTACGCAGGTCAACCCGGAGCACTAGGGGGCAAATACCAGCTCGCTGGAAGATCTAAATGCTGTATATTGTAAATGTTTTATGTTTGTTGCCTGGTTGCTAATTATGTTTTTCCAGTCTTTCTAGTTCATGGACTAACAGGTTATGGATGCTGAATAACCGGAACTATCTTGTAGATAGTTGCACTTGGTGCCCTCTTTCGAAGATGGCCACGGAAGAAAAATCTGTCCGGTGTGGCCTACTTGTGGCCCAAAGTAGAGAGCTCAGCCTTGTCGCCACGCCCAAGGCCAGGAAATTGGGGTTTATGGAAACAGGTCCCCACACCGTGGAAAACTTCACCTTGTTGGGTGAAATGGACACCCGGTCATGGAAGCGCCGTGACCTCAAGGACAAAATATACTTGTATATATGTTATGTTGTCATATATACCCTGTATTTGTGTTTCCTGTTTAGTCCGGAGTACTATATTTTACTAGGGGAGAATGTGTCACCCCAGGCCTGGATGCCACAAACAATAATCTGTGTCTGAGAGCAGGAGGGAGGTCCCCTGGTTAGGGACTATTAGCATACAGCACCTCCTGTCCCAGGCCAGCAGGGGGAGCTGGCTGCCCCTATAAAAGCTGGAACTGGGGGCAGGGTTAGAGAAAACTGGAAGACCTAGCTCAGGAGTGAGACTAGTCCCAGAGAAGGAGGGACAGTTCAGCTGTAGCTGAGGAGTCTGTGAAGCAGAGGAGAAACTGCAAGCCAGGGACAGAGGCGACGAGAGCTGGTCCTGGAAGAGAACCAATCTACCGGGCATTGGGGTCCGGGGCTGTCAGGGTTACAAGCCCAGCAGCAGAGAAACAACCTGCGAGGGATTTCAGGTCCCTTGGCCTAAGAAGCCTGGAGGCTCTGCCACACAGAGGGACCTGTACAGCGAGGAGCAAGCAACAGGTACCCAAGGCCCTAGTCGCATGCCATACAGGCGAGAAGTACACGGCCAGCTCAGGGACGTGGGCTATTACACCACGAAAAGGGGGATAGTCAGAAAGAGCATAGAGAGAACGGTAGGCCTACACACTCACCCTGACCAGTGGGGCTCGCCCGAATGCTCTCAGACACCCAGGCCCATTCCTAACTGGTACTGTTGGGTCATTAATAATATCTACAATAAAGACCCTGAACTGTTTGAAGCGGACTCTGAACTCTTACTATTGCGGCCTGCACTATCACCCCCAACATCCACCTACACTGCCCTGAGGCTACACTCTTCCCGTGGGGAGTTATCCTACACCTGTGCTGCACACTAACACCAGCCTCAGTAGTCTGCCTCGCAGCGGCGGTTATCCCTGACGGCAATCCACGGGTGGCGTAGTCGGACATTCAAAACACTGATAAATAGACTGCCACCATTTGGTCTGACTACCCTGAGCCACGGGATCGGGTTGCCACTACTACCCCCATCAGCACCGTACACTAGAAGGCCCGGTTCTGTGTACCCCACGGCCCAGGGGGCGAGTCATGTGCATCAAATTATACATACACATATGGGGCAGTGGGGCTTCATACTATATACAGGTGCTTCTCACAAAATTAGAATATCATCAAAAGTTAGTTTATTTCAGTTCTTCAATGCAAAAAGTGAAACTCCTATATTATATAGAGTCATTACACACAGAGTGATCTATTATATAGAGTCATTACACAGAGGGATCTATTATATAGAGTAATTACACACAGAGGGATCTATTATATAGAGTCATTACACACAGAGGGATCTATTATATAGAGTCATTACACACAGAGGGATCTATTATATAGAGTCATTACACACAGAGGGATCTATTTTAAGTGTTTATTTCTGTTAATGTTGATGATTATTGCCATTGAGTTGCTCAGGCATTGTTCATTTTCACACCTCCCTGGGCCACACGTGTTGTTCAATCTCACACCTAGCTCAACCAATGTTTACTTTGTAGGCATCACTAATTTAATTAAACTGTAATAATCCAAGCTGCTATATCAGGTGATCAAGACAAGATGGTTTAAAGTTGGGAAAATCACAGGAATAAAAGTGTCATATACTTGCTTTTTTCACTAAAAACGCAGCAAAATGTTCACACTAGGCTTTTTTTCAGCATTTTTTTCCACCACCCTTTTTTTTAATGGGTGAAAAACGCTGAAACAAGTGACATACTCTATTGCAAAAAGCCATGGAGAGCACAAAATACTGAGGACAAATAAGCAAGCTGTGTGCATGAGATTTCGGAAATCTCATAGACTTTGTTGGTACTGTAAAACGCAGCTGAAAATTTGCATAAAAAAGCCCGCTAAAAAAACGTCTAGTGTGAATATAGCCTTGTATAACAGTTTGCCAATGAGTTAGGATATATGACCACGATGCAGAAATGCTGCAGATTTTTCCTAAGCGTTTCTGCATCTCCCTGGGTTGTCAAGCGCTTTGCCAAGTGATTTTAGCATCACTTGGAAAAGTGCTTGACAACTTGGTCACACTATATAATTCCATGCAACCGGCATGGATTTACATAGTGTGACCAAGTTACAATGCTGCAAATGCAGCATCAATAATGAAAAAAAAGAATAATAATGGTGAAAAATAAAAAAAAACATTATACTCATCTTCCGATGGTCCTCGATCTCCTTCTCCGGTGAGTCCGGTGTCTTCGGCGGATCACGGTGCTGTAAAAGGACCTTCCATGACGTCATTTAGTCATGTGACAGGTCACGCGACCGCCGATGTCAGCGGTCGCGTGACCTGTCACATGACTAAATGGCGTCATGGAAAGTCCTTTTACCACCGCGAGCAGCCGAAGAGCCAGCAGCACCGCCGGGAGCAGACAGGGGCCATCAGAAGGTAAGTATATGTTTATTTTTTATTTTAATTCTATTTTAACTACAGGTACTATGGTACCCGGGTCTGGAGGAGAGTCTCTTCATCTCCAGACCCGGGTACCATCCACGCATTGAGTCGCATAATATCCACATGTGTATTTGTAGTCATGCGGATGTTATGCGTTCCAATGCAAGTCAATGGCGGCTAAATCGCATCGACTCTGCAGAATTAAAGGACGTGCTGTGGATTTTTCCGCAATGATAATCTGCAGCGGAAATCCCCGCAGCATGTGCACAGCACATGCGGATTATCATTGGGGACCATTGCAGACCTATCACCAAGCATTTTTTAAGTGTTTCCGCGGCGGAAGTTACGCTGCAGAAACGCCTAAAAAACGCATAGTGGGCACACAGCCTTAAAAGTTCTATGGTGAAGAAAAACACGTGAGATAATAAATACTAAATATACAATATTTCCCATAATATGACTGAGGATATCTTTAGGGTGTATTCACTGTTTTTTCTTCTGCAGCAAAAATGCTGTGTTTTACAGTTCCATCTTAGTGAATGACATTTCTGAAATCTCATTCACATGCTGTTTTTTTTGCATTTTTTTAAAATCTGCAGCTTGTCAAGTCTTTCAGAGGTTTTGCAGCATTTTTCACCCATTCAAATGAATGGAAAAAAAAACACAAGTAAAAACACCTGAATTTTAAGCAGCGTTTTTCCTGCCACCTTTGATTTTTGGGGTAGAAAAAAAATGCTGCCAAAATCCAACTTGTGAACACACCTTTATCCTGGTTGTGTTCTAATTGGATAGAACGGCCATGATAACATGGTTAGTTAATTGTACGGTGTTTTCACTTTATATAATACCAGGCCGCATTCTATTTGCACAGAGCTGCTCCGTGAAGATTCTATCACAAGATTCCGTGATGACATCACAGGTGATGGTGACATCACTGCTCACAGGCGCTATATATACAATGCACATAGGCTCACCCGTGCCTTTCTTGGCTCTATAGTGACTGATAGCACTTGCAGTTTTTCACTATGGCTGGAATTGTTTTGGACATTCCTCAGGTAAAAGCACTATTGTTGATCCTTATGATCAATCATCCTAACAGTGTGCTTCTACCACCCGATGGCGTCCTCAGCTTCACTCACCGGCTGGTGATGGAGCTAGTAAAGGATTGCCTGACCAAACACCGACAACGTCGTCTAACGTCAGACTATCTGACGGATTTACTTCAGAACATCAGGACATTACTACACCAGGTAAGTGGCGGACACTCTGCACAGAACATCTCAATATTGATAGATAATAATGGAGGGATAGAAGCTTTTTCTTCTAATATATCATATTTTGCAGACCATAAGACGCACCAAAAAATTTTGGGAGGAAAATAGGAAAAACATTTATTATAATAAAATGGGGGTCTGTCTTATAGTCCGAATTTTCGGTTGCTTACTGAGGGGGTTGGTGGCAGTGGAGCAAAGTCACAGGAGGCAGAGTCGCTGCTGCAGGAAGTCGGCAGTAGGAGTGGGGTGCTGCTGCGGGCCCCAAGCTGGGAGGAGCGGGGTGTCCAGAAGGTGCGAGGCTGCGGGCCCTGGGCTTCAAGGAAATGTTAGCGGTAATTCAGGAGGGGAGGCCCTGCTCTGCTTATTGATTTCTCTGCAGTGGGCTTCAAGAAGTAGGCTGCTGGAGATGGCCAATACGCAGATTGAGATTTCAGCTCGTCATTGAGCCGAGATCTAAATCTGCACATGCACTGCCTCCAGCGGCCATTTGCCTGAAGCCCACCGCCAGAAAATCAATGGGCAGAGCAGGGACTCCCCTCCTAAATCACCGCTAACATTTCCTTGAAGCCCAGGGCCCGCAGCCTCGCACCTCCTGGACACCCCGCTGGCCCGCAGGAGCGCCCCACTTCTACTGCCGGCTTCCTACAGCAGTGACCCTACCTCCTGTGACCTCACTCCACCACAGCCACCCCCCTGGTAAGCTACATTCAGACAATTATTATTATTAATAATCTGTCTGATATGCTGGGGTGGAGAGTTCCAGAGTAGGGGGGATGCATGGGAGAAATCTTGTATGCGATTGTGGGAAGAGGAGATAAGAGGGGAGTAGAGAGAAGATCTTGTGAGGATCGGAGGTTGCGTGCAGGTAAGTACCGGGAGACTAGGTCACAGATATATGGAGGAGACAGGTTGTGGGTGGCTTTGCATGCCAAGGTTAGGGTCTTGAACTGGAGTCTCTGGGTAATGTGTAGCCAGTGAAGGGATTGGCGGAGCGAGGGGAAAAGCCAGGGAATAGCGGGGGGACAGGTGGATTAGTCAGACAGCAGAGTTTAGGATAGATTGGAGGGGTGCGAGAGTGTTAGAAGGGAGGTCAAAAATTTTGGAAAAAAAGGCATCTTATAGTCCAAAAAATACGGTAAAACACAACGAGTCCCCAAATACAGTATGTAGTCATTGTATCTGCAGACAGAGAACCGATGTCACATACAATTTCCGCCTCCATTCTGACCGCTCTCATCTCAAAATTCTCCTTTCCATTTTTCCTTCTTTATAGGCTGAAGAAAGATCTCAGACTGAAGATTTGGCTGTCTTTAAAGAACTGGCCGAAAAAGTCCTGTCTATACTAGAACGCTCATTGGAACGCCCGGTAAGGATCAATATTAATAGACGTATCTTAATCCACCGTATCTGAGGAGACTTTCTGAGAAAAGGTCTGAAGATGGCGCGGGATTTGTATCGTTACAATTGGTGCATCTGTAAATGTTGGTTTAGTCCTTCATGATTTATGTATTTGGTGATTTAGTGAAATCTTCCACATATTAATTATATATATTATATCTATCAGGAAACAACAGGAGGCGACGCCAAATATGGGCAAAATGTGACCCCGAAAATCCCTGACCCTAATAGGAGTCAGCCGGAGCTGAACAGCGATCTGATTACAGGTGAGCGATCACCCGACCTTCTACAAGGAATGTCCAGATATTACAGAGGACGGAGGATAATGTTAGATTTACTCTCTACTCTGTGTAATGGGAACCTGGCAGCACATTGTTACATATAGAAGTAGTGGTGTGACGGTATAGGCCATTGTCCCCTAATAATAATTGTTTGTAGAAATCCAATGTGCCAGTCAGGAGAAATGTAAAGTAGACACCATATACAAATCAGAATGGAAGTGCGCTGGGGGCGTGAAAGAAGAAATCCAAGTGCAGTGACACGCCCCCAGTGCACTTCCAGGCTAATTTGCAAATCTCTCCTATGTTTCAGCTCTCTTACCATCACTCGTATGTGCAGCGTGGGTGGGGGCTTCCTCATTCATGTGATGGAGGGTCCATTCTGCAGTGCTATAGCAAGTAACATGAAATAAATTAAATTTAAATTGCATTACTGCTCTAGAAAATGGGAAAAAAACTAAGATACTGAGCACATAATTTGGCCAATTCATGAATGCCCAGCAGCCAATGACAAGGCGATCTTTTTGTTGGAATCCTCTCCTAATGTGAATCCTCTCCTAGGCTGAAGCCTACATTTATATGGGTAGGTAGGATCCTGTTGTAATTAAAACCACCCCGGGCTGATGGGTGGAGATAGGTTCCCAGCAAAAAAGGTCGCCTTGCCGTGGCTGCTAGGCATGCACCCAGCAAAAGAAGGTCGCCTTGTCGTGACTGCTGGGCATGCACCCAGCAAAAGAAGGTCGCCTTGTCGTGACTGCTGGGCATGCACCCAGCAAAAGAAGGTCGTCTTGCCGTGACTGCTGGGCATGCACCCAGCAAAAAAAAAGGTCACCTTGCCGTGGCTACTTGGCATGCACCCAGAAAAAGAAGGTTGCCTTGCCGTGGCTGCTGGCCATGCATGAATTGGCCAAATTATGCGCTAAGTATCTTCCTTTTATCCTATTTTCTACAGCAGTAATGCAATTCAAATTTCATTTATTTCATGTTTACATGCTATAGCGTTACAGAGTGCAACTTTGTTAGTTATGTATTTGGATGGCTACTCTTAGTATGCACCTGTTCACACCCATTTTCTTTTCGGAAGTGATGGTCAGTCTTTTGTTATTTATGAAGGGGTTCCTCCATCATTTACATTACATTTATCTATGGATTCCCCGTATATTCTCATATTTAGAATCCCCATATAACGAGTATTAATCCCATTTACAGACATCTTGTCATTTCTCCGTTATATTGCTGTATTATCTATGTAGGAATAATATCCTCTAATACATTTCATTTCTTCATCATTATTTAAGAAACAACTGAGCTGTCGAATCCTAACAATGGAATTAGTGAGATCCCGGAGATCCAAGAATCCGTAAGTATCATAGAGGGGGATGCGTGTGTGTCATCAGATCATGGGGTGTGAATGACTCGTCCAGTATTATCCCCCATACAACCATGGGACGTCTCTATTCTAAGTGTAGATGACCCTATGGTGTTAATTACATTTGAATTACAGGGAATCTGTCACCAGGTTTATGCTATTTGGTCTGAGAGAAGCATGATGCAGGGACAGAGACCCTGATTCCATGTGTTGATTACTTTACTCGGTGGAGCAGTTGTGATAAAATCACTATTTTTTTCTGCTGCAGAGCTCTGAATGCTGAGTCTTGTATAACCCCGCCCACACCATTGATTGGCAGCTTTCTGTGTACACTGTGCATAGGCAGAAAGCTGCTAATCAGTGGTGGAGGCAGGGGTACAGAGCAATAGGACTACCTGGCTAGACAGATAGTCTTCTAGTGATAATCTACTGATTTTATTGAAACAGCCACACACAGCCTAGTAAGTAACACATCACTGGAATCAGGGTCTCTGCCCCTACATCATGGTGCTTTCAGAATACATAGCAAACACCTGGTGACAGATTACCTGTAAGTCCTCCTCTGTGTGATCTCCCACATTATCCAGAATGTTATAGTAATGTATGATGACCGTTGCAGGGCGGCTCCAGGATTTCGTGGGCCCTGGGCGAAAGAGTCTCAGTGGCCCCTTTAACACATACCACGATTCATGATGCACAGATACCGCAGATAAATATATATATATATGTATATATATATATATATATATATATATATATATATATATATATAGTACAAGCCCGAAGATTTCACTTCTTACATTACATGAGCGATATCTATTGTAAATTCCACAATAACTCAGAAAGCTGCGAATCCTCACAGCTCACAGTGCAGACCGGACAGTAATGTCCTCCACACAGTATAATGGCACCACATAGTCCTCTATACCGTATTATGAGCTCCATATATTGCTCCATATAGAATAATGGACCCCATAAAATGCTCCACGCAGGCTGTGCCCCCATATAATGCCCCATGCAGGCTGTGACCCCACACATAATGCCCCATGCAGGCTGTGCCCCCCACATAGTGCCCCATGCAGGCTTTGACCCCCCACATAATGCTCCATGCAGGCTGTGACCCCCACATAATGCCCCATGCAGGCTTTGACCCCCCACATAATGCCACATGCAGGCTGTGCCCCCCCACATAATGCCCCATGCAGGATGTCCCCCTCCCACATAATGGCCCATGCAGGAAGTCACCCCCCATATAATTCCCCATGCAGAATGTCCCTCCCACATAATGCCACATGCAGGCTGTGCCCCCCACATAATGCCCCATGCAGGCTGTGCCCCCCCACATAATGGCCCATGCAGGATGTCACCCCCCATATAATTCCCCATGCAGGATGTCCCCTCCACATAATGCCCCATGCAGGATGTCCCTCCCCACATAATGCCCCATGCAGGATGTCCCCCACACATAATGCCCCATGCAGGATATCCCCCCCACATAATGCCCCATGCAGGATGTCACCCCCCATATAATTCCCCATGCAGGATGTCCCCCCCACATAATGCTCCATGCAGGATGTCCCACCCCACATAATGGCCCATACAGGATGTCACCCCTCATATAATGCCCCATGCAGGATGTCACCCCCCCATATAATGCCCCATGCAGGATGTCCCCCCAACACATACTGCCCCATGTAGGATGTCACCTCTCACCCCATATATTGCCCCATGCAGGATGTCACCTCTCACCCCATATAATGCCCCATGCAGGATGTCACTTCTCCCACCATATAATACCCCATGCAGGATGTCACTCCCCCCCATATAATGCCCCATGCAGGATGTCAACCCCCATATAATGCCCCATGCAGAATGTCACCTCTCACCCCATATAAAGCCCTATGCTGGATGTCACTTCCCCCCCCCATATAATGACCCATGCAGGATGTCACTTCTCCCCCTCATATAATACCCCATGCAGGATGTCACCCCCCTATATAATGCCCCATGCAGGATGTCCCCCCCATATAATGCCTCATGTAGGATGTCACCTCTCACCCCATATAATGCCTCATGTAGGATGTCACCTCTCACCCCATATAAAGCCCTATGCTGGATGTCACTTCCCCCCCCCATATAATGACCCATGCAGGATGTCACTTCTCCCCCTCATATAATACCCCATGCAGGATATCACCCCCCTATATAATGCCCCATGCAGGATGCCCCCCCATATAATGCCTCATGTAGGATGTCACCTCTCACCCCATATAATGCCCCATGCAGGATGTCACTCCCCCCCATATAATGCCCCATGCAGGATGTCACTTCTCCCCCCCATATAATACCCCACGCAGGATGTCCCTACCTCCCCCCCATATAATGCCCCATGCAGGATGTCACTTCTCCCCCCATATAATGCCCCATGCAGGATGTCACTTCTCCCCCCATATAATGCCCCATACCTCCATACATAAAAAAAAAAAATCAAATGGTCACCTCACTGCTCACCAGCTGTGGAGAGGTAAGTATTGTGCCGGCCGTGGTCCTGGGCAAGCATTGGGGGGGGGGGAGCAAGGCCCACTAGCTGGCGCTGGCACAACTCTCCTCTGCTCACCGGTCCCATAGTGCGCCAGGGTGCCCGACAGCAAGTGGGCCCCTCGCCTACTCAGGGCCCCGGCACTTGCCTGGGTGTGCTGGGTGCTAGCGCCAGGTCTGCCCAGCGTCCGGTTTGTATCCTCCCAACATCATATCAGTGTAAATCATCTGGGACATAATATGGGGGGAGAAGTTTTTGCATCTGTAACTTTTTTCCTGCATCTTCAATAAATCAGTATTATTTCTTATTCTTTTATAGAGCGTGATGGATTCATTGGTTTCGGCGAGAAAGCCGCATATGAGCGACTATGAAACTTCCAAACTCATCAGCAGTGGAAATTTTGGGTGAGATTTCTGTTGCCATAATCCACATTTCTCAGGGTTCCCTATGACAATGCTTCTGCCCCTGCACTCTGCCATTCAGTGTTATCATAGGGAAATTATATGATCTGTAGCAAATCAAACTGTAAAGAAAGCGATTTAAATAATATAATTACATATAATATAATATATAATAATATAATATTATTACATTCGCCTGTGCTAGACCCTCATCTGTTCTTATGCTGCATCCTCCACCTGAGCTTTTCTGCTCTCCACTCTGATCTTTGTTTTGATGGGGGGGCTCCATTATGAAGCTGATCAGAGAAGTTGGCTACACATGGTCACATGAAGGGTGACACCATATTGACGTCAATGACATCTACACCCTCCACCATGACCATGTGGGCCCAATCACTGGCCTCAGCAGCAGAAGAGAGCCCTGGAGCACATTCATTTTGGACCAATTTTATTTGCACTAAATTGTATTTGGTCAGTTATAGCGAATCTGCCCAAAGAGAATTTCGATAGATTCTCGTATCTATAATGTGACCTGGGTGATGGCTCCGGCAGAAGTGGCATTGTGGAGACCTCCAATAGGTGATCTATGTAGTGCTATTTTATGTGTTTCTAGATGTGGATTTATAGTGGCGGCCAGACTTCTAGTATTAAACATATGCAAATTGTCTCTTTAGAGAGGAAGCAAACTAGAACTCCACCTATAGGAAGTAGCAATCCTAAAAGTCAATATCGACCCTTTAACAAGCCTTGTCACATGACTTAGGATAATAGCCAAAACCAAAATCTCAATTTGCAGGAACTGTGTTCTGGGGTACTGCCCCTCTTCAATGCAAAGTGTGAGATATGGTTTGACTGGGTGAGAGGTGTCTGACCGGTATCCAAGGGGTTGACGTTTCTCCTTGCGGACATGAGGAGACTTTTAAGCCGCAATGCTCCTCTGGGAAATAGGATTGCTACTTCCTATAGGTGGCACTAGGGTGCTAGTTCTCTTCCTCTCTGAAAAGAGACAATTTGCATATTTCCCAGAAGAGCATTGCAGCTTAAAAGTCTCCTCACCTTGACATGCTTAACATGGCTTTTTCCGCAAGGAGAAACGTTACCGCTTGGATCCCGGTCAGATGCCTCTCACCCAGCCAAACCATATCTCACACTTTGCACTGATGAGTGCTTGTACCCCAAAACATAGTGTCCGAAAATTGAGATTTTGGTTATGGCTATTATTCCATGTCATGTGATAAGGCTCGTTAAAGGGTCGATATTGACTTTTAGGATTACTACTTCCTATAAGTGGCACTAGAGTTCTAGTTCTCTTCCTCTCTGAAGAGACAATTTGCATATTTCCCAGAGGATCATTGAGGCTTAAAAGTCTCCTCACCTTGACAAGCTTAACATGTCACTCTCCGCAAGGAGAAATGTTACCCCTTGGATACCAGTATTAAACATATAATGATTTCTATAGATGGATTATTAATAAGGATTTATTATAACCGATGGATTCTCCTTCTCTCCAGGGCCGTCTACTTAGTGCATCATAAAGACTCACACCAGACCTTTGCTATGAAGAAAATGGCTAAGCGGAACCTAAATACTGCACAGAGATTGGAATGGGCCTTTCTGGAGAGGGACATCTTAACATTTGCTGATTGTCCCTTTGTGGTCTCCATGCTCTGCTCCTTTCCAACTAGATCTCACCTGTGTATGGTCATGGAGTATGTAGGAGGTAAGACACATCTATTGTATTATATTCAGCCCATGTCGGCTTTCATCTTATCACTGCTCATATCATTAGGACATTGTTGGTTACATCCCCACAGAGCATTTACTATAGGTTATCTATTACCAAGATGCTCGTAAATTCATTGATCTTGGTGCAGGGGCGCTATGGGGCTCATCAGTCGGAGGGGGTCTGTCGACGCTCGGCAGTGGGCAGCATCCCTCCACCTGTCATCACAATTTCAGCGGTATTTGCTTCTTCAAGGAGGTGGGGCTGGTGGGGGCAAAAATACTGAGTAGGTGGCTAGTAGGGACCAAAATACTGAAAGGGGGCCGTATGACTATATATGGGGGGACTGTGAATGCTGAGTGGAGGTCATCATATTAAGTGGGGTGCTGTGGGGGTCCTCACTCTGTATGGAGGCCCCCATTCTGTGTGGGGACATCATACTGAGTGGGGAGTTATGCGGACCATTATATTGTGTGAGGGACTGTGGGAACCATTATCCTGAGTGGGAGGGTTGCTGTGGGTGCCATCACACCGAGTAGGGGGTTGTGGCTGGCCTCCTTCTAAGTGGTGGCCTCCTTAGGAGGATTCACTGTGGGGATACCATACTCATTGAGTGTGGGTGTGGGCATTTTTGGGAGCATCATACTCTAAAATGGCCATAAAAGTTGTATTGCTGGTGAGAACACCAAGCTGCTTCAACAGGGATATAAATATATTTATTTTTTATTTTTTAGGGTGTGGGGCAATTACAACTTTTGATATGGGGTCTTGTGATTTCTATGTGCGCCACTATCTGTGTGATCTCCCCAGGATGTTTCCGCTCACTGCTCATTATACATCATGGTTATCTGCTCGTGGTATATCATGGTTATCTTCTGTATAAACCCCTCACCGGTCATATTTCCTTTCTTCTATAGGTGGAGACTGTGGGACCCTTCTAAGCACCAGGGGTCCTTTCTCTGTCCCCATGGCCCGCTTGTACTTTGCAGAGGCGGTACTTGCCGTGGAATACCTGCATAGTTACGGTGTGGTGCACAGAGACCTGAAGCCGGAAAAGTAAGTGCCCCCGTAGTATAATAAAGTGGGGAAAGTTGTCATTTATTATCATTCAGTCTGTGAGGCTAAAACCATCTTCTCTTTTGCAGCCTCCTGATTACATCTACTGGACATATTAAAGTTACCGATTTTGGGATTTCAAAACTTGGTCTAATGATACCGAAAACCAACACCTACAAGGAATTAGCAGTGGACATCTCCAGAGAGTTCCAGGACCGTGAGGTCAGCATCACCTACAAGAACTTAGCTTGTTATTTGCAAATCTCATCACACTATTGTCTCTTCTCTACGTTCTTCCTTTCTAGAGAACTTTTCCACTAATATTTTATCTTCTGCATTGTATTTTAACGATGATATCTTGTCATAATAATTGTTTCATCGATTCTCATCTCTATGTTCTGTTGGTTTCCAGTTCTGTGGCACCCCATGTTACATAGCCCCAGAGATCATCCTGAAAGAAGGCTATGGAAGACCTGTTGACTGGTGGTCATTGGGGATCATCCTGTATAAATTCCTGCTGGGATGTGTACCATTTGATGCTGATTCCCTCACTGAGCTTTATAAAAGGGTTGTCATTGGTGAGTAGAATAATCCGATCATTGCGTTGATTGGTTACATTTGTTTAGTTATTTCCTTTGCTTTATGTTACAGTCCAGTAAAGAGGTTTTATTTTCTGTAATTTTCTATGTAACAGGAGAACTAATTTGGAATTGTGATCGCGCTCCACCCCTGGATGCTCAGAATCTCATCACTGAGCTGCTCAGAAGAAATCCTGTGCGTAGACTTGGGACAGGTAACAGATAGACTAGTATTAATATTCCCTTATTAGACCAAGGACATATCGCTCATGTCCATGAAGATCAGCATTTCTCTATCAGCTCATCTACTGTATTTCTAGTTCTTCACACTAAGACTTTCAGTTTATTTCCTTCTTGTCGGCTCAGTTTTGTCATTAGTTCAGATTACGATAAACTGTTCAGATATGGAGCCATCCCTGACCATGTCCGCATCACTTTTGTTTTTCTTTTTCTAGGAGGAGCATTTGAGATCAAGGTTCATCCATTCCTGAGTGACTTGGACTTTGACAACATTCTGAGCCAGGAGCTGGAGTATGTTCCTCAGCTTGTTTCAGACGCAGACACCAGCTTATTTATCAGTAAGTAGAAGGAGACGTCATCTAGACTAAGCGACTGTTTGTCTCATCTTCCCTAATATGTGATCATCTGTTCCCATTAATATTAGTGATAAATAGTGACTGTGTTATACTGACAACCTCTAACAATACTTCATTACCTATTTCTTGTAGATCATTCTGATATAAACAAACATCTGGTCTCAAAGGATGAGGAAGGCACAAGTGAGAACAATGAGAGCCTTGACTTCCAAAATTTTACGTCATCTTCTGAAAAGCTTTGTAAAGTAAGTATGTGATTAATAAATCCAAAATATGTAAAAAAAAAATAAAAAAAACTCTAAAAGTACATAAAAAAAATATTTTATATCTTATTTTTATCCGTATTTAGCTCTGTACCATCGCTACCAGGATGGTGAACAATGAGGATCCCAATGCCCCTCCAGAGTATACACAAGAAACCAACACAAACATCTCAGAAATGTGAGTAGACTAGAAAGGGTCATTACTGGGAGTTCCAGGTTGATCTATGTACACAACACCAAATATAGGACATAAATAACAGAATATCAAATGCAGCATTCACCGCTTCATGGTTAACGGTCATTGTACTTTTGGCTTCAGAAAATGCAGAAGATAACAGCCCATAATTGTGGCATGTCATGCATTTTTAGCACTGCCTACTCTGTAGGAGAGCTGTAGTATTACTTGCCAGCCATTCTTGGTAGTTGTGTTCTGATCCATGGAAGGTAGTTTTGAGCAGAAAACCTTCCCCACTATGACAGTCATATGTCCTATTAGGCCTTATAGTCAGTGTTCTTATAGTGAGACAACCCATTTTATACTGTGTTTACTTACGATTTACATGTTTTTCTTCTTCAAACAGGCAGAAAGAATCTGTTCCTGTATGTAATACAGACGATGCTGTTACCATCTTGCCACCCTCGTCCCCATTGCCAGGTATGTACATGTCTACAGCACCAACAATGTGAATGTTGACTTCAAGGCTCAAATATTTCCACATGGTTTTTCTGGTCTACTATGTTATCCATGTTTCATGGATCTCAGCTATGTTGACCATGGGTTCGTACTGTATCCCTATTTCCCTAATTTTGTACAGGAGTTTTTTTTCATGTATTCTGTATATTACGTTGTATCATCTAGTAACCTAGTGAGATATAGCGACTGTGTTATACTGACACCCCCTAACAATCCTTCTTTACCTATGGCTTGTAGATCACTCTGATGAAAACAACCATCTGATCTCAGAGGATAAGGAGGGCACAAGTGAGGACGATGAGAACTTTATCTTCCGAATATTTGCATCATCATCTTCTGAGAGGCTTTCTAAAGTAAGTATGTGATCGATAAATCCAAAATATGTACAAAAAAGGATCTACAAAATTAAAAAGTATATATATTTAATAACTTATTGTTATCCACATTTAGCACTCTACCACCACTAACGGGATGGTGAACAACGAGGATCCCAAGGCCCCTCCAGAGTGTACACCAGAATCCAACACAAACATCTCAGAAATGTGAGTAGATTATGGGGTCAATACTGGGAGCTCCAGGCTGATATATGTGCACAACATCAAATATAGGACATAAATACCATAATATCAAATGCAGCATCCACCGCCCCATGGTTATGGGTCATTGTGCTTTCAGCTTTCGGAATTGTTGGAGATAACAGCCCATAATTGTGGCCGGTCATGCACTTTTAGTGCTGCCCTCACTGTAGGAGAGATGTAGTATGAAATGCCGGCCATTCTTGGTAGTTGTTTTCCTCTCAGCTCTCTATAAAAGGTAGTCTTGAGCAGAAGACCTTCCCCACTATGACAGTCATATGTCCTACTAGTCCTTATAGTCGGTGTTCTTCTAGTGAGACAACCCCTTTTATACGGAGTTTACTTGAGATTTACATGTTTTTCTTCTTCAAACAGGCAGAAAGTATCTGTTCCTGTATGTAATACAGACGATGCTGTTACCATCTTGCCACCCTCGTCCCCATTGCCAGGTATGTACATGTCTACAGCACCAGCAATGTGAATGTTGACTTCAAGGCTCAAATATTCCCACATGGTTTTTATACAATACTATAGGTCTCTTATGTTATCCATATTATGACAAAGCAGATCCTATAAGAAGATATTGTTATTGATTTTTTTTTTAAATTTTTCATCAGAATTTCCATCTCATGAAGAAAGAAAATCGGCAATAAATCTGAGTATGGAGCAACAAAACTCAGAAAATGGAAAAAATGGGAAAAAGAGACGAGGTAAGTGTGAGAATCAACTCCATGTTGTGTGATGTCAGTGAGAATAATTCATGTGGAGTAGATGTCATCTATCAGTGATGGGATTGTCACATGTATGATTGCTGACAATGACCCCTGACCTCTGTATGATAATATTCCTCTGCCGTCCGGCCACAGTGACTGCACAGCATTATCATGTAATATGGAGTCCCATCACTTACATTATATTTATTTCTCTTGTCATAGGTTCCATCTTCCGCCGGATCTTATCATCCTGCCGGCGTGGATTATCCAGGGCTGCTCGTGCATTTGCATGCTGTCACTGTTGCCCTAAAACCATCTAAAAGACGGGACACCTAAGCATTCAGCGCCCTGAAGTCCAGCAGATCCACCATCACTGCTGGAGCTGTATAGAAGGACCTTCACCATCTACCTGTGGCCTTCTGACTGGTCAACCTGGACAAGTTTCAGTAACGCCTCTGTCATCGGGCTCCGCGGTATTCATACTGCTCGTCTGACTTGTCATTTACTGATCACCTGGTATCTGACCTCGGCTATCTTCCTGACTTTGATTTAGTCTATTGATAATGTTCACGATTTTATTCATCCCATTATTAATTAAAAAAAAGTAAAATCTGTTACTGTTGCTCTGATTCCTTTTTGTCTTGAATTCACAAATACTTGTAACTCACTAATTGCTCTTCTTCTCACTAAATGTATTTCTCATTATCCTTAATGCAGCAGTCAGTCTCATATTTCTGTCCAGCAGTTACACTGGTGCCTCCACCCTGTACCAGTCATTACACTCATCCACAAACCTCTCCACACTGCTGCACAGTCCTGCATCTCTACCATATCTACACTCCAATGAGCTAAGATTAACATCCTCCATAATCAGGACCTCCCACTCTCATGTCCAAGACATTTTCTCTGCTGCACCAGCTCTCAGGAGTGCACTACTGCAGGCAATCAGGTTCATTCCCACTATCAGAGATTTTAAGTGTGCAGTAGAAACAGATTATTTGTGGCAGGACTATCAAATCACCTCACTATTCTAAGTTTTTCCTACAGCACTCAGTAGCACTTAATATTTGTACATATACAGATAATGGTTGGTGACTGGTTCATGCAGCCTTAATTCCACAAAGATAGAAATAAAAGGTCAACATGTTTCATACATCCAAACCATCCTTAATCATGGCAGAAAAACATAATTTTAAGTTCCCACTATGAATATTTGGTGAGATATCACAGCTGTGTATTTTCACAGCACAAAGAACGCATCTTACAGATCAGCAAATCACAGTGTGCTGACGCTTAGTGTTGTAGTTTTGAACAACACCATTCATTTTATCATATAATGTGTTGAAAAATGAGAAAAAATGCCAGGTTTGGGTTCCTTCATTTTACAGTGTGTATTGTGTTGTAAAAACAAACTGACAAAATGATTCAGAGTCAGTAGTATGATTACTGTGATACCAAAGTTATAAGGTTTATATATATATATATATATATATATATACAGTGTTTAGCATAAATCAGTACACCCAAATAGATTTGTCAGCAAACCTGTAGTTTCCTTTCAGAATCATCATTTTATATGGGATACCATACTACAAAAAACTCTCGCAAATTTGAGCCATTGAATGCAAACAAGATTTGGTATTTTGCAGACCCCAAAAAAGTAATTTTCTTAACAAACTCATTCAAGATCATGTTTCAAAAATGAGAACATCCCAGTAACAGTCTTAAGAGAAAAGCTAAGTTTAGACAACAAAATTCTAACTAACAAGAACTGAACCACAGGTAAGTGTAATTATTCATTAAACAGATGTCCAGCAGACAGGTGTCTGTAAAAGGAAGTTACTTAATAAAGAAAACTCCTTCCCATTTCATGCTATCAGCAATGGCACCACATAGAAGGGAAATGTCACAAAACCTGAGAAAGAAAATAATTTCTTTGCAATAAATGTGAAGTCTACAAGAAGATCAGCAAAACTTTACTTATCAGTCAGAATACTGTAGCAAAAGTGATGCAAAACTATAACAAAGATGGAACTGCAACCATCTTACAGAGACGTCCAGGCCGACTATGGAAGTTAACACCTAAACAAAAGCGTCCTCTGATGAGAAGGGTAAGTGGCACCACATAGAAGAGAAATGTCACAAGACATTTCTGAGAAAGAAAATAATTTCTTTACAAAAAATGTGAAGTCTACAAGAAGATCAGCAAAGCTTTTCTTATCAGTCAGATGGAAGTTAACATCTAAACAAAAGCATCTTCTGATGAGAAGAAAATCAACAGGCAAATTCATTGCTATTAGCTGAAGAAGTAGAAAGCCAAACTAGGGTGAGTGTTTTCCATGAGACGACACGGTGAACACTGCAAATGAATGGCATTCATGAGTGTCCTCCACAAAGGAAGCCTCTCTCCCTTAAAGCCCATGAACAATAAAAGTCCGTCTACAATTTGCCAGGGTCCATGCTTAAAACTATGAGGACTACCGGGACTCTATACTGTGTATGTGCATCTTATGTGTATGTCCGTATTTTATGTTTGTGTGCACTATGTATATGCATACGTTAAAATGTGTATAGAGTATTAGCATGTGCAAATTTTATATGTGTGCCTAATATAAATATACATGGAAATGTATATGTAGGTGGTGCCTGATGGAGGGTGGGGGGCCCAGATCAGAAGTCCTGATTAAGGGCCCTTCACTGTCATTGTCTGCCACTTATATAAACAGTAAAATCTCCTTTAATAACTGGACTTCCATTGGGGTGGACTTCTCATAGATGGCCAGTATGCATACTATATTGTGAATCTGGGCATCTCTCACAGAAAATCTGATCTGGATATGAGGGTGGTCTTCTATAAGCGGTGATGTTTTGGAGAGATTTAGGGAAAAGTCCCAATTCTTATCCATCGACCTGGTAATTTGAGTAAAATATTTGTGTTGATAACTGATCACAAAGTCACAAAATATGTAAGATTTGGCATAACCTGGCTCATTTTTCAAAAAGTTATGCTCAATTTTTTTAGCACCAAGTTTTGTTCCTTTTTTGTAGACTTACACTAACTTAGTATATTGTGTGAGAATTAAATGAATTATGAATTAGTTGGTGCATTTTACCACACTCTGGGGGTCCCTGACAGTCCTTCTTTACCGGCCCTGTAGTGATGCCAATGTAAACTTCCAAGTGACCGCGCAGTCAATCACTGTCACGAATGCAGGACAACCTATGATTAGCTAATTTTTGGGAAATCCTTATAACAAAAGGGGATTGAAAATATTTACAATTATTTTAAAAGCATTAAAAAAAAACAGACCCAATACTTATAATTAGTTTGTTGAAAGTAGTCTAATTAAAGGGAGCTGAAAGGATTAGAGATTATGAACCCGATTCACCAGTGTTTTTGCCAGAAAACTGGCATAAAGCTCTTGAAAAGTTGCAAAGTTTTGTGACTTTTCCCATTTTCACATAATTTTAACTTCTTTAAAGCCCAAGACGTACTGATACGTATCTGCGCCCTGAGACTTAAGAGCCTGATACGTATTAGTACATCTTTGCGATCGCGCCCGCACACAGGCTGTGCGGGCGTGATCGCCGCCGGGTGTCAACTGATTGTCACAGCTGACACCCGGTGCTATGTGCTGGGAGAGGTCCCGCACATTAACCCCCGCAATGCTGCGATCGAAGTCGTTCGTAGCATTGCGGGGGCAAGGGGAGGTGATCGGATAGTCACCTCTCCTGCCGGCTTCCAGCAATGTGTGCCGCGGCTTCCCGGATGTTGCCATGATGACCCGATTCACTGAGGGGTGCAGTTTTAAGAATGGTGTCACTTTTGGGTATTTTCAGTCATAAAGACCCCTCAAAGTGACTTCAAATGTGATGCGGTCCCTAATAAAATGGTTTTGTAAATTTTGTTGGAAAAATGAGAAATCGCTGGTCAATTTTAACCCTTATAGCTCCCTAATAAAAATAAATTTGGGTTCCAAAATTGTGCTGATGTAAAGTAGACATATGGGAAATGTTATTTATTAACTTTTTTTGTGTGACATATCTCTCCGATTTAAGGGCATAAAAATTCAAATTTTGAAAATTGCAAAATTTTCAAAATTTTCGCCAAATATCTGTTTTTTTCACAAATAAACACAAGTGATATCGAAGAAATTTTACCACAATCATAAAGTACAATATGTCATGAAAAAATATTCTCAGAACCAGGGGGATCAGTTGAAGCGTTCCAGAGTAATTACCTCATAAAGTGACAGTGGTCAGAATTGTAAAAATTGGCCTGGTCATTAACGTGCAAACCACTTTGGGTTGTAAAGGGGTTAAGGACTCTACCTGCATATACAGTCATGGCGGAAAGTGCTGGCACCCTTGAAATTGTTTCAGAAAATTACACATGTTTTATTACACGCATGTTTATTTCCTTTGTGTTTATTGGAACAACACAAAAAAACTGAGAAAAAAAAGGCAAATTGGACATAATTTCACACAAAACTCCAAAAATGGGCCGGAATACATATATATATTTTTGATGGGACAACACTGAAGATGCGACACTTTGATACAATGTACAGTAGTCAGTGTACAGCTTGTTTAACTGTAAATTTGGTGTGCCTGCAAAATAACTCAACACACAGCCATTAATGTCTATACCGCTGGCAACAAAAGTGAGTACACCCCTAAGTGTGTTCTCAGCTGATGTTATTTGTTGGGTTTTCTTTGCATCCCGAACAATTTTCTTGGCAGTTGTGGCTGAAATTTTTGATGGTCTACCTGACTGTGGTTTGGTTTTTACAGAGCATCTGATTTTCCATTTGTTAATCACAGTTTGAACACTGCAGACTGGCATTATCAATTCCTGGGATATCTTTTTGTATCCCTTTCCTGTGTTATACTCTTTTTGCCTCCCTTTCCTGTGTTATACAGTTCAACTACCTTTTCCCGTAGATCCATTGATAATTCTTTTGCTTTCTCCATCTCAAAATCCAGAAACGTCAGTGGATGGATCCCAGAAACTCACTCAGCTTTATGCACACACACTGATTACAAGCAAACAGGTCATAGGTGAGGATGTTACCTTTAGTAGCCATTCAAACCCATTTGTGTCAAATTCTGTGCATGTTATCAGGCCAAAATCACCAGGGTATGTGAACTTTTTGATCAGGATTATTTGGATGTTTTTGGTTGTCATTAGTGATGAGCGAGTACTAAAATGCTCGAGTACTTGTTGCTCGGGTCGAGCAAATTGAAATACTCGGGTGCTCAACCCGAGCAATGAGCCCAATATAAGTCTAGGGGAAACTTGAGCATTTTTCAGGTGGCTCCCCACGGCGGTCTGCAGAGGGCCTAAAAATTGCCCAAATCGATGGGAACTGTGCTCAAATGACATGTGAACAGCATGGGGAAGACCCCTGGAAGCATCTCTGACTCACAGATCACTGCTGTCAACAACGTCGTCAGAGTATTTTGCCACTTTTACGGCGTAAGGAACATCCTTTCCAGGGTGATGACTTGTATATAAGGCAAAATAAATAAACAAAAACAAAAATACTCCTACACACCTTGGGCTATGTTCACACGTAGCATTTTTGACACGTTTTTGCACTTTTGCTTTGCTTTCAACCAAGACAAATGCATTCACCAGGAAATGTCATTTTAACATTTTACAACCTTATCTGGCCATGTGGTGTGTGACACATCATCAGACACATGCATACAGTGCTGAAAAGACATGGGAACAGCAAGGGGAAGACCTCTGGAAACATCTCTGACTCCCAGGTCACTGCCTAAATGTGTGCCCATCATAAGTGATCCTTGGCACATGCGAAGATGCCTCCCGCCATGCACCTGTCGTTGCAGACTTGCAACAATCACCGTCCACGTCCTTGTCCCACTGCAGTGTTCAGTTGTCCCTACCCCATTCCTTGGAATGCAAGCACAAGAATGCCGGCAGCCACCCACCCACAGGCTGCAATACGATACTGCCAAATTTTTGACAGCTGCTTGCACTTGAAATGTGGCCTTTTAGGCTCGTGGAGGCGGAAGCTTTTCATAAGCTCATGCCGGCGTCGGCCGGGTGTCCATACTCGGTCCCCAGTCGCCACTATATTTCCCGGTATCGCCTCCGCCTTCCACAAGCACGGGTCCCATAACATTACCCGTGCCCTCCCCAGTGCACTTACTGGGAAGGACCGCCTAACCACAAACACGTGGACAGGTGAATGTGGCCAGGGACGGTACGGAGCCAGTCCACAACTTTTTTTGCTAAGAGTTGTATTTAGCTCGGTGAAAGGACTGGCATAGAGGGAAACCGTATCTACCCTGCGTGTCATTTCTCCCAGAAAATCCTGTAATTGAGCTTGTTGCAGAAGCAATGGCAGCCCATCCAACATCAACTCGCACTTGTCAATGGTGCTTTGACACACACACATCTTTCTTTGCGCATTTAATTTCTTGAATACAGAGTTGGAAAATGGCCTGATCCGTAATGCGTTTTGAGAAATAACATGCATAAGCATGGCCGATCCGCATTAAAAAAGCAGTCATAGAGTGTCCAGGAACCTTCCCCCACACTTTTCTTAGCCAGGGCTGCTTTTCGGCAGGGTTGCACGGGCCCACCAGAGAACCGGAGACTCCTCCGGCGGGCCCTGGCTTCTCCTTCAGGAGAGTTCATAGTGCCGAGGTGAGGCCATGATGATGATAGAGGCCATCATCTGCTTGGTTTTCTGTTACTTGGAATGCAATTGCAAGTATGCAGCCATCCACCCACCCACCTACAGGCCGCAACACTAAACTGACAGATTTCTGGGCAGCTCTTTGCACTTGAAATATGGCCTTTTAAGCTTGTGGAGGTGGAAGCTTTTCACAACCTCATGCAGGCGGCGGCCGGGTGTCCATACTCGGTCCCCAGCCGCCAGTATTTTTCCCGGTATCGCCTTCGCCTTCCACAAGCACGGGTCCCACAACATTACCCATGCCCTACCCAGTGCACTTACTAAGAAGGACTGCCTCACCACAAACACGTGGACAGGTGAATGTGGCCAGGGACGGTACGGAGCCAGTCCACAACTTTTTTTCATAAGAGTTGTATTTAGCTCAGTGAAAGGACTGGCATAGAGGGAAACCATATCTACCCTGAGTGTCATTTCTCCCAGGAAGTCCTCTAAAGCTGCTTGCACTTGAAATGTGGCCTGAACATTACTGCTGGTACTTTTCTGTGGGAATTTTCTTGCCTCCTACCAGCCTGGAATATTTCCAGCAAACTATGGTACAACACCATGGTATTAGCACTGCCCCCAGTACCAGCAGCGAAGCCATCCTCAATTTCCTTCTCTGGAATTTTATTTGGTAGACTGAGTGGCTGCCAAAATACATTTTCTCACAAAGGAGCTGATGATAGAGTGGCAGTAGGTTCAAGTTTCTCCAGCCTGTTAGATATTAGAGGGTGAACGGCAGCACATTGGATCAGTGGTTAGTAGTGTTGAGCCACCCCCGTAGTGTTCGAGTTCGGTTCGGTTCGTCGAACACCCGTGTGTTCGCCGAACTGTTCGTCGAACTGTTCGTCGAACACCTTCGAACACCGTTAAAACCAATGGCAGGCAAACAAAAACACATAGAAACACATAGAAAACACCTTCAAAGGTGTCCAAAAGCTGACAAACTGCTCAGAAGACATAACTAACACATGGAAAAGTGACAAGTACATATAGTCATGCGAAAATAAAAGAGGTGGAGGAGTAAAAGGAGGGGGAGACACAGATATAGGCATGTCATGCCCTTCTAAAATCCAAAAAGTGAGAAGCCGACACGGCCAGTCCGCTCCTGCCCGTGCCACCTCCGTGTCGCCGGGTTTGTGCCAGAGCCGCGGTGAACCCTGACGGCCAGCCCCCCTCTCCCAATACTGGTGCCTGTCCGCTGGTGGGTCGAGCGAGCCCCCCTGTGGTGGAGGCAGCTCTAAGCTTTTTAATTTAAATTGTCTCTCTAATTTGAATGAATACACTTTAAATCCATTTACAAGGATCTATTGGAGGGCAAGTCTCATGCCAGCAGCCGCGGTAATTCCAGCTCCAGTAGCGTCCACTAAAGCTGCTGCAGTTAAAAAGCTTTTATAAGGATCGAGCTCGGCTGTCCACCGCAAGGCATCCTACTGCCAGTCCCAGCCCCTATGCCTTGGGGTGCCTCCTGATGCTCTTCACTAAGTATCCCATGGTCCCGAAGCATTTCCTTTGAAAAAATTAAGTGTATAAACTACAGGTGGTGTAGCTTGCTTAACAGCCGGGATAATCCGCTGACTAGCAGACACTGCTACTAGGCACAAAGTATTTCCTGGGCTAGATGCAGTTAAAAATTTGTAATTAGATACTCTCGTTGGATGCTGAGAAAGCATTCCATAGAGTCTCCTGGCACGCCATATATGATTCTCTTAAAGAGCTTGGGGTAGGGGTCTAGGGGACCCTTTTATAGCCAAAATCACGGCCCTGTATCGCAATACGTCACCTAGGCTGAAGATAAATGGAACTGTAGCACCCTGAGGGCTCGGTTGCTACAGACGTATTGCACCTCACCCAGAGGTGTGATATCTCACTCTCAGGTAAGGATGGAGTGTGGATCAGGACCCGACACCTGCATGCATTACACCACATTGCCGTGGGGCAGGGCGACCAATATGCCCCTGAGATGGGCACGACAGTCCCTGTCCCTGGCTGGAGTGGGGGGAGGGAACACTGAGGAAGGGGAACCCTGTAGTGCAGGAGCAGGGAGGAAGCAGTTCCTGGGTGCATTGAGAAGGGAGTATAAAAGGTGGGCACCATCTTAGTTCAGTGCAGAGAAGTCTGAGCAGAAGTGGCAGGGAGCAGGGGCTCTGCATGAGCTCTGCTCCGGAGGCGGGCCTAGTAACAGAGGCCTAGGCCTGCAAGAGGGAGAAGGAAGGAAGAGGAGCGGAGAAGGCTCCAGGAACGAGGAATGAAGGGATCCCAGGGGTGCGGACGGGCGAGTCGCCACCGCACGCCCGAATCCACCTGCGTGGAGGGGTCAGGCCAAAGGGGGAGACCGGTCCCCGAACTAGTGGAGGCAGGAAACGACCCTCAGCTAGAAACCGGAGGCTCTGACATTTTATGTGGCGCAGCCCCTTGCTCCACCCGCTAGGAAGGCACCACATAGGGTCAGGGAAACTGGCGCCAAGTTTACCAAGAGGAGGCCCGAGGCAGCCGGACAGAAGTGTTGGTAAGAAAGGCCAGACAAAGGACACACAAAGGGGGTCCTGTGAAGCGCTCCAAAGTTATCTGGGAGTTGTCTGAGCCCCTCACCTGGTGAGCACAGTACGACGTGGGCAGCCGTTACCTGCAGACGTGGTCTGGATAATAAGAACTGTGAGTAAAGGCCCTGAACTGCATCACTGACTCCGTGTCGTTACTGCTGCTGCCCTGCACCATCACCCCCATCCTCCGCATACACTGCCCTGAGGCTATACTCCTCCCGTGGGGAGTTATGCTACGCTCTGCTGCACCCACAACACCAGCCTTAGCGGTCTGCCCTGTAGCGGCGGTTCACTCTGACCGCAATCCACGGGTGGCGTAGTCGGACATTTAAACATCAAAACCACATAAATAGTTCTGCCACTGGTTTGACCGCCCTGAGCCACGGAACCGGATCGCCGCCACGAAGACTACAACCACCAGCATCCACCAAAAAGGGTCTGGCTCCGGGTGTCCCAAGGCCCAGGGGGTGCGTCAGAACATTTTCATCACCTTTCACAATCACCAATGGGACAAGGCAGGGATGTCCTCTGTCCCCTCTCTTATACATCCTAGTGACGGAGCACCTGCTCTCATCAATTCGCCATAACCCCAATATTAGGTGGATTGAGGTGGGAGGCACCGAGTACAAGTGCTCTCTATTTGCTGATGATGTCCTAGTATATATCACTCAATCACATATATCCATCCCTGCTGTTATGGCTGAAATAGATCACTTTGTTACATGGTAAAATTTTAAAATCAATGCAGCGAAGTCTGAGGCCCTCGATGTCTCCCTCCCTAAATCCATATAGGATTCCATCCAGTCCAACTTTCCCTTTGCCTGGCCCTCACAGGGTATCAAATACTTAGGAATTCCTATTCATAGAGACCTCTCCCATCTATGTTATCTTAATTTTGGGCCCTTTATTGAACAATTCCATACAGACCACGGTTGGCAAGTTAGAACTGTAAGATTCACTACGTGAACCACTGGTGTTTTGTGGAAAAGCACATGTACACCGCGTTCCAAATTATTATGCAAAAAGTGTTTAGGAGTGATAAGGGAAGAATTTGTTTGTTTGTCAGTTAAACTCATTGATGGTGATGTGTGTCAGGGCTCTTTATATCACTGTAAGCAATTGCAGACACCTGTGCTAATTAGTTTGGCAGGTGTGTCCAATGAAAGGCAAGACTACTTAAGAAGGCTCTCTCACATTATTAAGCAGCCTACATTTTCTGCCAAAATGGGAAAGAAAAAGGATGTGTCGGCTGCTGAGAAGCAACAAATTGTGGAGTGTTTAGGTCAAGGCATGACTACAATCAACATTGTGCAATGATCAGGATGAAGTGTCTTGGCAATCAAGAAGTATGTAGCTGATTCACAGTACACACGTGTGCGTGCTGATAAGGGCAAATTGAGGACTCTTTGCTACAGGCAATTACGTCAGGTTGAAAGAGCAGCGGCAAAAAAGCCTTGTCATAGCAGCAGACAAGTTTTTGAAGCTGCTGGTGCCTCCAACGTCCCCCGAACAACAAGATGCAGGGTCCTTCAGAGGTTTGCAGCTGTGCATACGCCATCCTGTCGACCTCCTCTATCCACTTCACACAAGCAGAAACGGCTCCAGTGGGCCAAACATTACATGAAGACTGATTTCAAAACTGTTTTGTTCACGGATGAGTGCCGTGCAGCGCTCGATGGTCCAGATGAATGGAGTGGAGGATGGCTGGTTGATGGACACCCCACGCAAACACGGCTACAGCGCCAACAAGGAGGAGGTGGAGTAATGTTTTGGGCTGGAATCATGGGGAGAGAGATTGTCGGCCCCTTTAGGATCCCTGAAGGCGCTAAAGATGAACTCCATAATGTATGTGGATTTTCTCAAACAGCACTTCCTGCCATGGTTCAAGAAGAAGAACCGTGTATTTCACAGCAAGATCATTTTTCTGCATGATAATGCACCATCTCATGCTGCACATAAAACATCTGCATCTCTGGCTGATATGGGCATAAAAGGGGACAAACTTATGGTGTGACCCCCATGCTCCCCTGACCTCTACCCCATTCAGAACCTTTGGAGCATCATTAAAAGGAGTGTCTATGATGGCGGGAGGCAGTTCACATCTAAGCAACAGCTCTGGGAGGGTATTCTGTCCTCATGCAAAACAATTGAAGCAGAAACCATCCAAAACCTGACAAATTCAATGGACGAGAGAGTTCAGAAGCTCCTTTCGAACAAGGGGTCCTATGTGAAAATGTAACATCACCTAGAATAAAGTTTTGAGTTGAAAACTGTTTGATTTCAGTTTCTAACAACCTGCTAATGCTTATAATTTCAAAAATGACCATTTTTTTGGTCTTTATTAAAATGAAAAGGTTGATCGAAAAGTTTGGGGGATCTAAGAGTGTGGCAACCCAGTAGTCATGATTACTTCGAATTCTGACAATATGAGGGTCATGCTGCAGGTAGTGCAGCAAGAAGGCACTTATGTGTCTTGCGCATCTCGGAGCCCCAAAATTATTTTCCGGGCTAGATGCAGCTAAAAATTATTTTTAATTTTAAATCTGGTGAAGCTTATTATAGATGGCCTAATAGGATCAGTGCTGCACACTGCTACAAAGCCCAAATTATTTTCCAGTCAAGATACAGATAAACATGATTAGTAATTTGAAAGCTTAAAACGGTTGGTAGGGTGATTTTAACCAATCATCAAGCTTTTACTCTCCCCAGGATGACACAGGGGTAGAAAAGTCGTTTCGGATCCATGATTTGTTCATCTTTATGAACGTGAGTCTGTCTACATTATCAGTGGAGAGCCGCGTGCGCTTATCTGTCAGCACACCACCAGCAGCGCTGAACACACGTTCAGACAGAACGCTGGCTGCGGGGCATGACAAGATCTCCAAGGCGTAAGTGGCTAGCTCCGGCCATTTATCCAGATTGGAAGCCCAAAAAGAGCAAGGGTCCAGTGACACAGTCGTGGCTTCAATGTTTACTTGGAGATACTCCTGTACCATCGTCTCTAGGCGTTGACTATGTGTCAGACTTCTTGTCTCCTGTGGCCTTGCAAAGGATGGGCTAAAAAAGTGGTGAAATGATTCCGCAAAATTGATGTTACCAGCAGATACTGTGGTTCTGTTACGGTTTGAGTGCTGAACACTTGACGGTCCCACGGTTGGCAAGTTGGAACTGTGAGATTCACTACGTGCACCACTGGTATTTTGTGGAAAAGCACATGTAAGATTCTGCAACAGTCTCTGCTGATACTCCTGCATGCGTGCATCCCTTTCTATGGCAGGAATAATTTCTGCAAATTTACTTTTGTACCGGGGATCTAACAGTGTGGCAACCCAGTAGTCAGGATTATTTCTAATTCTCACAATTCGAGGGTCATGTTGCAGGTAGTGCAGCAAGAAGGCACTCATGTGTGTTGCGCATCCAGGAGCACCAAGTCCCTGTTGTGTTGGTGGCGAGGTAACAATCATGCTTCCTTCCTCTGTCCTCTCCCCCCAACCTCGCACAACAGAAATGTGATCAAGGTCTCCCTCATCTGATGAGTCTTCCATCAGTTCGTCCTCCACTTCTTCCTGGGCTCCTGCACCTTCCTCACTAGTTTGGCTGCTACCATGCGCCCTGGTAAAATCATCTCCCCCACCCTCACATGCCTGCCGCCTTGGTGCTGCCGACCGTCTGGACCTTGCAGATGTTAGCCCTTCCGCATACAACTCCTCCTCCTCTACTTCCTCCACCTCCTCTTGTGCCACCACCTGACTCCGAATTCTGTTTAACATGTGCTCCAGCATGTAAATCACCGGAATAGTCATGCTGATAATGGCATCGTCAGCACTAAACATCTTCGTCGCCATTTCAAAACTGTGCAGAAGGGTGCATAGGTCCCTGATCTGAGACCACTCCTCCAGCATGATTTGCCCCACCTCTGAATCTCGTTGGCCCAGGCTATACGTCAGAACGTATTGCACCAGGGCTTGTCGGTGCTGCCACAGTCGCTGCAACATGTGCAGAGTTGAATTCCACCGGGTAGGCACATCGCATTTTAGCCGGTGAAGTGGCAGGCCCAACGACTTCTGTAGAGATGTAAGTCGCTGAGCTGCGGGATGCGAACGGCGGAAGTGAGCACACAGCGACCGTGCCCTCTGCAGAAGGCCATCTAGTCTGGGATAGTGGGCTAAAAATTGCTGGACAACCAGGTTCAACACGTGAGCCATACAAGGCACGTGTGTGACATTGCCCCGGCGAAGGGCCGCACCCAGGTTTGCAGCATTGTCGCACACGGCCTTCCCTGGTTTCAGGTCCAGTGGAGACAACCATTCATGAAATTGGTTCTCCAGAGCTGACCACAACTCCTCAGCTGTGTGACTCACATTTCCCAGACATTTCAATGTAAAAACCGCCTGATGACGTTGAGCCCTACTGCCAGCATAGTAAGGAGGTGTGCAGGATCCCTTCTGCGCAGTTAGAAAGCTTGTGGCATGACCAGACAGGCTTTGGGTGCAGGTGGAAGACCGAGAGGAGGTTGAGGAGGCAGAAGCAGTGGAGGAACTTTGACATAAAGAGGATTGACGCACAACTCGTGGGGACGGCAAGACTTGGACAGCAGCCCCTTGTCCTGCTGTCACCATAGTTACCCAGTGCCCAGTCAGCGACATGTAACGCCCCTGTCCATGCCTACTCGTCCAAGTGTCTGTGGTGAAATGCACCCTGTCACACACAGAGTTTCTCAAAGAAGCGGTGATGTTGTGTGCGACATGCTGGTGGAGCGCAGGCACACCTTTCTTTGAGAAGTAGTGCCGACTGGGCATCTGGTACTGGGGCACTGCGACGGACATAAGGTCTCGAAAATCCTCTGTGTCCACCAGGCGGAAAGGCAGCATTTCTGTAGCCAAGAGCTTGCAGATGGTGAAATTCAACCTCTTAGCTTTCTCATGGCTAGGAGGAAATGGTCTTTTACTTGTCCACATCTGAGGGACCGAGGGCTGGCTATTGTGCTTAGACGGGGTTGATAAGGGTGTCCCCGGCAAACTGCCGGTCTGTGAGGAAGATGCAGGCGGACATGTTAGGTTGCCTTGATCCAAAGGTGGTGCTATCGATGTCGGACAGCGCTCAAGACCAGCTGGTGTTACCACCTCCAAAGAAAATGATGACCTGCCAATCACGCTGGCTGTTGCGGGTAAAGAGGTGGCAGGTCTGCGCCCCAAAACAGGTGTGACTGCTGTCCCCCCAGTCACAGAGGATGAAGAGGCCGCGGATGCACAAGATATGGCAGACGGTGGTTGGCCCGGCCGGCTAGGCCGCATTGTAGCACACTGAGCTTCCCACTGCAACTTATGCTTCATGTCCATGTGCCGGTTCATGCATGAAGTACTCAAACTATGTATTTTTTGGCCTCTACTTAGCTTTTGCTGACAAATGTTACAGATAACACGAGTTGGGTCATCTTTATCGATCTGAAAAAATGCCCAGGCTATGCAAGGCTTAGCACCCATGCGACCTGAAGAGCCACCACGACTTGTGGTGAGAGGCAGAGTTGTGTTTGAGGATGCAGTTGTTGACGTGCTTCCAGTACTACGTCTCTGTCCAGGAAGGCGCAACCTGACCTCGTCGTCACTAGCATCTTCCTCCACCTCCTCTGCTGACCTCATCTCTTGGCTGACTGTGGGTTGACAGTAAGTGGGATCTCCGACCTCATCATCATCACCCTGTGCGTTATCACACCCGTCGTCCTCAGAGCCAACCTGTTCCTGCCCTGACAAAAAACTAAAGTTGTCGCTCCAATCAGGTATTTGAGTCTTATCATCGTCTTCCTCATTGTCTCCACCAACAGGAGTTACAGTTTGGGAATGAGGGTCTACATTATGGTCAGAACCTTCTGCGTCTGGTCCTGGATCCGACTCATAAAGATTCTGGGCATCAGTGCAGATCATTTCCTCGTCTGGATTCACAGAAGCGCTGGAGTCGACCTCTGATTCCCAGGCTATAGTATGAGTAAACAGCTCTGCAGACTCAACCATCTGTTCTACCTCATACTCAGACGGGCAGCTGGAGATTTGGGAGCTGTGAGGAAGCAAGTGCGATTTGGGTGACACCTTTGAGGACTGGAGTATTTGTGATGTTGAAGTTGATGTGGAGGAGAGCCCACTTAAAGGAGCACTTGATATCCGTTGAAGCACCTGCTGTTTTTGTGCCTCATCTGGAATTTGTAGCGATTGGCGTGGCCGTAAGAAAGGGATCTTATCACATTGTCCGCTAAAAGAAGTAGACATTTTAGTTTGGCTGGAAGATGGTCTTTCTTCTGCACCTACCCCACGGACACAACCTTTTTTCCCCTTCCCAACACGCCTATTCCCCTTTCCACCAGCAGCAGGCCTTTTTCCACTCATTTTGGTGGTTAACTAATTCACAACTCTGGAGTTGTTTGCACAAAAAAACAATGGATGGTAACCGAGCAGAGCTGAGTGGCCAAACTGTGGTATTAGGCCAAAACTATTGGCTGGGTTAGATGCAGAAAAAAATTATTTTTAATTTGCAACCTGATGGAGGTCAGTATAGATGGACTAATAGACCAAGTCCCACACACCGCTAGAAGCCCAAATATTTTTTCAGAGCTAGATGCAGAAATTTTTTTTATTCAATTTGCAACCTGATGGAGGTCAGTATAGATGGACTATTAGACCAAGTCCCACACACTGCTAGAAGCCCAAATATTTTTTCAGAGCTAGATGCAGAAAAAAATTATTTTTAATTTGCAACCTGATGGAGGTCAGTATAGATGGACTAATAGACCAAGTCCCACACACCGCTAGAAGCCCAAATATTTTTTCAGAGCTAGATGCAGAAAATTTTTTTATTCAATTTGCAACCTGATGGAGGTCAGTATAGATGGACTAATAGACCAAGTCCCACACACTGCTAGAAGCCCAAATATTTTTTCAGAGCTAGATGCAGAAAAAAATTATTTTTAATTTGCAACCTGATGGAGGTCAGTATAGATGGACTAATAGACCAAGTCCCACACACTGCTAGAAGCCCAAATATTTTTTCAGAGCTAGATGCAGAAAAAAATTATTTTTAATTTGCAACCTGATGGAGGTCAGTATAGATGGACTAATAGACCAAGTCCCACACACCGCTAGAAGCCCAAATATTTTTTCAGAGCTAGATGCAGAAAAAAATTATATTCAATTTGCAACCTGCTGGAGGTCAGTATAGAAGGACTAATAGACCAAGTCCCACACACTGCTAGAAGCCCAAATATTTTTTCAGAGCTAAATGAAGAAAAAAATTATTTTTAATTTGCAACCTGATGGAGGTCAGTATAGATGGACTAATAGAACAAGTCCCACACACTGCTAGAAGCCCAAATATTTTTTCAGAGCTAGATGCAGAAAAAAATTATTTTTAATTTGCAACCTGATGGAGGTCAGTATAGATGGACTAATAGAACAAGTCCCACACGCTGCTAGAAGCCCAAATATTTTTTCAGAGATAAATGAAGAAAAAAATTATTTTTAATTTGCAACCTGATGGAGGTCAGTATAGATGGACTAATAGACCAAGTCCCACACACTGCTAGAAGCCCAAATATTTTTTCAGAGCTAGATGCAGAAAAAAATTATTTTTAATTTGCAACCTGATGGAGGTCAGTATAGATGGACTAATAGACCAAGTCCCACACACCGCTAGAAGCCCAAATATTTTTTCAGAGCTAGATGCAGAAAAAAATTATATTCAATTTGCAACCTGCTGGAGGTCAGTATAGAAGGACTAATAGAACAAGTCCCACACACTGCTAGAAGCCCAAATATTTTTTCAGAGCTAAATGAAGAAAAAAATTATTTTTAATTTGCAACCTGATGGAGGTCAGTATAGATGGACTAATAGACCAAGTCCCACACACTGCTAGAAGCCCAAATATTTTTTCAGAGCTAGATGCAGAAAAAAATTATTTTTAATTTGCAACCTGATGGAGGTCAGTATAGATGGACTAATAGACCAAGTCCCACACACCGCTAGAAGCCCAAATATTTTTTCAGAGCTAGATGCAGAAAAAAATTATATTCAATTTGCAACCTGCTGGAGGTCAGTATAGAAGGACTAATAGACCAAGTCCCACACACTGCTAGAAGCCCAAATATTTTTTCAGAGCTAAATGAAGAAAAAAATTATTTTTAATTTGCAACCTGATGGAGGTCAGTATAGATGGACTAATAGAACAAGTCCCACACACTGCTAGAAGCCCAAATATTTTTTCAGAGCTAGATGCAGAAAAAAATTATTTTTAATTTGCAACCTGATGGAGGTCAGTATAGATGGACTAATAGAACAAGTCCCACACGCTGCTAGAAGCCCAAATATTTTTTCAGAGATAAATGAAGAAAAAAATTATTTTTAATTTGCAACCTGATGGAGGTCAGTATAGATGGACTAATAGACCAAGTCCCACACACTGCTAGAAGCCCAAATATTTTTTCAGAGCTAGATGCAGAAAAAAATTATTTTTAATTTGCAACCTGATGGAGGTCAGTATAGATGGACTAATAGACCAAGTCCCACACACCGCTAGAAGCCCAAATATTTTTTCAGAGCTAGATGCAGAAAAAAATTATATTCAATTTGCAACCTGCTGGAGGTCAGTATAGAAGGACTAATAGAACAAGTCCCACACACTGCTAGAAGCCCAAATATTTTTTCAGAGCTAAATGAAGAAAAAAATTATTTTTAATTTGCAACCTGATGGAGGTCAGTATAGATGGACTAATAGACCAAGTCCCACACACTGCTAGAAGCCCAAATATTTTTTCAGAGCTAGATGCAGAAAAAAATTATATTCAGTTTGCAACCTGATGGAGGTCAGTATAGATGGACTAATAGAATGATGCTATGCCCAAAAGATTTTACTTCACTAGGTGCAGTAAAAAAATTGGTATTCTATACACAGGTGGTATATCTTGCAACACAGATAGGCTACTCCACTGACTAACACACTCTGCAATAGGCCAAAAAGGATTAGCTTTGCTAGATTCAGCCAAATGCTGTGAAAAAAACTTGCACAGCACTGGCACAGACCTGCCTTGCAAAAACTGATAGGAACTGATGTAACCTAGTCCTGAAAAGGACTCCAATTACAATTAGTCTTTACTCCCACAATCTATCTATTTAAGAGCACAGACCTGCTTGATAAAAGTCGTAGGAAATGCTGTAACCTAGTCCTTAAAAGGACTGCAATCACAACTATTCCCTACTCCCAAGCTATCTGTATATTTGTGCGAAAATTGGCTTGAAATTAACAAGGTATAGCGCACACAGCAACAGCTGATAGGCTGACAGATTGCACCTCCCCACTGCAAATGCGGGAAAGAGAAAAAAAAATGGAGATCTTCATTGTTCCTGCAGAGATCCATCCCCTGCCCCTCCCCCCGCCCCGCTGTACACTCAAACTGCGTATTAACATTAATTTTCATCATTACTGAGAAAAAATCCAGTTATGATTTTGGTGCACGAACAGTTATCGAACATAACCTCGAACAGCCGAATTTTTCTCAAATTGTTCGTGTTCGCCGAACGGCTCGAACACCGCCCAAAACAGCTCGAATTTGAGATTGGCGAACAGTTCGAGTAGAACAACGCTCATCTCTAGTGGTTAGCACTGAAGTCTTGCAGCACTGGGATCCTGGGTTCAAATCCCAGCAAGGACAACATCTGCAAGAAATTTGTATATTCTCCCCATGTTTGCATGTGTTTCCTCCTCAGTAAAAATAGAGTGTCCTGGAATCTTCCCACACACTTTTCTTAGGCAGGACTGCTTCTCGGCAGGGTTGGACAGTCCCACCAGAGAATTCTCTGGTGTGCCTTGGCTTCTACCTCAGGAGAGTTCATGATAGCGCTAACTTTGCAGCTGCTATGGGGCTCTTGAGCGGGTGAGAAAGGTTAGCCCTCAGAAACAAATCCTCTGGTGGGCACAATGTTTTTCAATCTGAAACAGCTTCTCAGTGGGAGTTGTATTTCACCACAGCCATATTCTTTAGCTCTGTGAAAGGACTGGCATATAGGGAAACCTTATCTACCTCGGTTGTCATTTCTCCGTCACCAGGTTCCGCCCATTGTAACACACGACCATGCCTGGCTGTATGTTCAGCGGTGAGAGCCACAGATGAAGCTGCTGTGTTACAGCTTTCAACAACTATGCAGCGCTGGGCGGTTTGTCAATTAAGCATTAAGCATGTTATCTTCAGCACAGCCTGTTGCTGTTTGGCCAAGGCAGTGCTGCAGTGCTGTCAGCTTGTGACTGATGTGGTCATTTCGGAGATGGAGGAGGAGGTGCATGAGCTGAACAATGTGATTACATTGAGGTTAAATTGGTGATGCTGTTTTTTATACTAAAGAAAGATCCTATTGTTATGTTTTTTTATGTTATTTTTTATGACAAATGCATTCACCGGGAAATGTCATTTTAACATTTTACAACCTCATCTGGCAATGTGGTGTCATCAGACACATCCTGTTTTATTTATGATGGAGGGACTCTGAAAGTCATAAAGCCTATTTTTATAGGAACATCAGACGGCGCTTATGTAGCACCCTGAGGATTCGGCTGCTACAGGGGTATTGCACCTCAAACCAGAGGTGTGATATTCCACTCCCGGGTAAGGATGGAGTGTGGAACTGAGCTCGGTAGGCTGCATGCACTACACACATCCCATTTCCGAGGAGCAGACCGACGGTACTCCCACTTAGAAATGTGCAGGTACGACCGAGTCTGTTCCTGGCTGGAGTGGGAGGGGGGTGGTACATCCCAAGTAGTGTAGGGGCAGATAGGGGGAGCAGCCTGGGTAAAGATAGGAGCTCATTGGGTGCTGGTCACCTGAGCTCACACATAGAGGGTGTATATAAGGTGGGCACCATCAGAGAACAGGGTCAGTCAGTCAGTCTTTGCAGAGGAGGAGAGCAGAGAGCAGAGAAGCCCCAGAGAGAGAGAGAGAGGAGAAAGCAAGAAAGACCCAGAGGGGGAAACAGAAAAGGAACTCTGAGAACCCAAAGTCCATCAGCGGGTGAAGAGTTGGCATCAGGGTACCGGAACCCAAGCTGGTGGGGGCAAAAACACACCCTAGCCAGAGACCGGAGGCCGTGGGCAGCGTCTGCCACGGCCACCCACCACATCCACCCCGAAGGCATACCACGTGGAGGGTCAGGGAACCCAAGGCCAAGGGTCTCCCAACAGAAGGCCCGAGGGAGCTGGACCTGGGTGGATCAATAGTGGGGACGGCCAGAGAAAGGACAGAAGGAGAGCTCAGGGTCACGCTCCGGACTCGCTTGGGGGTTGGCTGGATCCAGGACCTGGTGGATGCAGCACGGCTCGGGAGGTCACTTGAAGCTGGAGTGACCGGAACATCAGCAGTGAGTAAATACCCTAAACTGCACAACCCGACTCTGTCTTCCTTTAACATCTATGCTGCACCACCACAACCCCCATCCTCTGCACCTGACCCCCTGAGGCTATACCCCACCCGTTGGGGGTTATACCACCAAAAGCTGCACCTACACCATCAGCCTCAGCGGACCCTGCTGCAGCGGCGGCCATAGTGACCGCAATACAACGGGTGGCGTAGTCGACAATAAAGAACTTAATAACATCTGTAGGACTGCCACATACAACTGAGTTTGACACCTTGGGCACGGACCGGGTCACCGCCACTCGGAAGACTACAACTCCCATCTGATCCGGCTCCGGATATTCCCCCTAAAGAATATGGCCCAGGGGGCGCGTCACTTACTATTCTTAAAAGGCCAGCAGTCGGCCCTAGCTATTGTTAGAGAGCCATCAGAGGGCTATGCTTTGTTGTTCCCATTATTAACAAGTGGGTCTCCTATACTGTTATTGCGCATCCAGTGACTGCAAGGGTTGTCAAAAATTTGGATGCAACCTAATACCCCTTTGAAGAGACATAGAGGAGGTTCTCAGTAAAAAAAATGTTCCCATTATAAAGGAGCGGGTCTTCTATAGTGGTAATGCCCATGCTGTGACCGCAAGGGTGGCCAAAATTTTTGAAAAAAAACACTAACAATTTAAAGACACAAAGAGCAGGGCCACAGTAACAAGATACGACATGCTCCCATTTGAAAGGACAGGGTCTGCTATACAGTTATAGGGTATGCAGTGAATCCAACGGCTGACAAATTTTAGGAAAAACCCCACTAAGAATTTAAGGACACACAGAGCAGGGCCACAGTAACAAGGTACGACATGTTCCCATTAGAAAGGAGAGGGTCTGCTATACAGTTATAGGGTATGCAGTGAGTCCACCGGCTGACCAAGTTTAGGAAAAAGCCCACTAAGAATTTAAAGACACATAGACCAGGCCACAGTAATGACAAATTCCCATTAGAAAGGAGAGAGTCTCCCATAGTGTTGGACTATGCAGTGACTGCAAGGGCTGCCAAAAATTTGGAGGCACTTCAATGGCCCTTGGAAGAGACGTGGAGGAGCGCATCATAAAAATTTTTTACCATTAGAAAGGAGCGGGCCTCCTATACTTGTAATGCCATGCACTAAGTGTATGGGCTGACAAACATTTACTCCTGGGGGGTATACATGAACATACTGTATAAAAAATTTTTTTTACGGGCATCATAAAAATGTAGCGCCCCGAGGGCTCGGCCGTTACAGGGGTATTGCACCTCTGCCAGAGGTGTGATATTCCACTCCCGGGTAAGGATGGAGTATGGACCAGGGTTCAGTTAGCTGCATACAGCACACTCACCCCATTTCCGAGGGACAGCTCAACGGTGCTCCCATTAGACAGAAATGCAGGCACGACAGACCATGTCCCTGGCTGGAGTGGGGAGGGGGTAGGAATACCCAGTGATGTAGGAGCAGATAGGGGTTGGTTCCTGAGCGTAGATAGGAGCCCATTGTTTGCTGGTCACCTGGGCTCATGTTCTAGAGGGAGGTATAAAAGGTGGGCACCATCTTAGAACAGTGTTCAGTCAGAGAGAAGAAGTGACAGAGTGGAGGCCTCTGCAAGTGGCTCTGCTCCGTAGGCGGCCCTAGCCTCTGAGGCCCAGCCAGCACAGAGAGAAGAAGAGAAGTTCAGTGAGTGGAGTAAGAGAAGGAGTTCAGCCAGAGAGGGCTGACAGGGAGCTGTGGCTCAGTCTGGGCCCAGTTCCACGAGGCAGGCCTAGGGTGAAGGCCAGGAACAGAAAGGAACAAGAACAGAAAGGAACAAGAACAGAAAGGAACAGAAGAGAAAGAGAAAGAGAGAAACAGAAGGGCTCAGGAACAAGACGGCAGAAGGGACCCTAAGAACCCACGAGAATACAGGGTGAAGGGTCAGGCAGATTAAGGATACCGGATCCCAAGTTGGCGGAGGAGAAACAGCCCTCAGCCAAAGACCGGAGGTCGTGATCATTTATTGGTGAGACACCTCATCAAACCTGCTAGAAAGGCACCATATAGGACAGCGGGGAACGGGAACCACGTTTACCCGCACAAGTCCGCGGCAGCTGAACAAAAGTGGGTCACTGGTGAGGCAGGCCAGAGAAAGGATTGAAGGGGTCCTGTGCCATGCTCCTGAACTGCCTGGGGTTGACCGAGCCCCTCACCTGGTGGACGCAGCATGGCTCGGGCGGTCATTGCTGACAGAAGTGACCCGGAGTACATGAACTGTGAGTAAAAGACATTGGACTGCAGTACGATGTCTGTGTACTCTTTCGCTCCTCCAGCACTAACGGCACTGGGACTCTCTGCACCATCACCCCCACCATCCACTACACTGCCCTGGTGCTGCACTCTTCCCGTGGGGAGTCACACTACCTCAGCTGCATACATCATCAGCCCCAGCGGTCTGCCTTGCAGCGGCGGTTCATAATAACCGCAATCCACGGGTGGCGTAGTCGGACATCACTTAGGACTGCTAAAGGACTACCACTGGTCTGACCACCCTGAGCCACGGAACCGGGTCGCCACTAGTACCCCCACCGTCTCCCTATTGCCCGGCTCCGAGTGCCCCACGGCCCAGGGGCGAGTCAAACACCCTTTAAAAAAATTATGTGGGTGTTGCATCATGGACCACGGTCACCCTGGTGATATGGTGGTGGAGGATGAGGAGAAGGAGGAGGACAAGAGCAAATAGCCAAAATCAGGAAGCGTATACCCATGTGTGGGTGTGAAAAGGTGCATGGGAATACACCTCCCAAGAAAAGACACTGGATTTGAGTTTATGTTACGCTGCTATCATTCGGTGGTGTTGAGAAGTCTGGCCCAATCCAGCCCTTGTTCATTTTTATAAGAGTCAGCCTGTCAGCATTTTCAGTTGACAGGAGGATGCGCTTATCAGTTATAATTCCACCACCGGCACTAAAAACCCGATCTGATAAAACGATGGCGGCAGGGCAGGCCAGGACCTCCAAGGCATAGAGAGCCAGTTCATTCCACATATCTAGCTTGGATACCCAATATTTATAAGGCACAGAGGAATCACGGAGGACATTGGTACGGTACGGCAAGGTACTCCCTCAGCATCTTCCCAAACTTTGCACTCCTTGTGAGAGTACCCTGCGCCTCAGGGCCTGTGCGATGGGAGGGTCTGAGAAAACTCTCCCAGAACTTTGACAGTGTTCCCCTGCCTCTGCTGGATTGAAGTTGTGTCTCTCTAGCCTGTACTCCTTGGTTGTTGAACGAAGTGTGCCCTCTGCCTCCAGCGTTTTCAGATGGGAATTTTTTTAATAGTTCCGCAACAAGGGCCTTCTGGTACTGCCTCATTTTTGTACACCTGTCCGCCTCAGGAATAAGAGATATAAAGTTCTCCTTGTAGAGTGGGTCTAGAAGTGTCACCAACCAGTAATGACCTAAAATTTTGAGAATGCGAGGGTCATGGGAAAGGCAGCATAACATAAACTCAGCCATGCGTGCCAGAATACTAACAGGCAAGACTTCCGTGTCCTCACCAAGAGGATGACTGACCATGCTCTCCTCCTACTCCTCTCTGTCCTCTGGCCATCCACGCTGAACAGACGGTATGACAGCTGTGCAGATAGCACCATCTATAGTGCATGAAGCTAGTTCCTGTCCTTCCTCCTCCTCCTCTTCCTCATTGTCACCCAATCCACGTTGGGATGAGATGAGGCTTGGCTGTGTGTAATCACCCTGTATGGTTAATTGCTCCATCTTATCGTGCTCCGCCTGCAATGCATCATCTTTGATTGTGAGCAGAGAGTGTTTCAGAAGACAGAGAAGCGGGATGGTGAGGCTAATTATGGCATCATCGCCGCTCACCATCTTGGTGGAGTCCTCAAAGTTTTGGAGGATGGTACATATGTCTGACATCCACGTCCACTACTGAGGTCTTATGTGTGGAGTCTGAACTGAATACCGATAGCCTTTTTGATGTTGGTACTCAACAACTGCCATCTTCTGCTCACAAATCCTTCCCAACATCAGCAATGTAGAGTTCCAACGTGTGGGGACATCACACACCAGTCTGTGAGCCAGAAGCTGCAAACGCTGCTGAAATACTGCAAGGGCGGCGGAAGCTGTAGCTGACTTTCTAAAATGGGCACACAGGCGGCATACTTTAACAAGAAGATCCGGCAGCTCCGGGTAGGATTTGAGTAACCGCTGAACAACGAGGTTAAGCACATGGGCCAGGCATGGTACGTGTGTGAGCTCGCCTCGCCTCAGAGCCGCCACCAGGTTCCGGCCATTGTCACACACGACCATGCCTGGCTGTAGGTTCAGCGGTTTGAGCCACAGATCTGCCTGCTCTTTCAGAGCTGTCCATAACTCTTCAGCATTGTGTGTTTTTTCACCTAAGCATATTAGCTTCAGCACAGCCTGTTGCCGCTTGGCCGAGGCAGTGCTGCAGTGCTTTCAGCTTGTGACTGATGTGGTCATTTTGGAGATGGAGGCTGAGGAGGAGGAGGCTGAGGAGCATGAGGTTCAGGAGCTGTAGATCGTGGGGGCAACCCTGATTGACCTAGGGCCTGCAATCCTTGGCGTCGGGAGGACGTGTTCCGTCCCAAGGTCCGACTGGGTCCCGGCTTCCACTTTGTTAACCCAGAGTGCCATTAGCGAGATGTACCGTCCCTGCCCACAAGCACTTGTCCACGTGTCCGTGGTTAGGTGGACTTTACCGGTAACTGCGTTGTTGAGGGCACGGCTAATGTTTTGGGACACGTGCTTGTGTAATGTGGGGACGGCACACTGGGAGAAATAATGGCGGCTGGGGACCGAGTACCGAGGGACGGCCGCCGCCATCAGGTTGCGGAATGCTTCTGTCTCCACAAGCCTAAAAGGCAACATTTCGAGCCAAGCAGTCGTGAATTGTGAGAATTTAGTAGTGTGGCCTATGGGACGTTGGCTGCATATTTGCGCTTGCATTCCAAGGACTGGAGTATGAATAACTGAACGCTGCGCTGGGACAAGGACATGGACGTGCTTCCTGATGCTGTTACTTGAGAGTGTGCAATGACAGGTGCAGGGCTGGAGGCATCTTTGCATGCACTATGGACAGGGGATTGACTTGCATGCACAACAGCAGAAGAAGCAATGGTGCCACCTGTAGACACTGTTCCTGGACCCTGGTGTTCGGCCCACAAAGTCGAGTGCTTTGCTGCCATGTGCCTGATCATGCTGGTGGTGGTCAGGCTGGTCGTTTTGCCACCCCTGCTGATGCTGGTCTGGCTCGTGATGCAAATGGCCTTTTTGGAGTTATCGGCAGAGTCTTTAAAAAACAACTAGACTCGGGAAGACCTAACAGTTGTAGTGGCAACTTCCTTCGTGTTGGTGTTACGGGAAACGGTAGCCTGCCTTCTGTCTGTGGCCACCACACTGCTTCTTCCTGCCTGTTGGGGTGCTCTGCCTCCCTCCCCCTGTGTGCTGCTGTCCTTGCTCTGCATGTCCTCCTGCCAGGTTGGGTCAGTTACTATATCATCCACCACCTCGTCTCCCACTTCTGCACCCTGGTACTATTCCTGACTTTCTGCCAATTGTGTCTCATCATCGTCCACCTCTTGTGACAGTTTCCTACCGTCGCCTTCGTGTGACCGTGGCTGCTCAAATATTTGGGCATCGCTACACGTGATCTCCTCTTGCCCCGCTTCAAGTGGACCGGGCGAGAGGCCCGAATCTATAAATGGAAAAGTGAACAGCTCTTCAGATTGTCCAAGTGTGGGATCAGTTGTCTCTGGGTACTCGGCATGGTGGGAGGAAGGAGGATTAGGGTGAGGAATATGAGGTCCAGACTCATGGCTACTGAGACTTGACCGTGTGGAAGACAGGGTGGTGGTGGTGGTGGCTAAGTGACTGGAATCATTATCCGCTATCCAACCAACAACCTTTTGACACTGATCTGGGTTCAATAGTGGTGTGCTGCGGTCCCCTAGAAATTGGGACAGGAAGGTCAGGCGAGAAGATGTGGGTGTTTGTTGTGGCACAATTTCGGCTTGCCCACGGTCTTGTCCTCGGCCTCTGCCTGCACCATTACCATCACGTCCAGTTCCACGTCCCTTGCCATGTGCCTTGCCCATTTTAAATGGAGGATAGTATCTTCCACGCTCACTACAAATGACTGAGTTTGAAGCGAAGTTATATGTGATCGGTGTGATGGAGAAAACAGAGTTTTAAATACCTGGCCTGTAAGTAAGTAGTGTGAACAGCAAACTGCTGTGAATTGCTTCACTGACACACTGAAAAAATGGAGGCCAGAAATGGCAGTATTTTCTGACAACGTATATGTGATCCGTGTGACAGAGAAAACACAGTTTTAAATAGCTGGATTTCTAGCGCTCTAATATGGAAAGGACCTGGCTGTATTCTGCAGTGCCAACAAGCAAATGGCGCAGAAAAACAGTGTTCTCTGGATTGCTTTATAAGCAAATAATGAGGATTAAGATCCAAAGAAAAGTATTCCTCGCCCCTGAGACCTGGGCCTTTGTATAGAAATATCTAACAGCAGCAGAAGGCAGAATTGGAATGGAGCCTCTTGTGCTATATGCACTGCAGTCTGCTATATACACTGCCTGCCTGCCTATATACACTGCCTGCCTGATATCTCTGCAGATGGATTAGTCCTCAGAAGGACTGTTTGTTGAGATGGATATGTGTAATGTGCGGTTTTTCTCACTACACTACCTAATGCACGATCAAATCTCTCCCTAACGCAGCAGCAGCTCTCCCTACACTGTCTGATCCGGAGTGACTGTGATGAGCATGGCGGCGCCAGGTCAGATATACACCTGATGACGCTGTGCGGCCAGCCAATCACTGTAATGCCCACAACCAACATGGCTATGGCATTACAGTGCATGGCAGGCAATCCCTGCATGTTCATTGGCTCTGTAAAGAGCGGCAAACATGCAGGGAGGGGACCCGACTTCCCGCCCGACCAACCCGGAAATACTCGGTGAGCGCAGAGCATCTCGAGCAGTGAGATACTCAGGCGAGCACCGAGCAGTAGCGAGCATGCTCGCTCATCACTAGTTGTCATTAAGATTTAAAAAGAGAAAACACAGAAATGTGACAGTAAATGGCTTCCCACAACCAATAACCATGAGTGGAGAAAAAGTGTTTTTGTTATCATTCATTTTCTCTGAAACAAGGCCAAGAAAGGAAAAATTCTGCCGGGGTATGTAAACTTTTGAGCAGAACTGTATATGCGCCAGCCCCAGTGTCTCCTATTCTATATACTCCAGCTTCTTCTGTGATGTATATGCTCTAGCCCCAATGTATCCCGTGATGAATATACGCCAGCCCCAGTGTCTCCTATTCTATATACTCCAGCTCCAGTGTCTCCTATTCTATATACTCCAGCTCCAGTGTCTTCTGTGACGTAGCTAATGTAGCCCTAATGTCTCTTATGCAGAGGCGTCGCATGATAAAGCAGTGGGACACAAGCTCCCTGCCCTATCACTATCTCTTTCATATGCCACAGATCGCCATAGGCCTGCGGTTAACGAGATGTCAGTGTGACACCCCAGGGGTCTGGTTGCCACAGTGATAGAGATATTACATCTGAGAGCAGGTGGGAGGTCTCTTGGTCAGGGATCCTATGCATGCCACACCTCCTGCCCAGTCCTGGGAGGGGAAGAACTTCCCCTATATAAACCTAGGGCTGAGGCAGGGTTAGTGAGTAGAGAAGAAGTAGAGACAGAGAAAAGAAGCAAATATAGGAAGAAACAACAGGAGCTCTGTGGGAGCAGTGTTACAAAGAGTCAGGGGCTGGCAGCTGCAGAGCTCGCCCTGACTGAGAAGATTTCTTACCGGACCCGGAGTCCGAGGCTGTGGGGACTAACTCCTACCCAGCAGCAGAATCCGTCAGGCAGGGGATTTCAGGTCCTCTGGCCAAGAAACCCGAAGGCACGGTCACACGCATGGGACCAGCACCGCCGTCGTGGAGCGGAAGCTACTAGAAGGCCCCGAGTCACCGGCCATACGGGTGAGCACCACACGGTACACTCAGGTACGTGGGCTACTTATACTCGCTTCTAGCAAGGTAGCCAGAAGAGTACAGTCAGTTTGGGAGGCCTACAACTCCGCCTGGCCAGGGGAGATCCCATCTGCTCAAGGACTGACCAGGCCCCAATCGCTAGCCAGTACTCCGGGAGGGTCTATCTTTGTCACCAGTAAAGACCCTGAACTACACCGCATCGTCTCTGAGTGGTTCCTGCTACCCCCATCATCCACGTCGGCTGCCCTGAGGCCATACCCCTCCCGTTGGGGGTTATACCATCTACGCTGCACTATCCTACCACCGGCCTCAGCGGTCTGCCCTGCAGCGGCAGCTCCATAGCTGCATTCAACGGGTGGCGTAGTCGTCCTACATCTACCGCTGATACAGCGCCACTTAGTCTGACTCCCTGGGCACGGACCGGGTCACCGCCACGAGACTACAACCCTCAACAGATCCGGCTCCGGGTAAGCTCCCGCATGCGCAACGCAGCGCGACACAGGCCCAGGGGCGCGTCATCAGCATACTCACGCAGGTGGCTCGGTGACATCATTGCATCGCTCTGCTCTGCAGTCCCGCCATGGAAGAGGAGACTGAGGCCGTGATGTAGGGAATCAGGATTAAGTGAGAATAAACTTTATTTTCTTAAATGATCGGGCAGTGGAGCCATCCTACTATATATCTGGAGTAGTGGGTCCATCATACTACATATGGAGTAGTGGGGCCATTATACTATATGTATGTGGGGCAGTGGGACCATCATAGTATACACAGGTGCATCTCACTAAATTAGAATATCTTCAAAAAGTTAATTTATTCCAGTTCTTCAATACTGTTTCAGTATGCTCCACAATCATGAGGAAGACTGCTGACTTGACAGATGTCCAGAAGGCAGTCATTGACACACTCCACAAGGTCCTAGAGTTCCAATTTTCATTTGGAAATCAAGGTCCCAGAGTCTGGAGGAAGAGTGGAGAGTCCACAATCCAAGCTGCTTAAGGTCTAGTGTGAAGGCTCCACAATCAGTGATGGTTTGGGGGGCCATGTCATCTGCTGGTGTAGGTCCACTGTGTTTTATCAAGACCAAAGTCAGCACAGCCGTCTACCAGGACATTTTACAGCACTTCATGCTTCCCTCTGCCGACAAGCTTTTTGGAGATGGAAATGTCATTCTCCAGCAGGACTTGGCCCCTGTCCACACGGCCAAAAGTACCAATACCTGGTTTACACACAACAGTATCACTGTGCTTGATTGGCAGCAAACTCGCCTGACCTTAACCCCATAGAGAATCTATTATAGAGAATCTAGGGGGTATTGTCAAGAGAAAGATGAGAGACACCAGACCCAACAATGCAGATGAGCTGAAAGACAGCTTTTTGTATTGAAGAACTGAAATAAATTAACTTTTTGATGCTATTCTAATTTAGTGAGATGCACCTGTATATGGAGCAGTGGGACCATCATGCTATATATATGGAGGAGTGGGGGCATCATACTAAATATAGAGCAGTGTGTGTGTGTCACCCCAGGCCTGGATGCCACAAACAATAATCTGTTTCTGAAAGCAGGAGGGAGGTCCCCTGGTTAGGGACAATTAGCATACAGCACCTCCTGTCCCAGGCCAGCAGGGGGAGCTGGCTGCCCCTATAAAAGCTGGAACTGGGGGCAGGGTTAGAGAGAACTGGAAGACCTAGCTCAGGAGTGAGACTAGTCCCAGAGAAGGAGGGACAGTTCAGCTGTAGCTGAGGAGTCCGTGAGGCAGAGGAGAAACTGCAAGCCAGGGAGAGAGGCGACGAGAGCCGGTCCTGGCAGAGAACCAATCTACCGGACATTGGGGTCCGAGGCTGTCAGGGTTACAAGCCCAGCAGCAGAGAACCAACCTGCGAGGGATTTCAGGTCCCTTGGCCTAAGAAGCCTGGAGGCTCCGCCACACAGAGGGACCTGTACATTGAGGAGCAAGCAACAGGTACCCAAGGCCTGAGTCGCAAGCCATACAGGAGAGAAGTACACGGCCAGCTCAGGGACGTGGGCTATTACACCATGAAAAGGGGGATAGTCAGAAAGAGCATAGAGAGAACGGTAGGCCTACACACTCACCCTGACCAGTGGGGCTCGCCCGAATGCTCTCAGACACCCAGTGTTAGAACCTTGCTGTTAGGTTTTTTTTCCTTTGCTGGTCACATGACCTTGTTGGCCTATTTAATCCTGCTCCGCCCTTCTGGCTTTGCTGGACTTCATTGTATATCTACTTTCTAGCTAGCCTGTGCTCTGTATCTAACTCTGTTAGTTTGCTTGGTCTACGGACCTCTAGGTTCTATCTATTTTGTTTGTTCGTCTGTCTGCTGCTATTTCTGTTAGGAGGTGTCCCATTTTCCTCCCAGTCCTTAGTACTTGTAGGGATTCCCTCCCCAAATCTATAGGTCTCCGTACAGACTAGATTAGGACTTTAGCAGGTCTGATCGCAGGATCAGGTTCCCTGTTACATCGTAGGGATTCAGCTGAGTCTTATAGTAGGGACAGATCTCCTCTCTTTCCTTAGCTTTGGTAGCAGAACATAACAGTAAGTCCAGCCTGTAAATTCTCTAAGGAAAGATTTTTTTTTTTGTTCCATCATGGTGTCGGTTCAGGATTTGGCTAAACACCTGCAGGGACTCTCTCTGGAAGTGGCCGAGCTCCGTCAGCACGTGAGTAACTGTCCTGGAGCATATTTCTTGGAGCCTAAGGTATGTTTGCCGGATTTATTTTTTGGTGAACATCGAGAATTTTTTTCATTTAAAAATGCTTGCTTATTGTATTTTCGTTTGAGACCCAAGTCCTCTGGGGATGAATCCCAGCGCGTAGGGTTCATAATGTCACTTTTGCGCAAAGAGCCTCAGGAGTGGGCCTTTTCTTTGCAACCTAGTGATACATGCTTCAGATCAGTGGATAGTTTTTTTTCTGCTTTAGGACTATTATATGATGATCCTGACCGTGTGGCATCAGCTGAGACTGAGTTGAGACGTTTAAAACAAGGATCAGGTAATATGGAAAAATATTGTACACATTTTTGTCGTTGGTCCACTCAAACAGGGTGGAACGATTCTGCTCTGAAAAGTCTATTTCTTGCTGGGCTCAGTGAAAAGGTTAAAGACCTGCTAATTGCTTATCCTACACCTGAGGATTTGCAACAGGCTATGCAATTAGCTATACGGGTGGACAGAAGACTGCGTGCTAGGGTTAATGAGAGCAAATCCTCTGCTATGTCAGTTTCTGGTTATGATAATGTGTGTACTAACAGTGGTGAACCGATGGAGATTGGATCGGTGGCACCTCGCTCTCAAGAAAAACACCGTCGTTTTTCAGAAGGCTTGTGTTTCTATTGTGGAAAATCTGGTCATTTGATTAAAGGCTGTGAGCTTCGTATGAAGAAAGAAAAAAAAATGGTCAGTCACGCCCGTATTGCCTGTTTAAATTCCAAGGGTATATTTTTAGCTGCTTCCACGATTGCTCAGGAAAAATTAATGGAATTTCGGGTGTTTGTTGATTGCGGGTCTACACTGAATGTTATTGATGGGGGATTCGTGGAAAAACTCAATTTAAAACCTGAACCTTTATCATCCCCCATTGCTGTGGTTTCTGTGGATGGCTCCCCTTTGAAGAATATTACTCTCAAGGTCAGTGAATTTCCTCTCACTATTAATGGTGTTCACCATGAGAAATTGGATTTGGTAGTGTTGAATAACTTGCCTTCTCCAGTAATATTGGGTTTGCCCTGGTTAAAATTTCACAATCCTGTACTGGATTGGTCTACCAGTGAAATTAAATCCTGGAGCCATAAATGTTATGACAAGTGTTGTAACGGGCGTATTGCAGCTTTGGATAGGGGAGAATTGCCTGTTCCTATTCAGGATTTTTGGAGAGTTTTTTCTGAGAAAGAATCGCAGGTTTTGCCTCCCCATAGAGACTATGATTGTTCTATTGAATTTGTCCCTGGAGCGACTCTTCCTAAAAGTCGTTTATTTAACCTTACTATTCCTGAGAGGAAGGCTTTGGAGGAATACATACAGACAAGTTTGGCCGCCGGTCACATTAGGCCCTCTAAGTCTCCTGTGGCGGTTGGATTTTTTTTTGTAAAAAAAAAGGACGGCGGTTTACGTCCTTGTCTGGATTTTCGTGAGATTAACAAAATTACGGTACGCAATCCTTACCCACTGCCATTGATTCCTGATCTGTTTAACCAGTTATTGGGGGCCAAGTGGTTCTCTAAAATTGACCTTAAGGGGGCATACAATCTGTTGCGCATGAAGGAGGGTGATGAATGGAAGACTGCTTTTAACACTCCTGTGGGTCATTTTGAGAATCTGGTTATGCCTTTTGGTCTTACTAATGCTCCTGCATTTTTTCAGAATCTGATTAATGACATCCTTAGACCTTTGATCGGTAAAAATGTGGTTGTGTATTTGGATGACATTTTGATTTATTCGCCAGATCTGGAGTCTCATTGGCGGAGCGTGCGTGAGGTATTACAGTTATTAATGGACAATTCGCTTTTTGCTAAGCTGGAGAAATGTGAGTTCGCTGTACAGAGAATTAGTTTTTTGGGCTACATTATCTCCAGCAAAGGTTTTGAGATGGATCCGGTTAAGGTTCAGGCTGTGCAGGAATGGCCTAGGCCTATTGGTTTGAAATCAATACAGAGGTTTTTGGGTTTCGCCAATTACTATAGAAAATTCATAAATTTTTCTAGTATTGTCAAACCTCTGACTGATCTCACCAGGAAAGGTGCTGATGCGGTTCAGTGGTCTTCTGAGGCCATTGAAGCTTTTGTGTATCTCAAGGAGAGGTTCACCTCTGCTCCCATCCTTATGCAGCCTGATGTTACTAGGCCGTTTTTGGTTGAGGTTGATGCTTCCTCTGTGGGGGTTGGCGCAGTATTGTCTCAGGATAACGGGGATGGATTACATCCCTGTGCATTTTTTTCAAAAAAATTTTCGGAGACTGAATTGAATTACGATATTGGTAATCGGGAATTATTGGCTATTAAACTCGCATTTGAACACTGGCGCCACTTCTTGGAAGGTGCGGAATTTCCCGTTCAGGTTCTTACGGATCATAAAAATCTGATATATCTTGACGCTGCCAAGCGCCTGAATGCCCGTCAGGCTAGGTGGGCACTGTTTTTCTCGCGGTTTAATTTCTCCGTTACTTACATCCCTGGTACTAAGAATGTTAAGGCGGATGCCTTGTCTCGCAGTTTTTCTCCCATAGTCGGTGCTGAGAAAGAGGAAAACATTTTACAAGAAGGTGTTGTGATAGCTGCTTTAGACTCCGTTTTGGAAGATGAGATTCTTAAAGCTCAGGAGAATGCCCCATCTAACACTCCTCATGGGAGGTTGTTTGTGCCTGGGACCTTTAGGAGAGATTTGTTTGTTGAGTGTCACGAATCTCGGTTGGCAGGTCATCCCGGAATCTCTGAGACCAAGAGACTGGTGGGTCGCAGTTTTTGGTGGCCTGGATGGCAGAAGGAAGTCATTAAGTGGGTGCGCCAATGTACTATATGTGCTAGATCTAAGTCCTCACATACTCCTGCTGCGGGGTTGCTTTGTCCTTTGGAGGTCCCCAGTGCTCCTTGGACACATTTGGCTATGGACTTTATAACTGACCTTCCCCCCTCTGAGGGTTTTACTGTCATCTGGGTGGTCGTGGACCGTTTTAGCAAGATGTGTCACTTGGTTCCCTTCGTCAAACTGCCCTGCGCTAAAACTCTCGCTAAGGCCTTTGTCAAGGAAATTGTCAGACTTCATGGCGTTCCTACTGACATTGTTTCTGATAGGGGTCCTCAGTTCGTGGCTCGTTTTTGGCGTGCCTTTTGTGACAGGTTGGGAATTCATTTGTCGTTTTCGTCCGGATATCATCCTGAATCTAATGGCCAGACAGAAAGGAAAAACCAGGATGTTGAGCAGTTCTTGCGTTGTTTTGTGGCAGACAATCAAGAGGGGTGGTCTGAGTTTCTGCCACTTGCCGAATTTGCTCTGAACAATCATACATCTTCTTCTGCTGGTTGTTCGCCTTTTTTTTGTTGTTCTGGGAGACATCCGTCGTTTGGGTCGTTCTCCAAGTTGGGATCTGCCGTGCCTGAGGAGGAGAATTTTTCCGGTGATTTGGAAAGAGTTTGGACGGATGTGCGTGGTAATCTTCAGGAGGCCAACAGAAAATCTAAAGACTACTTTGATAGGAAACGACAGGAGGTTTTGTTCGCTGTTGGTGACATGGTTTGGTTGTCCTCTAGGAATCTGCGGTTGAGGATTCCTTCTAAGAAATTGGGTCCCAAGTTTGTAGGGCCCTTTAAGGTGCTTCAGGTTGTCAACCAATCTGCTGTTAGGTTGGAGGTTCCTACCTCCTGGAGAATTAATCCGGTCTTTCATGTCTCTCTGTTAAAAAAAGCTGTTGTGTCGGATGGTGACGCCTCTGCCTCTGTTCCTCCGGTGGTGGAGGACGGGGAATATGAAATTTCTCGCATCCTTGACTCTAGACGGTATAGAGGTAGTTTGCAGTATCTTGTGGCCTGGAAAGGTTTCGGACCCGAGGATAACTCTTGGGTGAGGTCAGATGATGTTTCCGCGTCCAGACTTATCAGAGCGTTTCACAGGAGATTTCCTGATAAGCCTGGTCCTAGGGGATCCGGAGGATCCTCTTAGAAGGGGGGGTACTGTTAGAACCTTGCTGTTAGGTTTTTTTTCCTTTGCTGGTCACATGACCTTGTTGGCCTATTTAATCCTGCTCCGCCCTTCTGGCTTTGCTGGACTTCATTGTATATCTACTTTCTAGCTAGCCTGTGCTCTGTATCTAACTCTGTTAGTTTGCTTGGTCTACGGACCTCTAGGTTCTATCTATTTTGTTTGTTCGTCTGTCTGCTGCTATTTCTGTTAGGAGGTGTCCCATTTTCCTCCCAGTCCTTAGTACTTGTAGGGATTCCCTCCCCAAATCTATAGGTCTCCGTACAGACTAGATTAGGACTTTAGCAGGTCTGATCGCAGGATCAGGTTCCCTGTTACATCGTAGGGATTCAGCTGAGTCTTATAGTAGGGACAGATCTCCTCTCTTTCCTTAGCTTTGGTAGCAGAACATAACACCCAGGCCCATTCCTAACCGGTACTGTTGGGTCATTAATAATATCTACAATAAAGACCCTGAACTGTTTGAAGCGGACTCTGAACTGTTACTATTGCGGCCTGCACTTTCACCCCCAACATCCACCTACACTGCCCTGAGGCTACACTCTTCCCGTGGGGAGTTATCCTACCCCTGTGCTGCACACCAACACCAGCCTCAGCGGTCTGCCTTGCAGCGGCGGTTATCTCCAACCGCAATCCACGGGTGGCGTAGTCGGACATTCAAAACACTGATAAATAGACTGCCACCATTTGGTCTGACCACCCTGAGCCATGGGATCGGGTTGCCACTACTACCCCCATCAGCACCGTACACTAGAAGGCCCGGTTCCGGGTACCCCACGGCCCAGGGGGCGAGTCAGCTTTGGCGCAGTTGGCAGAATTGTGACCAACCCGCCACAAACGGGTATTGCGTGCCTGGAAAAGACTCTATACATATCTGAGTGAAGTTTCCCGCCATTCGGGGCCATTTCCCGCCAATTGGAGCCGTTTCCCGCCATCGGGCGCCATCTTCGGGACGCCGCGCGAGAAGAAGAGGGGCGTGGACGTCCAAAAACGCGTGAGACCTGAAGCCCCACCCTACGCTGAGACGCTGCTCAAGGTCCTGGAAGGAGATCCAGCGGATGCCGACGTCATCACCGAGCAACGCAAGGTCCTCGCCCAGAGCATCGCGAGCGGAGCCGCGGCCTACAGAAGAGGATCGCCAGAAGGTAGGCCACGGTTAACTAGGGGGGAGGAATATGTCGGACGCGGAGGGACCCTCTACCACCAGCGTAGCCGCTGCAGCTGTGATGCCGTTTTCCATGCCCTATATCCATAGGCGGATTATAATGAGGGCAATCCGGGCGACCGCCCAGGGCCCCGAGCCTGCAGGGGGCCCGCGGCTCCAGGCGGGGTGTCTAATGCCGGAATGCCCTCATTATATGTGCGGCCCGCCGCGGCACATAGCGGTAGCAGTGGCGGGAGGGGGGGGCCCGGACCGCTCCCCCAGCAGGGGGCGACGCTACTTCTTCATCGGCCGGGCCAGCACTGCAGCAGTTAACTTCCCTGTGCTGGCCCGGCCGCGTCACTGCTAGGAGACATGGCCCTGTGCGCGGCTGTGTCTCCTAGCTGTGACATCACACAGTGCGCCCCGGCCTGCAGTGCTGCACCGGAAAAGAGAGAGAGCAGGCAGGAGGAATTGAGCCGGGGGATGGTGAGTGTGTGTGTGTGTGGGCAGATGTGTGTGTGGGCAGGTGTGTGTGTGTTTGTGGGCAGGTGTCTGTGGGGGCAGGTGTCTGTGTGGGCAGGTGTGTGTCTGTGTGTGTATATGTGTGTGTGTGTATATGTGTGTGTGTCTGTGTGTGTGTGTGTATATGTGTGTGTGTATATGTGTGTGTGTGTGTATGTGTGTGGGCAGGTGTCTGTGTGGGTGTGTGTGGGCAGGTGTGTGTGTGTGGGCAGGTGTGTATATGGGTGTGTGTGTGTGTTTGCGGGCAGGTGTCTGTGTGGGCAGATGTGTGTGTGGGCAGGTGTGTGTGTGTGTGGGCAGGTGTGTGTGTGTGTGGGCAGGTGTGTATGTGTGTGGGCAGGTGTGTGTGTGTGTGTGGGCAGGTGTGTTTGTGTGTGGGCAGGTGTGTTTGTGTGTGGGCAGGTGTGTGTGTGTGTGTGTGGGCAGGTGTGTGTGTGTGTGTGTGTGTGTGGGCAGGTGTGTGTGTGGGCAGGTGTGTGTGTGTGTGTGTGTGTGTGTGGGCAGGTGTGTGTGTGTGTGTGTGTGGGCAGGTGTGTGTGTGTGTCTGTGTGGGCAGGTGTGTGTGTGTGTATATGTGTGTGTGTGTGTGTGTGTGTGGGCAGGTTAGAAAGTCTTGCCCTGTTGAACACTACACCTGACTTGAGGCCACCACCTCTTGGTTGTCCAATGTTCTTGCTTCTCTAGGGCTCTTCTCAGATATTCATTATACCAGATCCCCAGAATACCAAAGTTAGGGTGGGTGACCGCGAGCCCTGGTGGTGGTCATAACTGCGGCCACCCAGGGGCAATACTCCATAACAACAATCCCCTGAGGTGGTGTAGGATGTAAGGACCTATTCACACTACATTCAGCGCTGCATTCAGGTCTTTACACAAGGCTTACAACTGAATCCCTGAAATTCAGGATTGTGCTGTCTGGAATGAGACATCTGAAAGCAGAGAAAATGGAGCCTAAAGATTCAGACTTTAGCCTCGGTTTGCCTTTGTTCAAATCAATGGCTATGTCAAGGCACATCTGAATGCCATTTTTCAGGGATTTAGATAGAAGCCTGGAAAGAGGAGATGAATGCATTGCAAAATTCAGTGTGAATAGGCCCTTATATCTGGAGTCTTGATATTGATGCCACAAGCATTTTACTTGTTTTTAACTAAAAAAAAAATACACACACACAAATTATACACACACACACACACACACTATACATACACACACAGTATACATACACACACATTATACACACACACACTATACATACACACACACAGATGTGTATGTGGGCAGGTGTGTGTGTGTGGGCAGGTGTGTGTGTGTGTGGGCAGGTGTGTGTGTGTGTGATGTCTGTCTGTTTGTGTGTGTGTGTGTGTGGGCAGATGTCATTGTGTGATGTCTGTTTGTATGTATTTTTGTGTTTCAAATGTGTTTATGCGTGTCTGTATATGTTTGTGTGTGTGTATGACTGCATGCGGCCTACTGCTGAGTATAGTTGGCGCCGTGCGGCCTCCTGATGTCTCTGGGGGGGCTCCGTGCATTATAGACGGCGCCGTGCGGCCCCCCGCTGTGTATAGATGGCTATGTGCGCCCCCCGCTGTGTATAGATGGCTACGTGCGGCCCCCCGCTGAGTATAGATGTCGCCGTGCGGCCTCCTGCTGTGTATAGATGACTACGTGCGGTCTCCCGCTGAGTATAGATGGCGCTGTGCGGCCTCCTGCTGTGTCTGGGGAGAGCGCCGTGCGGCATCTATACTCAGCAGGAGGCCGCACGTAGCCATCTATACACGTATACTCAGCAGGAGGCCGCACGTAGCCATCTATACGGTGCCATCTATACACAGCGGGAGGCCGCACGGCGCCATCTATACACAGCGGGAGGCCGCACGGCGCCATCTATACACAGCGGGAGTCTCAGTGCTTTGTAAGAGCAGTCAATAAATTCTGCTTGACTAATTCTGAGCACCATAAAGTCTGGTTCGCTTCTAACCTGCTGTCTTCATTTTCAGCTTGCTGAATTCTAACTCATTTACTGTCATTCGAGACGATGCCTTTGCTGGTCTCTTTCACCTTGAATACCTGTAAGTGCTCCACTTAATGTCATATTTTTGATTCTGCTCTTCTTCATCTTTTGGCATGTGCAATTGTATGAGCAAGTATTCATATGAATTTATGACCTACTTAAACCTTTGAGGACCTTAAATTTTATTCAATCAAATTTTTTTCCAGTTTAAAACTATGGGACATATATGTGCCTTGGTCCTCAAAGGGTTTTTAAAGGGGCTGCAAACATAAATACGAAAAAAAAAATACAATTAGTGCTTTTTGTGTTCATTTAATTTTTATTTGAAGTCCATTTTTTTTATATACCTTGAAATTAAGCCCTACCCCATGGAATGAAGCCCTACCTACATGACATCTGAGAGCTACATGGATCCCGCTTGTGAGGTGCCTGTCCGTCACTACTATTCAGTTTTAGGGTCCACTCACTAAGCCATATATTCTCTCATGCAAGAGAATAGGGCCAATTATGCTAATGACACTGGGCTCAAACTCTGTCAGAGCTTCAACTGAGTGTGATCCGATTCTCTCGCAGCACAGATATGGAGAAGATGGAGAACTTAATTTCTCCATCTTCTCCATAGTCTCTGTGAGTGTTCATCGGACTGCACTTGGATGACATCCGAGTGCAGTCCAATGTTTTACGTGCACCCATAGACTTGTATGGGTGCACATGGTCCGAATATCGAATGAGATTATTTTCTCATGCCAATAATCGCACTGTCCCATAGTATAACATAGGGCCGAGTCCTATCCGATAAAACATCACATAGCATTCGGCCGTGTTATACGACAGTGTGAGCGAGCCCTTAGAGTCAAGGAATATTTACATGCAAATGATGATATTACTCTCCAAGTGTATATTTTTTTAGGCGAGTTCATAGTAAATGCTTTGCATTTTTGACATGTGATCAACTAAAGAACAAGAAAGATTTAGGACCTCCCCTATAGAGAAACGGAAAATAGTTTGGAGGACTTGCATGTCCTTTTTTATTTATTATGAGAAAATCATAAAAGATCCCGTTTTTTAACCATGCTGTGACTTTCTGCTGAGGGAGAGGGAGAGAGCTGCCCTATTCAGAGTCTGTAATAAGACCTGCTGACAAAAGTGTTGAAGATACAGTCTAATGTGAATTAACAATGAAAAAAAGTTAATTTAACAAATGGCTTGTATTTTTTTTAATACAAACTTTTTTGTCTTTACAGCTCCTTTAAAGGGAATCTGTCATCAGGTTTTTGCCACCTAATCTGAGAGCAGCATAATGTAGGGTTAGAGGCACTGATTCCAGTAATGTGTCACTTACTGGGCTGCTTAGTGTTGTTTTGATAAAATCATTGATTTGTCAGAAGGTAATTATCACTAGATGACTAGTAAGTTCTGTAGGACCCCACCCCCATCACTGATCAGTAGATTTCTGTGTACACTGAGCATGGGCAGAAAGCTGCCAATCAGTGGTGTGGGTGGGGCTATACAGAGCGCAGCATTCAGAGAGCTGCTAGATCTGCAGCAGATAAAAGGGGTGATTTTCTCAAAATGACAACAAGCAGCTGAAAAAGTGACACATCGCTGGAATCAGGGTATCTGCCCCAATATTGTGCTGCTCTCAGATGAGGCCGCACAATTAATATTATGCCAAATTAATTTCCCATGAACTATAACATGATCTATCACAGGGGATCATGTGACATGTCACGTGATAAATCAGATGTGTGGAGGGGGCCCGCGCCTTCTAAACTGCCCGGGGCCCTTGCTACTCTTAATCCACCCCTGCCTATATCCCCGGAGCGGCCTGGCTGCCCCAGTATGCCGGCGAGTCGCATACCTTGGGCGACTTTAAAGAAAGGCTGTATAGACTGTTCAAAGTTTATCCCCTGACAGAAGAACAGAAAGTAAGCATACTGATAGGGCAGTTAACTGGTGCGGCCCAGCGGGAGGTAAAGTCTTGGAGAGCTGAGGAGAAAAGGACTGTAAGGGGGGTTCTGACCCGTCTACGGGACACCTTTGATACTCGTACCTCAGCAGAAATCAAAATGCGGTTCTATGGATGTAAGCAGCGAGCTCAAGATAGCATCCGAGATTATGCCCTAAATTTACAGGAAGCCTTGGGGGCAATTAAGCAAGCTGACCCTGGCAGCGTGCAGGATACAGATAAACTATTGACTGACCAGTTCATAGAAGGTCTGCTGTCCAGCGCCCACAGAACCCAGCTGCGCCTCATGGCCCTACAGAACCCCGATTTGACTTTTGCACAGTTCAACGATAGGGCCATCCGGGTGCTCCGAGAACCTGCACCGGGTGGCGCTGTAGCTTCCCGGCGCCCTGCCATCCCTTACCACCAGGGGGCGGCGCCCTGTCCCGCAGACCTTGTGGGGGCTGATGCGCAGGCCTTAAATCCATCCCCGCCTGCAAACCTGCACCATCAGGTCCAAGAACTAACAAAGAGTGTTGCTGCATTGACCAGGACCGTACAGTCGTTACAGATGGACCCGTCAGGACCAATCAAGCTGGCTTCCAGTCCGGAGGATGTCCCGTGGCGTCGACGGAGGAGGATCCCGTCGTTCAGAGGGAGGCCCGCCGATCATTACACTGAGGATGGACAGCCGATTTGCCGCCGTTGCAGCCAGCCAGGACACGTAGCCAGGTACTGTACTTTAAATGGGTCCGACCAGGGGCAAAGGGCCAACCCCCAGGCATAAGGTCATCAGGCCCATCTAATTGGCATGATAAGTACGTAGGGGGACGCCCGGTTTTACCCGTAGTGCTGGACGGTATCCCCATGAGTGCACTGCTGGACACCGGGTCCCAAGTGACTACCATCCCCTATGTACTTTTCAAGCAGTACTGGAGTGACACTGATATAACTCGTTATCCAGACGATGACTTGAGCATCATCGCCAGCAATGGTCAACCCGTGCCGCAGGTGGGGTTCAGAGAGATGACCATTAAGATTGCTAAAGTTGAACTGCCGGCACAGGGAGTGATCATTGTGGACATTGACCGTCGAGAAAGTCACTCTAAAATAACTTTGGGTACTAATGTGATTGAAAATTGTCTTTCAGAAGCAATTGTAATTTTGCAGCAGGTGGCGATGAATGCGAGCTCCAGCCAACAGAGGGTCCTCCAGAAGGAGATAAGAGCCCTGATAAGATGGCAACAGGTAGAACTGTCTGGTGGTGAGATCGGTAGCGTGAGGATGAGCGACCCGTTCCCCATTGCCATGCCCCCCAAAAGTGAAATGATCTGGTGTCGGACTGCAATCGGGTTAAGAGGGAGAGACTACCAAGCCATGGTAGAACCCGTGTACTCAGACAGCAGGCCCACCATTTTGACAGCCCGGGGGGTGGTCGATGTCCGCCATGGAAGGGTGCCCGTCCGGATCTTAAACATTGGGGAAAGGGAAGTACACTTGCCCCGGTACGCTACACTAGCCAAATTGTATACTGTTGAACACAATGCTGTCAGGGCCATGGAACCCTTGCCTCCATCTCCCCAGGCAGAGGGTAATGGTTCCCAGAAACCCAAGGCGGACTGGTGCCAGAAACTCCACGTGGGTGCTGACTCCACTCCCTTGCACCAAAAACAAGGAGTCTACCGGGTGGTTCAAGAGTACGAGAGAATCTTTAGTAAGCACCCGCTAGACTTCGGCAGAGTGAAAGGGGTAGAACACCACATCCCAACGGGGAGCCACCCACCAATAAAAGAAAAATACAGACCTGTACCACCCCGCACACTATCAGAAAGCAAAGGGCATGCTGAGAGAAATGAAGGAAGCCAGGGTCATTAGAGACAGTTGTAGCCCCTGGGCAGCCCCCTTGGTTCTGGTAAAAAAGAAAGACTGTACTATGAGAATGTGCGTGGACTATAGAGAAGTCAATCGTATCACCCATAAAGACGCATACCCGTTGCCTAGAATAGAGGAGTCTTTGGTCGCACTAAAATCAGCTAATTTCTTCTCTACTTTGGACCTTACTAGTGGGTACTGGCAGGTTCCTGTGGCAGAGGCTGATAAGGAGAAGACTGCCTTCACCACCCCGATGGGATTAAGTGAATTCAACTATATGCCGTTCGGGCTCTGCAACGCACCCGGTACCTTCCAGAGGCTGATGGAATGCTGTCTAGGGCACCGAAACTTTGAGACGGTCCTACTTTACCTGGACGACGTGATTGTCTATTCGAAGACTTACGAGGACCATCTAAAGCACCTGGCCGAGGTGTTCGAGGCCCTGGCAGGCTTTGGCATGAAAGTGAAACCCTCCAAGTGCCATCTGTTAAAGCCGAAGGTACAGTACCTGGGACACGTGGTGAGTGCAGAAAGAGTAGACCCCGACCCTGACAAAATCACGGCAATAAAGAACTGGCCAAGCCCCTCTAACATAAAAGAAGTGAGGCAGTTCGTCGGGTTGGTAGGCTACTACCAAAGGTTCATCCCCAGGTTCACCAAGATGGCAGCCCCTATGCAGGACCTCCTTATAGGACAATCTAAGACCAGAAGCCAAAAGCCACCCTTCAAGTGAGACAAGCCGGAAGAGGAGTCCTTCCGCCAGCTGAAGATGGCCCTCACGGGGGATGAGATCCTGGCCTACCCTGATTATGGCCAGCCTTTTATCCTCCACACAGACGCCAGTAATGTGGGGCTGGGAGCCGTACTGTCACAGAACCAACAGGGCAGAGAAAGGGTGATCGCGTATGCCAGCCGGAAGCTGAGGCCCACCGAGAGAAACCCGGAGAATTACAGCTCCTTTAAGCTGGAGTCCTTGGCAGTGGTGTGGGCCGTAACAGAACGTTTCAAGCATTACCTGGCCTCTGTGAAGTTCACTGTGTACACGGACAACAATCCGTAGACACATCTGGACAATGCGAGACTTGGTGCCCTAGAGCAGCGGTGGATGGCCCGGCTAGCAAACTATAACTTCACCATCAAGTACCGAGCAGGCCGAGCCAATGCCAATGCAGATGCCCTATCGAGAATGGAGAAGATCCAGACGAGTTGGAGGAAATAGAGCTCCCTGCATTCCACCGGTACGGGGCCACTCAGTACTCCCACCGTGTAAGAGACAAAGACTTGACCACTGTCATGTTCAATCCCTTACCTCACCACGGCTGGGCTGAAACGCAAGATAGTGACCCTGCAATTCGCCTGGTGAAAGACCTGTTGACCCAGGCAGATGCTAGCCCTGGCTCGGACGCTCCAGAGGGAGCCAAGCAGTTATGGAAGGAGAAAAGCAGGCTATTCCTCTACGAAGGTAAGCTGTGCAGAAGGCTTGTCAACCACCGGACGCACGAGCTGACCTGGCAGGTAGTGGTCCCGAGACGAGATGCAGCAATGGTCCTGGAGGCCTACCATGACAGAGCGGGACACTTCGGGTGGAAGAAACTGGAGTTCCTACTGAGAGAGTGGTTCTACTGGGTCGGAATGAGAGGGGCCATAGAGAAGTGGTGCAGGGACTGCGGCCCATGTAACCTCAGAAGGAAGGACGGTACCAGCCAGAAGACGCCCTTGATGCCCATCGTCACCAGGCAGCCTCTTGAGCTGGTAGCTCTGGACCATGTGAAACTGGCTCCAAGCCGGTCGGGCTACGTCTATGCCCTGACAATAGTGGACCACTATTCCCGGTTCCTGGTGGTGGTTCCTGTTAAAGACTTGACAGCCCAAACAGCGGCCAGAGCCTTCCAACAACACTTCTGCCGTCCACACGGGTATCCGGAACAGGTCTTGACAGATCAAGGTCCAGGGTTTGAGGCTGACATCTTCCAGGAGTTCTGCAACCTCTACGGCTGTAAGAAGATTCGGACAACGTCTTACCACCCACAAACCAACGGGCTGTGTGAGAAAATGAATAATATCGTCATTGATCTCCTCAAAACGTTGCCCCTGGAAGAACGCAGCCTGTGGCCGGAGAAGCTGCCAGACCTGATAGACTTATACAACCATATCCCGGTGAATGCTACAAATTGCACCCCGGCTTACCTGATGAGGGCAAGACCAGGTAAGCTGCCGATAGACCTGGAGATGGGAGTCCTCCCCACCTCCCCAGACGCAGACTGGGATACGGAACGGCGGCTACAGTACAAGAAGGTACAGGAGAGTGTGGAGAGGAGTCTGGCTCAAGCGAGAGAAAAGCAAGAGAGGCTCTTCAACCAACACGCCCCTGCTGGTCCCCTGGAACCTGGTGAGCAGGTCCTGAAGCGGAAGAGAAGGCTTCACAAGCTAGATGACCAATGGGAGAGCGACCCGTACACAGTACTGCAGTCCAACCACAACAACCCGAAGGTATGTGTAATTACCAAGGATGGAGGAGAAACCACTAGCACCGTCTCCAGAGACCACCTAAAAAGGTGCCCCAAGCAACTACAGAGTGCAGGAGAAGATCAAGATGACCTTGAACCCGCAGAACACGAGAAAGAAATGATCAGCACAGTTCTTGGAGAGTTCCCCCGGTCCTGGACTCGGATAAATGATGCAATAGTGGTACCCATCCTACACTTCCTTCAACCAACCCAGCAGGAACCTACAGGAGAGCAGGAGGAATCAGAAGACCAAGCAGCCCTAGAGGCAGAAGAACCCATGCCAGCAACCCAGGAGAGTCAACCCTCTGCTGACAGTGAGCCTGCCATACCTGCGGTAAGCCAAAGGACCCGCAGATAGCTGCCTGCACTGCTTGTAAACCCAGCTAGTAGCTGTACCCTGAATGCTAGTGGGAAAAGTCAGGTTAGACCACCACCAGACAGTGGGTTACGCAGGTCAACCCGGAGCACTAGGGGGCAAATACCAGCTCGCTGGAAGATCTAAATGCTGTATATTGTAAATGTTTTATGTTTGTTGCCTGGTTGCTAATTATGTTTTTCCAGTCTTTCTAGTTCATGGACTAACAGGTTATGGACGCTGAATAACCGGAACTGTCTTGTAGATAGTTGCACTTGGTGCCCTCTTTCGAAGATGGCCACTGAAGAAAAATCTGTCCGGTGTGGCCTCCTTGTGGCCCAAAGTAGAGAGCTCAGCCTTGTCGCCACGCCCAAGGCCAGGAACTTGGGGTTTATGGAAACAGGTCCCCACACCGTGGAAAACTTCACCTTGTTGGGTGACATGGACACCCGGTCACGGAAGCGCCGTGACCTCAAGGACAAAATATACTTGTATATATGTTATGTTGTCATTTATACCCTGTATTTGTGTTTCCTGTTTAGTCCGAAGTACTAAATTTTACTAGGGGAGAATGTGTCACCCCAGGCCTGGATGCCACAAACAATAATCTGTGTCTGAGAGCAGGAGGGAGGTCCCCTGGTTAGGGACAATTAGCATACAGCACCTCCTGTCCCAGGCCAGCAGGGGGAGCTGGCTGCCCCTATAAAAGCTGGAACTGGGGGCAGGGTTAGAGAGAACTGGAAGACCTAGCTCAGGAGTGAGACTAGTCCCAGAGAAGGAGGGACAGTACAGCTGTAGCTGAGGAGTCCGTGAGGCAGAGGAGAAACTGCCAGCCAGGGACAGAGGCGACGAGAGCCAGTCCTGGAAGAGAACCAATCTACCGGGCATTGGGGTCCGGGGCTGTCAGGGTTACAAGCCCAGCAGCAGAGAACCAACCTGCGAGGGATTTCAGGTCCCTTGGCCTAAGAATCCTGGAGGCTCCGCCACACAGAGGGACCAGTACAGCGAGGAGCAAGCAACAGGTACCCAAGGCCCTAGTCGCATGCCATACAGGCGAGATGTACACGGCCAGCTCAGGGACGTGGTCTATTACACCACGAAAAGGGGGATAGTCAGAAAGAGCATAGAGAGAACGGTAGGCCTACACACTCACCCTGACCAGTGGGGCTCGCCCGAATGCTCTCAGACACCCAGGCCCATTCCTAACCGGTACTGTTGGGTCATTAATAATATCTACAATAAAGACCCTGAACTGTTTGAAGCGGACTCTGAACTCTTACTATTGCGGCCTGCACTATCACCCCCAACATCTACCTACACTGCCCTGAGGCTACACTCTTCCCGTGGGGAGTTATCCTACACCTGTGCTGCACAACAACACCAGCCTCAGCAGTCTGCCTCGCAGCGGCGGTTATCTCTGACCGCAATCCACGGGTGGCGTAGTCGGACATTCAAAACACTGATAAATAGACTGCCACCATTTGGTCTGACCACCCTGAGCCACGGGATCGGGTTGCCACTACTACCCCCATCAGCACCGTACACTAGAAGGCCCGGTTCCGTGTACCCCACGGCCCAGGGGGCGAGTCATGTGCATCAAATTATACATACACATATGGGGCAGTGGGGCTTCATACTATATACAGGTGCTTCTCACAAAATTAGAATATCATCAAAAGTTAGTTTATTTCATTTCTTCAATGCAAAAAGTGAAACTCCTATATTATATAGAGTCATTACACACAGAGTGATCTATTATATAGAGTCATTACACAGAGGGATCTGTTATATAGAGTAATTACACACAGAGGGATCTATTATATAGAGTCATTACACCCAGAGGGATCTATTATATAGAGTCATTACACACAGAGTGATCTATTATATAGAGTCATAACACACAGAGGGATCTATTATATAGAGTCATTACACACAGCGGGATCTATTATATAGAGTCATTACACAGAGGGATCTATTATATAGAGTCATTACACACAGAGAGATCTATTATATAGAGTCATTACACACAGAGGGATCTATTATATAGAGTCATTACACACAGAGGGATCTATTATATAGAGTCATTACACAGAGGGATCTATTATATAGAGTCATTACACACAGAGGGATCTATTATATAGAGTCATTACACACAGAGGGATCTATTATATAGAGTCATTACACACAGAGGGATCTATTATATAAAGTCATTACAAACAGAGGGATCTATTATATAGAGTCACTACACACAGAGGGATCTATTATATAGAGTCATTACACACAGAGGGATCTATTTTAAGTGTTTATTTCTGTTAATGTTGATGATTATGGCTTACAGCCAATGAAAACACAAACGTCATTATCTCAATAAATTAGAATACTTCATAACAACAGCTTGAAAAATGTTTTTAAAATCCGAAAAGTTGGCCTACTGAAATGTATGTTTAGTAAATGCCCTCAATACTTGTTCGGGCTCCTTGTGCATCAATTACTGCATCAATGCGGCAATGTGGCATGGAGGGATCAGCCTGTGGCACTGCTGAGGTGTTATGGAAGCCCAGGTGGCTTTGATAGCAGCCTTCAGCTCATCTGTATTGTGGGGTCTGGGGTCTCATCTTCCTCTTGACAATGCCCCATAGATTCTCTATAATAGTTTCTCTATGGGGTTAAGGTCAGGCGAGTTTGCTGCCAATCAAGCACAGTGATACTGTTGTGTGTAAACCAGGTATTGGTACTTTTGGCCGTGTGGACAGGGGCCAAGTCCTGCTGGAGAATGACATTTCCATCTCCATAAAGCTTGTGGGCAGAGGGAAGCATGAAGTGCTGTAAAATGTCCTGGTAGACGGCTGCGCTGACTTTGGTCTTGATAAAACACAGTGGACCTCCACCAGCAGATGACATGGCCCCCCAAACCATCACTGATTGTGGAGGCTTCACACTAGACCTCCAGCAGCTTGGATTGTGGCCTCTCCACTCTTCCTCCAGACTCTGGGACCTTGATTTCCAAATGAAATGCAAAATGTACTTTTCATCTGAAAACAACACCTTGGGCCACTGAGCATCAGTCCAGGTCTTTTTCTCTTTGGCCCAGGTAAGACGCTTCTGGCGTTGTCTATTGGTCATGAGGGGCTTGACACAAGCAATGCGACACTTGTAGCCCATGTCCTGGATACGTCTGTGTGTGGTGGCTCTTGAAGCAATGACTCCAGCAGCAGTCCATTCCTTGTGAATCTCCCCCAAATTTTTGAATGGCCTTTTCTTAGCAATCCTTTCAAGGCTGTGGTTATCCCAGTTGCTTGTGCACCTTTTTCTACCACACTTTTTCCTTCCACGTCCATTAATATGCTCGGATACAGCACTCTGTGAACAGCTGCTTCTTTAGCAATGACCTTTTGTGGCTTACCCTCCTTGAGGAGTGTGTCAATGACTGCCTTCTGGACATCTGTCAAGTCAGCAGTCTTGCCCATGATTGTGGAGCCTACTGAAACTGACTAAGGGACCTTTTTAAATGCTTAGGTAGCCTTTGCAGGTGTTTCTTGTTAATTCTAATTTACTGAGATAATGACTTTTGTGTTTTCATTGGCTGTAAGCCATAATCATCAACATTAGCAGAAATAAACACTTAAAACAGATCACTCTGTTTGTAATGACTCTGTATAATATATGAGTTTCACTTTTTGGATTGAAGAACTGAAATAAATTCACTTTTTGATGATATTCTAATTTTCTGAGAAGCACCTGTATGTAGCAGTGCGGCAATTATACTATATACAGTCAGGAGTATAAGTACTTGATACACTGACAATTTCGAAAGTTTTTCCACCTACAAAGAATGAAGAGGTCTCTTTTGTACCTGGATTGGAGTCCTATTTGTATACAGAATATTGACTATTAATGCTGGCAGAGTAAGTCTTAGGCTATATTCACACTAGGTGTTTTTTTTCTGCAGCAAAACATAATCTCTTGGCAGGAAAGAAGTAGCGTCAAAAACGCAGGTTTTGGTGTGTTTTTTTGCAGTGGTTCTTGGTGCATTTTTGGTGCGTTTTTCAGGATCCCAAAGTTCAGCTTTGCTTCCACCATAGACACATGAAAACAGGTCACCATTGCAAGAGATATGTTCATGAAAAAGTACACATTACAAATGTAACAGGGGGGGGGAGTGAATTGGTCTGGAATGGTTTATCTAAGACCCTGGCAGTGCATTGAATTTGTAGGACACTATTTACTTTCACATTATGGTTTGCCATTGAGTTGCTCAGGCATTGTTCATTTTCACACCTCCCTGGGCCACACGTGTTGTTCAATCTCACACCTAGCTCAACCAATGTTTACTTTGTAGGCATCACTAATTTAATTAAACTGTAATAATCCAAGCTGCTATCTCAGGTGACCAAGACAAGATGGTTTAAACTTGGGAAAATCACAAAAGTAAATGTGTGTCACATACTTGCTTTTTTCACTAAAAACGCAGCAAAATGTTCACACTAGGCTTTTTTTCAGCATTTTTTTCCACCACCCTTTTTTTTAATGGGTGAAAAACGCTGAAACAAGTGACATACTCTATTGCAAAAAGCCATGGAGAGCACAAAATACTGAGGACAAATAAGCAAGCTGTGTGCATGAGATTTCGGAAATCTCATAGACTTTGTTGGTACTGTAAAACGCAGCTGAAAATTTGCATAAAAAAGCCCGCTAAAAAAAGTCTAGTGTGAATATAGCCTTGTATAACAGTTCGCCAATGAGTTAGGATATATGACCACGATGTAGAAATGCTGCGGATTTTTCCTAAGCGTTTCTGCATCTCCCTGGGTTGTCAAGCGCTTTGCCAAGTGATTTTAGCATCACTTGGAAAAGTGCTTGACAACTTGGTCACACAATATAATTCCATGCAGCCGGCATGGATTTATATAGTGTGACCAAGTTACAATGCTGCAAATGCAGCATCAATAATAAAAAAAAAGAATAATAATGGTGAAAAATAAAAAAAAAATATTATACTCATCTTCCGATGGTCCTCGATCTCCTTCTCCGGTGCGTCCGGTGTCTTCGGCGGATCACGGTGTTGTAAAAGGACCTTCCATGACGTCATTTAGTCATGTGACAGGTCACGCGACCGCCGATGTCAGCGGTCGCGTGACCTGTCACATGACTAAATGGCGTCATGGAAGGTCCTTTTACCACCGCGAGCAGCCGAAGAGCCAGCAGCACCACCGGGAGCAGACAGGGGCCATCAGAAGGTAAGTATATGTTTATTTTTTATTTTAATTCTATTTTAACTACAGGTACTATGGTACCCGGGTCTGGAGGAGAGTCTCTTCATCTCCAGACCCGGGTACCATCCACGCATTGAGTCGCATAATATCCACATGTGTATTTGTAGTCATGCGGATGTTATGCGTTCCAATGCAAGTCAATGGCGGCTAAATCGCAGCGACTCTGCAGAATTAAAGGACGAGCTGCGGATTTTTCCGCAATGATAATCCGCAGCGGAAATCTCCGCGGCATGTGCACAGCACATGCGGATTATCATTGGGGACCATTGCAGACCTATCACCAAGCGTTTTTTAAGTGTTTCCGCGGCGGAAGTTACGCTGCAGAAACGCCTAAAAAACGCATAGTGGGCACACAGCCTTAAAAGTTCTATGGTGAAGAAAAACACGTGAGATAATAAATACTAAATATACAATATTTCCCATAATATGACTGAGGATATCTTTAGGGTGTATTGACTGTTTTTTCTTCTGCAGCAAAAATGCTGTGTTTTACAGTACCATCTTAGTGAATGACATTTCTGAAATCTCATTCACATGCTGTTTTTTTTGCATTTTTTTTAAATCTGCAGCTTGTCAAGTCTTTCAGAGGTTTTGCAGCATTTTTCACCCATTCAAATGAATGGAAAAAAAAACACAAGTAAAAACACCTGAATTTCAAGCAGCGTTTTTCCTGCCTCCTTTGATTTTTGAGGTAGAAAAAAAATGCTGCCAAAATCCAACTTGTGAACACACCTTTATCCTGGTTGTGTTCTAATTGGATATAAAATAGAACGGCCATGATAACATGGGTATTTAATTGTATGGTGTTTTCACTTTATATAATACCAGGCCGCATTCTATTTGCGCAGAGCTGCTCCGTGAAGATTCTATCACAAGATTCCGTGATGACATCACAGGTGATGGTGACATCACTGCTCACAGTCGCTATATATACAATGCACATAGGCTCACCCGTGCCTTTCTTGGCTCTATAGTGACTGATAGCACTTGCAGTTTTTCACTATGGCTGGAATTGTTTTGGACATTCCTCAGGTAAAAGCACTATTGTTGATCCTTATGATCAATCGTCCTAACAGTGTGCTTCTACCACCCGATGGCGTCCTCAGCTTCACTCACCGGCTGGTGATGGAGCTAGTAAAGGATTGCTTGACCAAACACCGACAACGTCGTCTAACGTCAGACTATCTGACGGATTTACTTCAGAACATCAGGACATTACTACACCAGGTAAGTGGCGGACACTCTGCACAGAACATCTCAATATTAATAGATAATAATGGAGGGATAGAAGCTTTTTCTTCTAATATATCGTATTTTACAGACCATAAGACGCACTAAAAATTTTTGGGAGGTAAATAGGAAAAACATTTATTATAATAAAATGGGGGTCTGTCTTATAGTCCTGTCTTATAGTCCGATTTTTCGGCTTCTTACTGAGGGGGGTGGTGGCAGTGGAGCGAGGTCACAGGAGGCAGAGTCGCTGCTGCAGGAAGTCGGCAGTAGGAGTGGGGCGCTGCTGTGGGCCCCAAGCTGGGAGGAGCGGGGTGTACAGAAGGTGCGAGGCTGCGGGCCCTGGGCTTCAAGGAAATGTTAGCGGTAATTCAGGAGGGGAGGCCCTGCCTTGCTTATTGATTTCTCTGCAGTGGGCTTCAAGAAGTAGGCTGCTGGAGATGGCCAATACGCAGATTGAGATCTCAGCTCGTCATTGAGCCGAGATCTAAATCTGCACATGCACTGCCTCCAGCGGCCATTTGCCTGAAGCCCACCGCCAGAAAATCAATGGGCAGAGCGGGGACTCCCCTCCTAAATCACCGCTAACATTTCCTTGAAGCCCAGGGCCCGCAGCCTCGCACCTCCTGGATACCCCGCTCCTCCCAGCTCGGGGCCCGCAGCAGCGCCCCACTTCTACTGCCGGCTTCCTACAGCAGTGACCCTACCTCCTGTGACCTCACTCCACCACAGCCACCCCCCTGGTAAGCTACATTCAGACAATTATTATTATTAATAATCTGTCTGATATGCTGGGGTGGAGAGTTCCAGAGTAGGGGGGATGCACGGGAGAAATCTTGTATGCGATTGTGGGAAGAGGAGATAAGAGGGGAGTAGAGAAGAAGATCTTGTTAGGATCGGAGGTTGCGTGCAGGTAAGTACCGGGAGACTAGGTCACAGATATATGGAGGAGACAGGTTGTGGGTGGCTTTGCATGCCAAGGTTAGGGTCTTGAACTGGAGTCTCTGGGTAATGTGGAGCCAGTGAAGGGATTGGCGGAGCGAGGGGAAAAGCCAGGGAATAGCGGGGGGACAGGTGGATTAGTCAGACAGCAGAGTTTAGGATGGATTGGAGGGGTGCGAGAGTGTTAGAAGGGAGGTCAAAAATTTTGGAAAAAAAGGCATCTTATAGTCCAAAAAATACGGTAAAACACAACGAGTCCCCAAATACAGTATATAGTCATTGTATCTGCAGACAGAGAACCGATGTCACATACAATTTCCGCCTCCATTCTGACCGCTCTCATCTCAAAATTCTCCTTTCCATTTTTCCTTCTTTATAGGCTGAAGAAAGATCTCAGACTGAAGATTTGGCTGTCTTTAAAGAACTGGCCAAAAAAGTCCTGTCTATACTAGAACGCTCATTGGAACGCCCGGTAAGGATCAATATTAATAGACGCATCTTAATCCACCGTATCTGAGGAGACTTTCTGAGAAAAGGTCTGAAGATGGCGCGGGATTTGTATCGTTACAATTGGTGCATCTGTAAATGTTGGTTTAGTCCTTCATTTGGTGATTTAGTGAAATCTTCCACATATTAATTATATATATTATATCTATCAGGAAACAACAGGAGGCGACGCCAAATATGGGCAAAATGTGACCCCGAAAATCCCTGACTCTAATAGGAGTCAGCCGGAGCTGAACAGCGATCTGATTACAGGTGAGCGATCACCCGACCTTCTACAAGGAATGTCCAGATATTACAGAGGACGGAGGATAATGTTAGATTTACTCTCTACTCTGTGTAATGGAAACCTGGCAGCACATTGTTACATATAGAAGTAGTGGTGTGACGGTATAGGCCATTGTCCCCTAATAATAATTGTTTGTAGAAATCCAATGTGCCAGTCAGGAGAAATGTAAAGTAGACACCATATACAAATCAGAATGGAAGTGCGCTGGGGGCGTGAAAGAAGAAATCCAAGTGCAGTGACACGCCCCCAGTGCACTTCCAGGCTAATTTGCAAATCTCTCCTATGTTTCAGCTCTCTTACCATCACTCGTATGTGCAGCGTGGGTGGGGGGTTCCTCATTCATGTGATGGAGGGTCCATTCTGCAGTGCTATAGCAAGTAACATGAAAGAAATTAAATTTAAATTGCATTACTGCTCTAGAAAATGGGAAAAAACTAAGATACTGAGCACATAATTTGGCCAATTCATGAATGCCCAGCAGCCAATGACAAGGCGATCTTTTTGTTGGAATCCTCTCCTAATGTGAATCCTCTCCTAGGCTGAAGCCTACATTTATATGGGTAGGTAGGATCCTGTTGTAATTAAAACCACCCTGGGCTGATGGGTGGAGATAGGTTCCCAGCAAAAAAGGTCGCCTTGCCGTGACTGCTGGGCATGCACCGAGCAAAAGAAGGTCGCCTTACCGTGGCTGCTAGGCATGCACCCAGCAAAAGAAGGTCGCCTTGTCGTGACTGCTGGGCATGCACCCAGCAAAAGAAGGTCGCCTTGTCGTGACTGCTGGGCATGCACCCAGCAAAAGAAGGTCGTCTTGCCGTGACTGCTGGGCATGCACCCAGCAAAAAAAAAAGGTCACCTTGCCGTGGCTACTTGGCATGCACCTAGAAAAAGAAGGTCGCCTTGCCGTGGCTGCTGGCCATGCATGAATTGGCCAAATTATGCGCTAAGTATCTTCCTTTTATCCTATTTTCTACAGCAGTAATGCAATTCAAATTTAATTTATTTCATGTTTACATGCTATAGCGTTACAGAGTGCAACTTTGTTAGTTATGTATTTGGATGGCTACTCTTAGTATGCACCTGTTCACACCCATTTTCTTTTCGGAAGTGATGGTCAGTCTTTTGTTATTTATGAAGGGGTTCCTCCATCATTTACATTACATTTATCTATGGATTCCCCGTATATTCTCATATTTAGAATCCCCATATAACGAGTATTAATCCCATTTACAGACATCTTGTCATTTCTCCGTTATATTGCTGTATTATCTATGTAGGAATAATATCCTCTAATACATTTCATTTCTTCATCATTATTTTAGAAACAACTGAGCTGTCGAATCCTAACAATGGAATTAGTGAGATCCCGGAGATCCAAGAATCCGTAAGTATCATAGAGGGGGATGCGTGTGTGTCATCAGATCATGGGGTGTGAATGACTCGTCCAGTATTATCCCCCATACAACCATGGGACGTCTCTATTCTAAGTGTAGATGACCCTATGGTGTTAATTACATTTGAATTACAGGGAATCTGTCACCAGGTTTATGCTATTTGGTCTGAGAGAAGCATGATGCAGGGACAGAGACCCTGATTCCATGTGTTGATTACTTTACTCGGTGGAGCAGTTGTGATAAAATCACTATTTTTTTCTGCTGCAGAGCTCTGAATGCTGAGTCTTGTATAACCCCGCCCACACCATTGATTGGCAGCTTTCTGTGTACACTGTGCATAGGAAGAAAGCTGCTAATCAGTGGTGGAGGCAGGGGTACAGAGCAATAGGACTACCTGGCTAGACAGATAGTCTTCTAGTGATAATCTACTGATTTTATTGAAACAGCCACACACAGCCTAGTAAGTAACACATCACTGGAATCAGGGTCTCTGCCCCTACATCATGGTGCTTTCAGAATACATAGCAAACACCTGGTGACAGATTACCTGTAAGTCCTACTCTGTGTGATCTCCCACATTATCCAGAATGTTATAGTAATGTATGATGACCGTTGCAGGGCGGCTCCAGGATTTCGTGGGCCCTGGGCGAAAGAGTCTCAGTGGCCCCTTTAACACATACCACGATTCATGATGCACAGATACCGCAGATAAATATATATATATATATATATATATATATATATAGTACAAGCCCGAAGATTTCACTTCTTACATTACATGAGCGATATCTATTGTAAATTCCACAATAACTCAGAAAGCGGCGAATCCTCACAGCTCACAGTGCAGACCGGACAGTAATGTCCTCCACACAGTATAATGGCACCACATAGTCCTCTATACCGTATTATGAGCTCCATATATTGCTCCATATAGAATAATGGACCCCATAAAATGCTCCACGCAGGCTGTGCCCCCATATAATGCCCCATGCAGGCAGTGACCCCACACATAATGCCCCATGCAGGCTGTGCCCCCCACATAATGGCCCATGCAGGCTTTGACCCCCCACATAATGCTCCATGCAGGCTGTGACCCCCACATAATGCCCCATGCAGGCTTTGAGCCCCCACATAATTCCCCATGCAGGCTGTGCCCCCCCCCACATAATGCCCCATGCAGGATGTCCCCCTCCCACATAATGGCCCATGCAGGATGTCACCCCCCATATAATTCCCCATGCAGAATGTCCCTCCCACATAATGCCCCATGCAGGCTGTGCCCCCCACATATTGCCCCATGCAGGCTGTGCCCCCCACATATTGCCCCATGCAGGCTGTGCCCCCCCACATAATGCCCCATGCAGGATGTCACCCCCCACATAATGCCCCATGCAGGATGTCACCCCCCACATAATGCCCCATGCAGGATGTCCCCCACACATAATGCCCCATGCAGGATATCCCCCCCACATAATGCCCCATGCAGGATGTCACCCCCCATATAATTCCCCATGCAGGATGTCCCCCCCACATAATGCTCCATGCAGGATGTCCCACCCCACATAATGGCCCATACAGGATGTCACCCCCCATATAATGCCCATGAAGAATATCACCCCCCCATACAATGCCCCATGCAGGATGTCCCCCCAACACATACTGCCCCATGTAGGATGTCACCTCTCACCCCATATATTGCCCCATGCAGGATGTCACCTCTCACCCCATATAATGCCCCATGCAGGATGTCACTTCTCCCCCCATATAATACCCCATGCAGGATGTCACTCCCCCCATATAATGCCCCATGCAGGATGTCACCCCCCATATAATGCCCCATGCAGAATGTCACCTCTCACCCCATATAAAGCCCTATGCTGGATGTCACTTCCCCCCATATAATGACCCATGCAGGATGTCACTTCTCCCCCTCATATAATACCCCATGCAGGATGTCACCCCCCTATATAATGCCCCATGCAGGATGTCCCCCCCATATAATGCCTCATGTAGGATGTCACCTCTCACCCCATATAATGCCCCATGCAGGATGTCACTCCCCCCATATAATGCCCCATGCAGGATGTCACTTCTCCCCCCCATATAATACCCCATGCAGGATGTCCCTACCTCCCCTCCATATAATGCCCCATGCAGGATGTCACTTCTCCCCCCATATAATGCCCCATACCTCCATACATAAAAAAAAAATCAAATGCTCACCTCACTGCTCACCAGCTGTGGAGAGGTAAGTATTGTGCCGGCCGTGGTCCTGGGCAAGCATTGGGGGGGGGGAGCAAGGCCCACTAGCTGGCGCTGGCACCACTCTCCTCTGCTCACCGGTCCCATAGCGCGCCAGGGTGCCCGACAGCAAGTGGGTCCCTCGCCTACTCAGGGCCCCGGCACTTGCCTGGGTGTGCTGGGTGCTAGAGCCAGGTCTGCCCAGCGTCCGGTTTGTATCCTCCAAACATCATATCAGTGTAAATCATCTGGGACATAATATGGGGGGAGAAGTTTTTGCATCTGTAACTTTTTTCCTGCATCTTCAATAAATCAGTATTATTTCTTATTCTTTTATAGAGCGTGATCGATTCATTGGTTCCGGTGAGAAAGCCGCACATGAGCGACTATGAAACTTCCAAACTCATCAGCAGTGGAAATTTTGGGTGAGATTTCTGTTGCCATAATCCACATTTCTCAGGGTTCCCTATGACAATGCTTCTGCCCCTGCACTCTGCCATTCAGTGTTATCATAGGGAAATTATATGATCTGTAGCAAATCAAACTGTAAGGAAAGCGATTTAAATAATATAATTACATATAATATAATATATAATAATATAATATTATTACATTCGCCTGTGCTAGACCCTCATCTGTTCTTATGCTGCCTCCTCCACCTGAGCTTTTCTGCTCTCCACTCTGATCTTTGTTTTGATGGGGGGGCTCCATTATGAAGCTGATCAGAGAAGTTGGCTACACATGGTCACATGAAGGGTGACACCATATTGATGTCAATGACAGCTACACCCTCCACCATGACCATGTGGGCCCAATCACTGGCCTCAGCAGCAGAAGAGAGCCCTGGAGCACATTCATTTTGGACCAATTTTATTTGCACTAAATTGTATTTGGTCAGTTATAGCGAATCTGCCCAAAGAGAATTTCGATAGATTCTCGTATCTATAATGTGACCTGGGTGATGGCTCTGGCAGAAGTGGCATTGTGGAGACCTCCCATAGGTGATCTATGTAGTGCTATTTTATGTATTTCTAGATGTGGATTTATAGTGGCGGCCAGACTTCTAGTATTAAACATATGCAAATTGTCTCTTCAGAGAGGAAGCAAACTAGAACTCCACCTATAGGAAGTAGCAATCCTAAAAGTCAATATCGACCCTTTAACAAGCCTTGTCGCATGACTTAGGATAATAGCCAAACCCAAAATCTCAATTTGCAGGAACTGTGTTCTGGGGTACTGCCCCTCTTCAGTGCAAAGTGTGAGATATGGTTTGACTGGGTGAGAGGTGTCTGACCGGTATCCAAGGGGTTGACGTTTCTCCTTGCGGACATGAGGAGACTTTTAAGCCGCAATGCTCTTCTGGGAAATAGGATTGCTACTTCCTATAGGTGGCACTAGGGTGCTAGTTCTCTTCCTCTCTGAAAAGAGACAATTTGCATATTTCCCAGAAGAGCATTGCAGCTTAAAAGTCTCCTCACCTTGACATGCTTAACATGGCTTTTTCCGCAAGGAGAAACGTTACTGCTTGGATCCCGGTCAGATGCCTCTCACCCAGCCAAACCATATCTCACACTTTGCACTGATGAGTGCTTGTACCCCAAAACATAGTGTCCGAAAATTGAGATTTTGGTTATGGCTATTATTCCATGTCATGTGATAAGGCTCGTTAAAGGGTCGATATTGACTTTTAGGATTACTACTTCCTATAGGTGGCACTAGAGTTCTAGTTCTCTTCCTCTCTGAAGAGACAATTTGCACATTTCCCAGAGGATCATTGAGGCTTCAAAGTCTCCTCACCTTGACAAGCTTAACATGTCACTCTCCGCAAGGAGAAATGTTACCCCTTGGATACCAGTATTAAACATATAATGATTTCTATAGATGGATTATTAATAAGGATTTATTATAACCGATGGATTCTCCTTCTCTCCAGGGCCGTCTACTTAGTGCATCATAAAGACTCACACCAGACCTTTGCTATGAAGAAAATGGCTAAGCGGAACCTAAATACTGCACAGAGATTGGAATGGGCCTTTCTGGAGAGGGACATCTTAACATTTGCTGATTGTCCCTTTGTGGTCTCCATGCTCTGCTCCTTTCCAACTAGATCTCACCTGTGTATGGTCATGGAGTATGTAGGAGGTAAGACACATCTATTGTATTATATTCAGCCCATGTCTGCTTTCATCTTATCACTGCTCATATCATTAGGACATTGTTGGTTACATCCCCATAGAGCATTTAATATAGGTTATCTATTACCAAGATACTCGAAAATTCATTGATCTTGGTGCAGGGGCGCTATGGGGCTCATCAGTCGGAGGGGGTCTGTCGACGCTCGGCAGTGGGCAGCATCCCTCCACCTGTCATCACAATTTCAGCGTTATTTGCTTCTTCAAGGAGGTGGGGCTGGTGGGGGCAAAAATACTGAGTAGGTGGCTAGTAGGGGCCAAAATACTGAAAGGGGGCCGTATGACTAGATATGGGGGGACTGTGAATGCTGAGTGGAGGTCATCATATTAAGTGGGGTGCTGTGGGGGTCCTCACTCTATATGGAGGCCCCCATTCTGTGTGGGGACATCATACTGAGTGGGGAGTTATGCGGACCATTATATCGTGTGAGGGACTGTGGGAACCATTATCCTGAGTGGGAGGGTTGCTGTGGGTGCCATCACACCGAGTAGGGGGTTGTGGCTGGCCTCCTTCTAAGTGGTGGCCTCCTTAGGAGGATTCACTGTGGGGATACCATACTCATTGAGTGTGGGTGTGGGCATTTTTGGGAGCATCATACTCTAAAATGGCCATAAAAGTTGTATTGCTGGTGAGAACACCAAGCTGCTTCAACAGGGATATAAATATATTTCTTTTTTATTTTTTAGGGTGGGGGGCAATTACAACTTTTGATATGGGGTCTTGTGATTTCTATGTGCGCCACTATCTGTGTGATCTCCCCAGGATGTTTCCGCTCACTGCTCATTATACATCATGGTTATCTGCTCGTGGTATATCATGGTTATCTTCTGTATAAACCCCTCACCGGTCATATTTCCTTTCTTCTATAGGTGGAGACTGTGGGACCCTTCTAAGCACCAGGGGTCCTTTCTCTGTCCCCATGGCCCGCTTGTACTTTGCAGAGGCGGTACTTGCCGTGGAATACCTGCATAGTTACGGTGTGGTGCACAGAGACCTGAAGCCGGAAAAGTAAGTGCCCCCGTAGTATAATAAAGTGGGGAAAGTTGTCATTTATTATCATTCAGTCTGTGAGGCTAAAACCATCTTCTCTTTTGCAGCCTCCTGATTACATCTACTGGACATATTAAAGTTACCGATTTTGGGATTTCAAAACTTGGTCTAATGATACCGAAAACCAACACCTACAATGAATTAGCAGTGGACATCTCCAGAGAGTTCCAGGACCGTGAGGTCAGCATCACCTACAAGAACTTAGCTTGTTATTTGCAAATCTCATCACACTATTGTCTCTTCTCTACGTTCTTCCTTTCTAGAGAACTTTTCCACTAATATTTTATCTTCTGCATGGTGTTTTAACGATGATAACTTGTCATAATAATTGTTTCATCGATTCTCATCTCTATCTTCTGTTGGTTTCCAGTTCTGTGGCACCCCATGTTACATAGCCCCAGAGATCATCCTGAAAGAAGGCTATGGAAGACCTGTTGACTGGTGGTCATTGGGGATCATCCTGTATAAATTCCTGCTGGGATGTGTACCATTTGATGCTGATTCCCTCACTGAGCTTTATAAAAGGGTTGTCATTGGTGAGTAGAATAAACCGATCATTGCGTTGATTGGTTACATTTGTTTAGTTATTTCCTTTGCTTTATGTTACAGTCCAGTAAAGAGGTTTAATTTTCTGTAATTTTCTATGTAACAGGAGAACTAATTTGGAATTGTGATCGCGCTCCACCCCTGGATGCTCAGAATCTCATCACTGAGCTGCTGAGAAGAAATCCTGTGCGTAGACTTGGGACAGGTAACAGATATACTAGTATTAATATTCCCTTATTAGACCAAGGACATATCGCTCATGTCCATGAAGATCAGCATTTCTCTATCAGCTCATCTACTGTATTTCTAGTTCTCCACACTAAGACTTTCAGTTTATTTCCTTCATGTCGGCTCAGTTTTGTCATTAGTTCAGATTACGATAAACTGTTCAGATATGGAGCCATCCCTGACTATGTCCGCATCACTTTTGTTTTTCTTTTTCTAGGAGGAGCATTTGAGATCAAGGTTCATCCATTCCTGAGTGACTTGGACTTTGACAACATTCTGAGCCAGGAGCTGGAGTATGTTCCTCAGCTTGTTTCAGATGCAGACACCAGCTTATTTATCAGTAAGTAGAAGGAGACGTCATCTAGACTAAGCGACTGTTTGTCTCATCTTCCCTAATATGTGATCATCTGTTCCCATTAATATTAGTGATAAATAGTGACTGTGTTATACTGACAACCTCTAATAATACTTCATTACCTATTTCTTGTAGATCATTCTGATATAAACAAACATCTGGTCTCAAAGGATGAGGAAGGCACAAGTGAGAACAATGAGAGCCTTGACTTCCAAAATTTTACGTCATCTTCTGAAAAGCTTTGTAAAGTAAGTATGTGATTAATAAATCCAAAATATGTAAAAAAAAATAAAAAAAACTCTAAAAGCACATAAAAAAAATATTTTATATCTTATTTTTATCCGTATTTAGCTCTGTATCATCGCTACCAGGATGGTGAACAATGAGGATTCCAATGCCCCTCCAGAGTATACACCAGAAACCAACACAAACATCTCAGAAATGTGAGTAGATTATAAAGGGTCATTACTTCATTACTGGGAGTTCCAGGCTGATCTATGTACACAACACCAAATATAGGACATAAATATCAGAATATCAAATGCAGCATTCACCGCTTCATGGTTAACGGCCATTGTACTTTTGGCTTCAGAAAATGCAGAAGATAACAGCCCATAATTGTGGCAGGTCATGCATTTTTAGCACTGCCTACTCTGTAGGAGAGCTGTAGTATTACTTGCCAGATATTCTTGGTAGTTGTGTTCTGATCCATGGAAGGTAGTTTTGAGCAGAAAACCTTCCCCACTATGACAGTCATATGTCCTATTAGGCCTTATAGTCAGTGTTCTTATAGTGAGACAACCCATTTTATACTGTGTTTACTTACGATTTACATGTTTATCTTCTTCAAACAGGCAGAAAGAATCTGTTCCTGTATGTAATACAGACTTTGCTGTTACCATTTTGCCACCCTCGTCCCCATTGCCAGGTATGTACATGTCTACAGCACCAACAATGTGAATGTTGACTTCAAGGCTCAAATATTTCCACATGGTTTTTCTGGTCTACTATGTTATCCATGTTTCATGGATCTCAGCTATGTTGACCATGGGTTCGTACTGTATCCCTATTTCCCTAATTTTGTACAGGAGTTTTTTTTCATGTATTCTCTATATTACGTTGCATCATCTATTAACCTAGTGAGATATAGCGACTGTGTTATACTGACACCCTCTAACAATCCTTCCTTACCTATGTCTTGTAGATCACTCTGATGAAAACAACCATCTGGTCTCAGAGGATAAGGAGGGCACAAGTGAGGACGATGAGAACTTTATCTTCCGAATATTTGCATCATCATCTTCTGAGAGGCTTTCTAAAGTAAGTATGTGATCGATAAATCCAAAATATGTACAAAAAAGGATCTATAAAATTAAAAAGTACTTATATTTAATAACTTATTGTTATCCACATTTAGCACTCTACCACAACTAACGGGATGGTGAACAACGAGGATCCCAAGGCCCCTCCAGAGTGTACACCAGAATCCAACACAAACATCTCAGAAATGTGAGTAGATTATGGGGTCATTACTGGGAGCTCCAGGCTGATATATGTGCACAACACCAAATATAGGACATAAATGCCATAATATCAAATGCAGCATCCACCGCCCCATGGTTATGGGTCATTGTGCTTTCAGCTTTCGGAATTGTTGGATATAACAGCCCATAATTGTGGCCGGTCATGCACTTTTAGTGCTGCCCTCACTGTAGGAGAGACGTAGTATGAAATGCCGGCCATTCTTGGTAGTTGTTTTCCTCTCAGCTCTCTATAAAAGGTAGTCTTGAGCAGAAGACCTTCCCCACTATGACAGTCATATGTCCTACTAGGCCTTATAGTCGGTGTTCTTCTAGTGAGACAACCCCTTTTATACGGAGTTTACTTGAGATTTACATGTTTTTCTTCTTCAAACAGGCAGAAAGTATCTGTTCCTGTATGTAATACAGACGATGCTGTTACCATCTTGCCACCCTCGTCCCCATTGCCAGGTATGTACATGTCTACAGCACCAGCAATGTGAATGTTGACTTCAAGGCTCAAATATTCCCACATGGTTTTATACAATACTATAGGTCTCTTATGTTATCCATATTATGACAAAGCAGATCCTATAAGAATATATTGTTACTGATTTTTTTTTTAATTTTTCATCAGAATTTCCATCAGAAAATGGAAAAAATGGGAAAAAGAGACGAGGTAAGTGTGAGAATCAACTCCATGTTGTGTGATGTCAGTGAGAATAATTCATGTGGAGTAGATGTCATCTGTCAGTGATGGGATTGTCACATGTATGATTGCTGACAATGACCCCTGACCTCTGTATGATAATATTCCTCTGCCGTCCGGCCACAGTGACTGCACAGCATTATCATGTAATATGGAGTCCCATCACTTACATTATATTTATTTTTCTTGTCATAGGTTCCATCTTCCGCCGGATCTTATCATCCTGCCGGCGTGGATTATCCAGGGCTGCTCGCGCATTTGCATGCTGTCACTGTTGCCCTAAAACCATCTAAAAGACGGGACACCTAAGCATCTAGCGCCCTGAAGTCCAGCAGATCCACCATCACTGCTGGAGCTGTATAGAAGGACCTTCACCATCTACCTGTGGCCTTCTGACTGGTCAACCTGGACAAGTTTCAGTAACGCCTCTGTCATCGGGCTCCGCGGTATTCATACTGCTCGTCTGACTTGTCATTTACTGATCACCTGGTATCTGACCTCGGCTGTCTTCCTGACTTTGATTTAGTCTTTTGATAATGTTCACGATTTTATTCATCCCCTTATTAATTAAAAAAAAGTAAAATCTGTTACTGTTGCTCTGATTCCTTTTTGTCTTGAATTCACAAATACTTGTAACTCACTAATTGCTCTTCTTCTCACTAAATGTATTTCTCATTATCCTTAATGCAGCAGTCAGTCTCATATTTCTGTCCAGCAGTTACACTGGTGCCTCCACCCTGTACCAGTCATTACACTCATCCACAAACCTCTCCACACTGCTGCACAGTCCTGCATCTCTACCATATCTACACTCCAATGAGCTAAGATTAACATCCTCCATAATCAGGACCTCCCACTCTCATGTCCAAGACATTTTCTCTGCTGCACCAGCTCTCAGGAGTGCACTACTTCAAGCAATCATGTTCATTCCCACTATCAGAGATTTTAAGTGTGCAGTAGAAACAGATTATTTGTGGCAGGACTATCAAATCACCTCACTATTCTAAGTTTTTCCTACAGCACTCAGTAGCACTTAATATTTGTACATATGCAGATAATGGTTGGTGACTGGTTCATGCAGCCTTAATTCCACAAAGATAGAAATAAAAGGTCAACATGTTTCATACATCCAAACCATCCTTAATCATGGCAGAAAAACATAATTTTAAGTTCCCACTATGAATATTTGGTGAGATATCACAGCTGTGTATTTTCACAGCACAAAGAACGCATCTTACAGATCAGCAAATCACAGTGTGCTGACGCTTAGTGTTGTAGTTTTGAACAACACCATTCATTTTATCATATAATGTGTTGAAAAATGAGAAAAAATGCCAGGTTTGGGTTCCTTCATTTTACAGTGTGTATTGTGTTGTAAAAACAAACTGACAAAATGATTCAGAGTCAGTAGCACGATTACTGTGATACCAAACTTATAAGGTATATATATATATATATATATATATATATATATATATACAGTGTTTAGCATAAATCAGTACACCCAAATAGATTTGTCAGCAAACCTGTAGTTTCCTTTCAGAATCATCATTTTATATAGGATACCATACTACAAAATACTCTCGCAAATTTGAGCCATTGAATGCAAACAAGATTTGGTATTTTGCAGACCCCAAAAAAGTAATTTTCTTAACAAACTCATTCAAGATCATGTTTCAAAAATGAGAACATCCCAGTAACAGTCTTAAGAGAAAAGCTAAGTTTAGACAACAAAATTCTAATTAACAAGAACTAAACCACAGGTAAGTGTAATTATTCATTAAACAGATGTCCAGCAGACAGGTGTCTGTAAAAGGAAGTTACTTAATAAAGAAAACTCCTTCCCATTTCATGCTATCAGCAATGGCACCACATAGAAGGGAAATGTCACAAAACCTGAGAAAGAAAATAATTTCTTTGCAATAAATGTGAAGTCTACAAGAAGATCAGCAAAACTTTACTTATCAGTCAGAATACTGTAGCAAAAGTGATGCAAAATTATAACAAAGATGGAACTGCAACCATCTTACAGAGACGTCCAGGCCGACTATGGAAGTTAACACCTAAACAAAAGCGTCCTCTGATGAGAAGGGTAAGTGGCACCACATAGAAGAGAAATGTCACAAGACATTTCTGAGAAAGAAAATAATTTCTTTACAAAAAATGTGAAGTCTACAAGAAGATGAGCAAAGCTTTTCTTATCAGTCAGATGGAAGTTAACATCTAAACAAAAGCATCTTCTGATGAGAAGAAAATCGACAGGCAAATTCATTGCTATTAGCTGAAGAAGTAGAAAGCCAAACCAGGGCGAGTGTTTTCCATGACACGGCACGGTGTACACTGCAAATGAATGGCATTCATGAGTGTCCTCCACAAAGGAAGCCTCTCTCCCTTAAAGCCCATGAACAATAAAAGTCCGTCTACAATTTGCCAGGGTCCATGCTTAAAACTATGAGGACTACCGGGACTCTATACTGTGTATGTGCATCTTATGTGTATGTCCGTATTTTATGTTTGTGTGCACTATGTATATGCATACGTTAAAATGTGTATAGAGTATTAGCATGTGCAAATTTTATATGTGTGCCTAATATAAATATACAGTGCCTACAAGTAGTATTCAACCCCCTGCAGATTTAGCTGGTTGACACATGCGGAATTAACTTGGCATTGTGACATTTGTACTGTAGATCAGCCTGGAAGTGGGAAATGCACTGCAGCAAATTTTTTTTTTTTTTTTTTTTTTTTTTTAAAACGTAAAAAGTTAATTCAGAGTGTCATTTATTATTCAACCCCTCAAACCACAAGAATTCTGTTTGGTCCCCCTAAAGTATTAAGAAGTAGTTCAGGCACCAAGAATAATGAGCTTCACATGTGTGGATTAAAGATATCTTTTGCCAGCCTTTTCTGACTATTTAAGACCCTTCCCAAACTTGTGAACAGCACTCAAACATGGTCAACATGGGAAAGACAAAGGAGCATTCCAAGGCCATCAGAGACAAGATCGTGGAGGGTCACAAGGCTGGCAAGGGGTACAAAACCCTTTCCAAGGAGTTGGGCCTACCTGTCTCCACTGTTGGGAGCATCATCCGTAAGTGGAAGGCTTATGGAACTACTGTTAGCCTTCCACGGCCAGGACAGCCTTTGAAAGTGTCCTCCCGTGCCGAGGCCAGGCTTGTCCGAAGAGTCAAGGCTAACCCAAGGACAACAAGGAAGGAGCTCCGGGAAGATCTCATGGCAGTGGGGACATTGGTTTCAGTCAATACCATAAGTAACGTACTCCACCGCAATGGTCTCCGTTCCAGACGAGCCCGTAAGGTACCTTTACTTTCAAAGCGTCATGTCAAGGCTCGTCTACAGTTTGCTCATGATCACTTGGAGGACTCTGAGACAGACTGGTTCAAGGTTCTATGGTCTGATGAGACCAAGATCGAGATCTTTGGTGCCAACCACACACGTGACGTTTGGAGACTGGATGGCACTGCATACGACCCCAAGAATACCATCCCTACAGTCAAGCATGGTGGTGGCAGCATCATGCTGTGGGGCTGTTTCTCTGCCAAGGGGCCTGGCCATCTGGTCCGCATCCATGGGAAGATGGATAGCACGGCCTACCTGGAGATTTTGGCCAAGAACCTCCGCTCCTCCATCAAGGATCTTAAGATGGGTCGTAATTTCATCTTCCAACAAGACAACGACCCAAAGCACACAGCCAAGAAAACCAAGGCCTGGCTCAATAGGGAAAAAGTCAAGGTGTTGGAGTGGCCTAGTCAGTCTCCTGACCTTAACCCAATTGAAAACTTGTGGAAGGAGCTCAAGAATAAAGTCCACATGAGACACCCAAAGAACCTAGATAACTTGGAGAAGATCTGCATGGAGGAGTGGGCCAAGATAACTCCACAGACCTGTGCCGGCCTGATCAGGTCTTATAAAAGACGATTATTAGCTGTAATTGCAAACAAGGGTTATTCCACAAAATATTAAACATAGGGGTTGTATAATAATTGACCCACACTTTTATGTTTAAAATTTAATAAAATTCAACTGAGCAACATAACTTTTTGGTTTGTAAGATTTATGCTTCTGTTCATAAAACCTACTCTCGTTTGCAGTTTGAAGGCTCTAACTTATTTGCATCTTATCAAACTAGCTAAATCTGCAGGGGGTTGAATACTACTTGTAGGCACTGTACATGGAAATGTATATGTAGGTGGTGCCTGATGGAGGGTGGGGGGCCCAGATCAGAAGTCCTGATTAAGGGCCCTTCACTGTCATTGTCTGCCCCTTATATAAACAGTAAAATCTCCTTTAATAACTGGACTTCCATTGGGGTGGACTTCTCATAGATGGCCAGTATGCATACTATATTGTGAATCTGGGCATCTCTCACAGAAAATCTGATCTGGATATGAGGGTGGTCTTCTATAAGCGGTGATGTTTTGGAGAGATTTAGGGAAAAGTCCCAATTCTTATCCATCGATCTGGTAATTTGAGTAAAATATTTGTGTTGATAACTGATCACAAAGTCACAAAATATGTAAGATTTGGCATAACCTGGCTCATTTTTCAAAAAGTTATGCTCAATTTTTTTAGCACCAAGTTTTGTTGCTTTTTTGTAGACTTACACTAGCTTAGTATATTGTGTGAGAATTAAATGAATTATGAATTAGTTGGCGCATTTTACCACACTCTGGGGGTCCCTGACAGTCCTTCTTTATCTGCCCTGTAGTGATGCCAATGTAAACTTCCAAGTGACCGCGCAGTCAATCACTGTCACGAATGCAGGACAACCTATGATTAGCTAATTTTTGGGAAATCCTTATAACAAAAGGGGATTGAAAATATTTACAATTATTTTAAAAGCATTAAAAAAAACAGACCCAATACTTATAATTAGTTTGTTGAAAGTAGTCTAATTAAAGGGAGCTGAAAGGATTAGAGATTATGAACCCGATTCACCAGTGTTTTGCCAGAAAACTGGCATAAAGCTCTTGAAAAGTTGCAAAGTTTTGTGACTTTTCCCATTTTCACATAATTTTAACTTCTTTAAAGCCCAAGACGTACTGATACGTATCTGCGCCCTGGGACTTAAGAGCCTGATACGTATTAGTACATCTTTGCGATCGCGCACACAGGTTGTGCGGGCGTGATCGCCGCCGGGTGTCAACTGATTGTCACAGCTGACACCCGGTGCTATGTGCTGGGAGAGGTCCCGCACATTAACCCCCGCAATGCTGGGATCGAAGTCGTTCGCAGCATTGCGGGGGCAAGGGGAGGTGATCGGGATAGTCACCTCTCCTGCCGGCGTCCAGCAATGTGTGCCGCGGCTTCCCGGATGTTGCCATGATGACCCGATTCACTGAGGGGTGCAGTTTTAAGAATGGTGTCACTTTTGGGTATTTTCAGTCATAAAGACCCCTCAAAGTGACTTCAAATGTGATGCGGTCCCTAATAAAATGGTTTTGCAAATTTTGTTGGAAAAATGAGAAATCGCTGGTCAATTTTAACCCTTATAGCTCCCTAATAAAAATAAATTTGGGTTCCAAAATTGTGCTGATGTAAAGTAGACATATGGGAAATGTTATTTATTAACTTTTTTTGTGTGACATATCTCTCCGATTTAAGGGCATAAAAATTCAAATTTTGAAAATTGCAAAATTTTAAAAATTTTCGCCAAATATCTGTTTTTTTCACAAATAAACACAAGTGATATCGAAGAAATTTTACCACAATCATAAAGTACAATATGTCATGAAAAAATATTCTCAGAACCAGGGGGATCCGTTGAAGCGTTCCAGAGTAATTACCTCATAAAGTGACAGTGGTCAGAATTGTAAAAATTGGCCTTCTCATTAACGGGCAAACCACTTTGGGTTGTAAAGGGGTTAAGGACTCTACCTGCATATACAGTCATGGCGGAAAGTGCTGGCACCCTTGAAATTGTTTCAGAAAAATACACATGTTTTATTACACGCATGTTTATTTCCTTTGTGTTTATTGGAACAACACAAAAAAACTGAGAAAAAAAAGGCAAATTGGACATAATTTCACACAAAACTCCAAAAATGGGCCGGAATACATATATATATTTTTGATGGGACAACACTGAAGATGCGACACTTTGATACAATGTACAGTAGTCAGTGTACAGCTTGTTTAACTGTAAATTTGGTGTGCCTGCAAAATAACTCAACACACAGCCATTAATGTCTAAACCGCTGGCAACAAAAGTGAGTACACCCCTAAGTGTGTTCTCAGCTGATGTTATTTGTTGGTTTTTCTTTGCATCCCGAACAATTTTCTTGGCAGTTGTGGCTGAAATTTTTGTTGGTCTACCTGACTGTGGTTTGGTTTTTACAGAGCATCTGATTTTCCATTTGTTAATCACAGTTTGAACACTGCAGACTGGCATTATCAATTCCTGGGATATCTTTTTGTATCCCTTTCCTGTGTTATACTCTTTTTGCCTCCCTTTCCTGTGTTATACAGTTCAACTACCTTTTCCCGTAGATCCGTTGATAATTCTTTTGCTTTCCCCATCTCAAAATCCAGAAACGTCAGTGGCTGGATCCCAGAAACTCACTCAGCTTTATGCACACACACTGATTACAAGCAAACAGGTCATAGGTGAGGATGTTACCTTTAGTAGCCATTCAAACCCATTTGTGTCAATTCTGTGCATGTTATCAGGCCAAAATCACCAGGGTATGTGAACTTTTTGATCAGGATTATTTGGATGTTTTTGGTTGTCATTAGTGATGAGCGAGCACTAAAATGCTCGAGTACTCGTTCCTCGGGTCGAGCAAATTGAAATACTCGGGTGCTCAACCCGAGCAATGAGCCCAATATAAGTCTAGGGGAAACTTGAGCTTTTTTCAGGTGGCTCCCCACGGCGGTCTGCAGAGGGCCTAAAAATTGCCTAAATCGATGGGAACTGTGCTCAAATGACATGGGAACAGCATGGGGAAGACCCCTGGAAGCATCTCTGACTCCCAGATCACTGCTGTCAACAACGTCGTCAGAGTATTACGCCACTTTTACGGCGTAAGGAACATCCTTTCCAGGGTGATGACTTGTATATAAGGCAAAATAAATAAACAAAAATACTCCTACACACCTTGGGCTATGTTCACACGTAGCATTTTTGACACGTTTTTGCACTTTTGCATTGCTTTCAACCAAGACAAATGCATTCACCAGGAAATGTCATTTTAACATTTTACAACCTTATCTGGCCATGTGGTGTGTGACACATCATCAGACACATGCATACAGTGCTGAAAAGACATGGGAACAGCAAGGGGAAGACCTCTGGAAACATCTCTGACTCCCAGGTCACTGCCTAAATGTGTGCCCATCATAAGTGATCCTTGGCACATGCGAAGATGCCTCCCGCCATGCACCTGTCGTTGCAGACTTGCAACAATCACCGTCCACGTCCTTGTCCCACTGCAGTGTTCAGTTGTCCCTACCCCATTCCTTGGAATGCAAGCACAAGAATGCCAGCAGCCAGCCACCCACAGGCTGCAAAACTAAACTGACAGATTTCTGGGCAGCTCTTTGCACTTGAAATGTGGCCTTTTAGGCTCATGGAGGTGGAAGCTTTTCACAACCTCATGCAGGCGGCGGCCGGGTGTCCATACTCGGTCCCCAGCCGCCAGTATTTTTCCCGGTATCGCCTTCGCCTTCCACAAGCACGGGTCCCACAACATTACACATGCCCTACCCAGTGCACTTACTAAGAAGGACTGCCTAACCACAAACCACGTGGACAGGTGAATGTGGCCAGGGACGGTACGGAGCCAGTCCACAACTTTTTTTGATAAGAGCTGTATTTAGCTCAGTGGACTGGCATAGAGGGAAACCGTATCTACCCAGCGTGTCATTTCTCCCAGGAAGTCCTCTAAAGCTGCTTGCACTTGAAATGTGGCCTGAACATTACTGCTGGTACTTTTCTGTGGGAATTTTCTTGCCTCCTACCAGCCTGGAATATTTCCAGCAAACTATGGTACAACACCATGGTATTAGCACTGCCCCCAGTACCAGTAGCAAAGCCATCCTCAATTTCCTTCTCTGGAATTTTATTTGGTAGACTGAGTGGCTGCCCAAATACATTTTCTCACAAAGGAGCTGATGATAGAGTGGCAGTAGGTTCAAGTTTCTCCAGCCTGTTAGATATTAGAGGGTGAACGGCAGCACATTGGATCAGTGGTTAGCACTGAAGTCTTGCAGCACTGGGATCCTGGGTTCAAATCCCAGCAAGGACAACATCTGCAAGAAATTTGTATGTTCTCCCCATGTTTGCATGTGTTTCCTCCTCAGTAAAAATAGAGTGTCCTGGAATCTTCCCACACACTTTTCTTAGCCAGTACTGCTTCTCGGCAGGGTTGGACAGTCCCACCAGAGAATTCTCTGGTGTGCCTTGGCTTCTACCTCAGGAGAGTTCATGATAGCGCTAACTTTGCAGCTGCTATGGGGCTCTTGAGCGGGTGAGAAAGGTTAGCCCTCAGAAACAAATCCTCTGGTGGGCACAATGTTTTTCAATCTGAAACAGCTTCTCAGTGGGAGTTGTATTTCACCACAGCCATATTCTTTAGCTCTGTGAAAGGACTGGCATAGAGGGAAACCTTATCTACCCCGGTTGTCATTTCTCCGTCACCAGGTTCCGCCCATTGTAACACACGACCATGCCTGGCTGTATGTTCAGCGGTGAGAGCCACAGATCAAGCTGCTGTGTTACAGCTTTCAACAACTATGCAGCGCTGGGCGGTTTGTCAATTAAGCATTAAGCATGTTATCTTCAGCACAGCCTGTTGCTGTTTGGCCAAGGCAGTGCTGCAGTGCTGTCAGCTTGTGACTGATGTGGTCATTTCGGAGATGGAGGAGGAGGTGCATGAGCTGAACAATGTGATTACATTGAGGTTAAATTGGTGATGCTGTTTTTTATACTAAAGAAAGATCCTATTGTTATGTTTTTTTGATGTTATTTTTTATGACAAATGCATTCACCGGGAAATGTCATTTTAACATTTTACAACCTCATCTGGCAATGTGGTGTCATCAGACACATCCTGTTTTATTTATGATGGAGGGACTCTGAAAGTCATAAAGCCTATTTTTATAGGGACATCAGACGGCCCTTACTATTCTTAAAAGGTCAGCAGTCGGCCCTAGCTATTGTTAGAGAGCCATGAGAGGGCTATGCTTTGTTGTTCCCATTATTAACAAGTGGGTCTCCTATACTGTTATTGCGCATCCAGTGACTGCAAGGGTTGTCAAAAATTTGGACACAACCTAATACTCCTTTGAAGAGACATAGAGCAGGGTCTCAGTAAAAAAAATGTTCCCATTATAAAGGAGCGGGTCTTCTATAGTGGTAATGCCCATGCTGTGACTGCAAGGGTGGCCAAAATTTTTGAAAAAAAACACTAACAATTTAAAGATGCAAAGAGCATGGCCACAGTAACAAGGTACGACATGCTCCCATTAGAAAGGAGAGGGTCTGCTATACAGTTATAGGGTATGCAGTGAATCCAACGGCTGACAAATTTTAGGAAAAACCCCACTAAGAATTTAAGGACACACAGAGCAGGGCCACAGTAACAAGGTACAACATGTTCCCATTAGAAAGTAGAGGGTCTGCTATACAGTTATAGGGTATGCAGTGAATCCAACGGCTGACAAATTTTAGGAAAAACCCCACTAAGAATTTAAGGACACACAGAGCAGGGCCACAGTAACAAGGTACAACATGTTCCCATTAGAAAGTAGAGGGTCTGCTATACAGTTATAGGGTATGCAGTGAATCCAACGGCTGACAAATTTTAATGAAAAACCCCAATAAGAATTTAAAGACACACAGAGCAGGGCCACAGTAACAAGGTACGACATGCTCCCATTAGAAAGGAGAGGGTCTGCTATACAGTTATAGGGTATGCAGTGAGTCCAACGGCTGACCAATTTTAGGAAAAAACCCACTAAGAATTTAAAGACACATAGAGCAGGGCCACAGTAACGACAAATTCCCATTAGAAATGATAGGGTCGGCTATACTGTTATAGGGTATGCAGTGAGTCCAACGGCTGACAGATTTTAGGAAAATCCCCACTAAGAATTTAAAGACACACAGAGCAGGGCCACAGTAACAAGATATGACATGTTCCCATTAGAAAGGAGAGGGTCTGCTATACAGTTATAGGGTATGCAGTGAGTCCAACGGCTGACCAAGTTTAGGAAAAAACCCACTAAGAATTTAAAGACACATAGACCAGGCCACAGTAATGACAAATTCCCATTAGAAAGGAGAGAGTCTCCCATAGTGTTGGACTATGCAGTGACTTCAAGGGCTGCCAAAAATTTGGAGGCACTTCAATGGCCCTTGGAAAAAAATTTTACCATTAGAAAGGAGCGGGCCTCCTATACTTGTAATGCCATGCACTAAGTGTATAGGCTGACAAACATTTACTCCTGGGGGGTATACATGAACATACTGTATAAAATTTTTTTTTACGGGCATCATAAAAATGTAGCGCCCCGAGGGCTCGGCCGCTACAGGGGTATTGCACCTCTGCCAGAGGTGTGATATTCCACTCCCGGGTAAGGATGGAGTATGGACCAGGGTTCAGTTAGCTGCATACAGCACACTCACCCCATTTCCGAGGGACAGCTCAACGGTGCTCCCATTAGACAGAAATGCAGGCACGACAGACCATGTCCCTGGCTGGAGTGAGGAGGGGGTAGGAATACCCAGTGATGTAGGAGCAGATAGGGGTTGGTTCCTGAGCGTAGATAGGAGCCCATTGTTTGCTGGTCACCTGGGCTCATGTTCTAGAGGGAGGTATAAAAGGTGGGCACCATCTTAGAACAGTGTTCAGTCAGAGAGAAGAAGTGATGGAGTGGGGGCCTCTGCAAGGGGCTCTTCTCCGTAGGCGGGCCTAGCCTCTGAGGCCCAGCCAGCACAGAGAGAAGAGAAGAAGAGAAGTTCAGTGAGTAGAGTAAGAGAAGGAGTTCAGCCAGAGAGGGCTGACAGGGAGCTGTGGCTCAGTCTGGGCCCAGCTCCACTAGGCAGGCCTAGGGTGAAGTCCAGGAACAGAAAGGAACAAGAACAGAAAGGAACAAGAACAGAAAGGAACAGAAGAGAAAGAGAAAGAGAGAAACAGAAGGGCTCAGGAACAAGACGGCAGAAGGGACCCTAAGAACCCACGAGAATACAGGGTGAAGGGTCAGGCAGATTAAGGATACCGGATCCCAAGTTGGCGGAGGAGAAACAGCCCTCAGCCAAAGACCGGAGGTCGTGATCATTTATTGGTGCGACACCTCATCAAACCTGCTAGGAAGGCACCATATAGGACAGCGGGGAACGGGAACCACGTTTACCCGCACAAGTCCGCGGCAGCTGGACAAAAGTGGGTCACTGGTGAGGCAGGCCAGAGAAAGGATTGAAGGGGTCCTGTGCCATGCTCCTGAACTGCCTGGGGTTGACCGAGCCCCTCACCTGGTGTACGCAGCACGACTCGGGCGGTCATTGCTGACAGAAGTGACCCGGAGTACATGAACTGTGAGTAAAAGACATTGGACTGCAGTACGTTGTCTGTGTACTCTTTCGCTCCTCCAGCACTAACGGCACTGGGACTCTCTGCACCATCACCCCCACCATCCACTACACTGCCCCGGGGCTGCACTCTTCCCGTGGGGAGTCACACTACCTCAGCTGCATACATCATCAGCCCCAGCGGTCTGCCTTGCAGCGGCGGTTCATAATAACCGCAATCCACGGGTGGCGTAGTCGGACATCACTTAGGACTGCTAAAGGACTACCACTGGTCTGACCACCCTGAGCCACGGAACCGGGTAGCCACTACTACCCCCACCGTCTCCCTATTGCCCGGCTCCGAGTGCCCCACGGCCCAGGGGCGAGTCAAACACCCTTTAAAAAAATTATGTGGGTGTTGCATCATGGACCACGGTCACCCTGGTGATATGGTGGTGGAGGATGAGGAGAAGGAGGAGGACAAGAGCAAATAGCCAAAATCAGGAAGCGTATACCCATGTGTGGGTGTGAAAAGGTGCATGGGAATACACCTCCCAAGAAAAGACACTGGATTTGAGTTTATGTTACGCTGCTATCATTCAGTGGTGTTGAGAAGTCTGGCCCAATCCAGCCCTTGTTCATTTTTATAAGAGTCAGCCTGTCAGCATTTTCAGTTGACAGGAGGATGCGCTTATCAGTTATAATTCCACCAGCGGCACTAAAAACCCGATCTGATAAAACGCTGGCGGCAGGGTAGGCCAGGACCTCCAAGGTATAGAGAGCCAGCTCATTCCACATATCTAGCTTGGATACCCAATATTTATAAGGCACAGAGGAATCACGGAGGACATTGGTACGGTACGGCAAGGTACTCCCTCAGCATCTTCCCAAACTTTGCACTCCTTGTGAGAGTACCCTGCGCCTCAGGGCCTGTGCGATGGGAGGGTCTGAGAAAACTCTCCCAGAACTTTGACAGTGTTCCCCTGCCTCTGCTGGATTGAAGTTGTGTCTCTCTCGCCTGTACTCCTTGGTTGTCGAACGAAGTGTGCCCTCTGCCTCCAGCATTTTCAGATGGGAATTTTTTTAATAGTTCCGCAACAAGGGCCTTCTGGTACTGCCTCATTTTTGTACACCTGTCTGCCTCAGGAATAAGAGATATAAAGTTCTCCTTGTAGAGTGGGTCTAGAAGTGTCACCAACCAGTAATGACCTAAAATTTTGAGAATGCGAGGGTCATGGGAAAGGCAGCATAACATAAACTCAGCCATGCGTGCCAGACTACTAACAGGCAAGACTTCCGTGTCCTCACCAAGAGGATGACTGACCATGCTCTCCTCCTCCTCCTCTCTATCCTCTGGCCATCCACGCTGAACAGACGGTATGACAGCTGTGCAGATAGCACCGTCTATAGTGCATGAAACTAGTTCCTGTCCTTCCTCCTCCTCCTCTTCCTCATTGTCACCCAATCCACGTTGGGATGAGATGAGGCTTGGCTGTGTGTAATCACCCTGTATGGTTAATTGCTCCATCTTATCGTGCTCCGCCTGCAATGCATCATCTTTGATTGTGAGCAGAGAGCGTTTCAGAAGACAGAGAAGCGGGATGGTGAGGCTAATTATGGCGTCATCGCCGCTCACCATCTTGGTGGAGTCCTCAAAGTTTTGGAGGATGGTACATATGTCTGACATCCACGTCCACTACTGAGGTCTTATGTGTGGAGTCTGAACTGAATACCGATAGACTTTTTGATGCTGGTACTCAACAACTGCCCTCTTCTGCTCACAAATCCTTCCCAACATCTGCAATGTAGAGTTCCAACGTGTGGGGACATCACACACCAGTCTGTGAGCCAGAAGCTGCAAACGCTGCTGAAACACTGCAAGGGCGGCGGAAGCTGTAGCTGACTTTCTAAAATGGGCACACAGGCGGCATACTTTAACAAGAAGATCCGGCAGCTCCGGGTAGGATTTGAGTAACCGCTGAACAACGAGGTTAAGCACATGGGCTAGGCATGGTACGTGTGTGAGCTCACCTCGCCTCAGAGCCGCCACCAGGTTCCGGCCATTGTCACACACGACCATGCCTGGCTGTAGGTTCAGCGGTTTGAGCCACAGATCTGCCTGCTCTTTCAGAGCTGTCCATAACTCTTCAGCATTGTGTGTTTTTTCACCTAAGCATATTAGCTTTAGCACAGCCTGTTGCCGCTTGGCCGAGGCAGTGCTGAAGTGCTTCCAGCTTGTGACTGATGTGGTCATTTCGGAGATGGAGGCTGAGGAGGAGGAGGAGGCTGAGGAGCATGAAGTTCAGGAGCTGTAGACCGTGGGGGCAACCCTGATTGACCTAGGGCCTGCAATCCTTGGCGTCGGGAGGACGTGTTCCGTCCCAAGGTCCGACTGGGTCCCGGCTTCCACTATGTTAACCCAGTGTGCCATCAGCGAGATGTACCGTCCCTGCCCACAAGCACTTGTCCACGTGTCCGTGGTTAGGTGGACTTTACCGGTAACTGCGTTGTTGAGGGCACGGCTAATGTTTTGGGACACGTGCTTGTGTAATGTGGGGACGGCACACTGGGAGAAATAGTGGCGGCTGGGGACAGAGTACCGAGGGACGGCCGCCGCCATCAGGTTGCGGAATGCTTCTGTCTCCACAAGCCTAAAAGGCAACATTTCGAGCCAAGCAGTCGTGAATTGTGAGAATTTAGTAGTGTGGCCTGTGGGACGTTGGCTGCATATTTGCGCTTGCATTCCAAGGACTGGAGTATGAATAACTGAACGCTGCGCTGGGACAAGGACATGGACGTGCTTCCTGATGCTGCTACTTGAGAGTGTGCAATGACAGGAGCAGGGCAGGAGGCATCTTTGCATGCACTATGGACAGGGGATTGACTTGCATGCACAACAGCAGAAGACGCAATGGTGTCACCTGTAGACAGTGTTCCTGGACCCTGGTGTTCGGCCCACAAAGTCGAGTGCTTTGCTGCCATGTGCCTGATCATGCTGGTGGTGGTCAGGCTGGTCGTTTTGCCACCCCTGCTGATGCTGGTCTGGCTCGTGATGCAAATGGCCTTTTTGTAGCTATCGGCAGAGTCTTTAAAAAACAACCAGACTCGGGAAGACCTAACAGTTGTAGTGGCAACTTCCTTCGTGTTGGTGTTACGGGAAACGGTAGCCTGCCTTCTGTCTGCGGCCACCACACTGCTTCTTCCTGCCTGTTGGGGTGCTCTGCCTCCCTCCCCCTGTGTGCTGCTGTCCTTGCTCTGCATGTCCTCCTGCCAGGTTGGGTCAGTTACTATATCATCCACCACCTCGTCTCCCACTTCTGCACCCTTGTACTATTCCTGACTTTCTGCCAATTGTGTCTCATCATCGTCCACCTCTTGTGACAGTTTCCCACCGGCGCCTTCGTGTGACCGTGGCTGCTCAAATATTTGGGCATCGCTACACATGATCTCCTCTTGCCCCGCTTCAAGTGGACCGGGCGAGAGGCCCGAATCTATAAATGGAAAAGTGAACAGCTCTTCAGATTGTCCAAGTGTGGGATCAGTTGTCTCTGGGTACTCGGCATGGTGGGAGGAAGGAGGATCAGGGTGAGGAATATGAGGTCCAGACTCATGGCTACTGAGACTTGACCGTGTGGAAGACAGGGTGGTGGTGGTGGTGGCTAAGTGACTGGAAGCATTATCCGCTATCCAACCAACAACCTTTTGACACTGATCTGGGTTCAATAGTGGTGTGCTGCGGTCCCCTAGAAATTGGGACAGGAAGGTCAGGCGAGAAGATGTGGGTGTTTGTTGTGGCACAATTTCGGCTTGCCACGGTCTTGTCCTCGGCCTCTGCCTGCACCATTACCATCACGTCCAGTTCCCCGTCCCTTGCCACGTGCCTTGCCCATTTTAAATGGAGGATAGTATCTTCCACGCTCACTACAAATGACTGAGTTTGAAGCGAAGTTATATGTGATCGGTGTGATGGAGAAAACAGAGTTTTAAATACCTGGCCTGTAGGTAAGTAGTGTGAACAGCAAACTGCTGTGAATTGCTTCACTGACACACTGAAAAAATGGAGGCCAGAAATGGCAGTATTTTCTGACAACGTATATGTGATCCGTGTGACGGAGAAAACACAGTTTTAAATAGCTGGATTTCTAGCGCTCTAATATGGAAAGGACCTGGCTGTATTCTGCAGTGCCAACAAGCAAATGGCGCAGAAAAACGGTGTTCTCTGGATTGCTTTATAAGCAAATAATGAGGATTAAGATCCAAAGAAAAGTATTCCTCGCCCCTGAGACCTGGGCCTTTGTATAGAAATATCTAACAGCAGCAGAAGGCAGAATTGGAATGGAGCCTCTTGTGCTATATGCACTGCAGTCTGCTATATACACTGCCTGCCTGCCTATATACACCGCCTGCCTGATATCTCTGCAGATGGATTAGTCCTCAGAAGGACTGTTTGTTGAGATGGATATGTGTAATGTGCGGTTTTTCTCACTACACTACCTAATGCACGATCAAATCTCTCCCTAACGCAGCAGCAGCTCTCCCTACACTGTCTGATCCGGAGTGACTGTGATGAACATGGCGGCGCCAGGTCTGATATAGACCTGATGACGCTGTGCGGCCAGCCAATCACTGTAATGCCCACAACCAACATGGCTATGGCATTACAGTGCATGGCAGGCAATCCCTGCATGTTCATTGGCTCTGTAAAGAGCGCCAAACATGCAGGGAGTGGACCCGACTTCCCGCCCGACCAACCCGGAAATACTCGGTGAGCGCAGAGCATCTCGAGCAGTGAGATACTCGGGCAAGCACCGAGTAGTAGCGAGCATGCTCGCTCATCACTAGTTGTCATTAAGATTTAAAAAGAGAAAACACAGAAATGTGACAGTAAATGGCTTCACCCAACCAATAACCATGAGTGGAGAAAAAGTGTTTTTGTTATCATTCATTTTCTCTGAAACAAGGCCAAGAAAGGAAAAATTCTGCCGGGGTATGTAAACTTTTGAGCAGAACTGTATATGCGCCAGCCTCAGTGTCTCCTATTCTATATACTCCAGCCCCAGTGTCTCCTATTCTATATACTCCAGCCCCAGTGTCTCCTATTCTATATACTCCAGCTTCTTCTGTGATGTATATGCTCTAGCCCCAATGTATCCTGTGATGAATATACGCCAGCCCCAGTGTCTCCTATTCTATATACTCCAGCCCCAGTGTCTCCTATTCTATATACTCCAGCTTCTTATGTGATGTATATGCTCTAGCCCCAATGTATCCTGTGATGAATATACGCCAGCCCCAGTGTCTCCTATTCTATATACTCCAGCCCCAGTGTCTCCTATTCTATATACTCCAGCTTCTTCTGTGATGTATATGCTCTAGCCCCAATGTATCCTGTGATGAATATACCCCAGCCCCAGTGTCTCCTATTCTATATACTCCAGCTCCAGTGTCTTCTGTGACGTAGCTAATGTAGCCCTAATGTCTCTTATGCAGAGGTGTCGCATGATAAAGCAGTGAGACACAAGCTCCCTGCCCTATCACTGTCTCTTTCATATGCCACAGATCGCCATAGGCCTGCAGTTAACGAGATGTCAGCATACTCACGCAGGTGGCTCGGTGACATCATTGCATCGCTCTGCTCTGCTGTCCCGCCATGGAAGAGGAGACAGAGGCCGTGATGTAGGAAATCAGGATTAAGTGAGAATAAACTTTCTTTTTTTAAATGATCGGGCAGTGGAGCCATCCTACTATATATCTGGAGTAGTGGGTCCATCATACTACATATGGAGTAGTGGGGCCATTATACTATATGTATGTGGGGCAGTGGGACCATCATAGTATATACAGGTGCATCTCACTAAATTAGAATATCTTCAAAAAGTTAATTTATTCCAGTTCTTCAATACTGTTTCAGTATGCTCCACAATCATGAGGAAG